>NW_006430726.1:5133387-5169389 GCF_000325575.1 Pteropus alecto
GTCTGTGCCCTAGTAACTGTGCCACATCAAGAGACACGTGGTCATAGTCTTAAAAATGTCAAGCTCTTCGAGGCTCGGGAGTTGGAAGACCTTACAGCAGCGATGTGACCGAGTCGTGGGAAAGCTCTGGGAGCACTGACAGCAACCGCGTGAGGAGGCGGAGTGTGCAGTCTTGGCGACCTTCGTCGCCATCTCCTTCTCAGTGCTCAGCACAGACCCTTAAACAGAGGTGGTCAGTAGATATTTGGTAACATCCAAAAAAGCACAGATTTTATGAAATATTTCTTCACCAGCTGCTTTGAGCCGTCTTCTCAAATAAAACATGATATATCAGACTATAAGGTTCTATAGGACCCTCTAGATTTTGTAATTCTTGAGTCGACTTTGACGAAAATACCAGCCTTTGCAGTGGTAAATGATCAGTGACACAGCGATAGCATCAGGTGACTCAGGCCCAACTAATGCTGGGATGGCCTGTGAGTGGGTCTGGAGATTCGAGTTTTTCTGTGAAACTAAGATTGAACAGGACCTTCAGTCGAAGGCTTCCAGACTGCTCAGTCTCAGGACCTTGATTCACCTCAAGAAACATTCCAGCTCCCTATCAGATAGGAATCCAAGACTCCCAGTGCGCACAACAGGCCCCGGGGAATCCAAGCCTGGCAGTTCAGAGCAGAGAGCACAGCTTCAGTTTCTAAACTGATTAATGCGAACGTAGTGCGTTTACAGCGTAACCCCAGGGTTTGTTGCTGAGTGGTAATTCAGACAATGCGAGCATTCAAGGCACAAGCCACGGAAGGACCGTTTTTTAAGTTTGTTTATAATGATCACAATAGTATATAATATCGTGAATATCCACCTAGAAATGAAATTGAAAAATAAATTTACCTGCCAGCCTAATTTTGAAAACATCGATACAGTAGCTTAACTGATATCAGGGATACATAAAAGGGAAAAATTTATAATCGAATCGTTTGTTGCAGTATGTAAATGTTCCAGTTTGCTACACTGGCTGGCGTAATCAAGTCGGATACTTGAAGCCACCATAAATGGGACAGCTACAGATGCAGTTGGTTGTAGACATAGAGTACTGATGACTCAGCAGCCATGGGTGGCCGTTAGGAAAATGAATAGCTAATTTTCAGAACAAAATTCCTGAAGATTCAGTGTATATTAAACTGTGCAAAAAAATACTTCGTTATTAAAATAGAGTTGAATTTAAGCTCAGATCATTATAAACAGTTTTGTCCAGCAGAATACAACTGTGCAACTTGGGAAAATTCCGTGTGAGGGACATTTCCACATGCTGCAAGGCTCTGGTCCCTGGCCCTGCCCACTCAACGCCAGTGGCGGGTCCCAGTCAGAAATGCCCCTCTAGCTGCCGCTTGCTGAGGTGGTACTGTAGGAGTTGTGCTCTGGTTGTGGTACACTGTCGTGCCTGTTCTTGGGACTGCTGGCGTGTCCGGCTGGAACACGGGCTGGTGAGTCGGCAGTCTGGGGTGCTCTGCCGGAATCGCGGGCTAGTTCTCCCTCGTGGTTGTAGATGCCCGCTCCCAGCTCCGTGCAGATTGACCTTTCCTGCACGTGCTTGCCAGCATGTGGTTTCTTCCGGCTTCCGCCAGTAGTACTGGTGTGAAGTAGCATCTCGTTATTTTATTTACATTCACCTTATTAATGAGATGAAGATTTTTTGTCGTTTGCTTGTTTGATTTTTGACTGCTTCTGTCCCTTTTAATGTATTCTGGGAACTGCTTGTATTCTTTGCCTGTATTCCCCTTGGGTTGCCTTTTTTTCATTGATTGTACCAGTTCTTTACATATTATGCTTACTAATCTTTTGTCTCCTTTAAGCATTGAAAATGTCTGTTTTGTAATTTTTAACTTTATATTTTGTTATGTCGCCCCTCTCTTGTTCCCGTATCCCACATGTGTGTTTCTGGGCTCTTTGTTCCTTTCCACGGGTCTGTTTTCAAACAGCCACCATTACTACACTCTTTGCTTTGTTTTTTTCTTAAGTTTTGTTACATTCTCAAGAAAGGAGTTGTGACCCTTGCTATTTTTCTTTAATCTGATACATAGCTAACAAAAGTAGTTCATAGTTTGAAGTGTCATTCTCCAGTTTTAGTATCCATTCAGATTTTTCTCAGTTTTCATTCTTTGATCATTTCAGTCAGAATGTTTTGTGTACCTGTGATGAAGTTCCATTTCATCCAGAAGTGACTCTCCTTCCTATTTTTAATTGGAAATATTTCAAGTTTAAAGGTAGAAGAACTCTAGTTCTACTTTCCTGGTTGTGTAAAGCCATATCTCTTTTCTTTTTTAAATCTTAAAACAAATTACCAGGATTACTTTAAACTATACTAGGCATTTTATGCTTCTTAGCTGCTAAACTTTGCATGTTTCTCATCTATTTAAATCGTTTGAGTTGGAATGCACATCTCGAAGGAGCATCATTTAAAACCACGTGACTGTCTCTCCACCAGTGCCATTGACTTAGTGCCCGCTCTGTGACTGTCTTCCTGTAATCCTGTGAAAGTAGCACGTGTTTCCTTGCGTGGGATATATGTGTACACTAAAACTTGGGAGAAGTTAGGGAGCTGGCGTTGGGTGGCGCTGTAATTAGGTTCCGTTTCCTCAGATTCCATATGGAAGGTCACAGGAATGCACGACAAAGAAAAGAAGTGATGGCAGTTGCAGGGTTCCAGGGAAGCGGAAATGAGCGGGATGGAAATAAATGTCCTTTCCTTCCTGCCTCGCGCCCCGCGCTGTGGCTGTAGACGGACTGTGGGTTCTCACTTGGGCCTCCAGGGGTGCCGCTCCCCACCGCTGCACCCTCCCACGTGGGCGTAGGCAGCCCCGTGTGTCTGTCTGCACGTCAGCTTCTCCAGGAGCCTGGAACCTCTCACTTCCTCTCTCCACATAGACAAACCGTGTGCTCCCCCATTATAATGTTCAGCACGTTACCATTGCCTGTTTATCTGCCTTTGTTTCTCTCCAGAGTTTAAGTTCTGGAGGCATAGCTGTGTTATGTTTTCTTGTTTATTGAAGAAAGTTTGTGAAGTGCCTATTTGCCTTAAAACTAAATCATTGGAAAACTGACAGGAAGTTGAATAAATATTTATCAGTTCTTTGAAGGCATGACTTTCTAAGCTTTTAAGCTTAGACACCAAGTAGAAAAGGCTCAAAAAGATACTAGAGAGAAAAAATAGTTACAAGATAAAAAGAGGAACTATAATGTGGAGGAAAAGTCTGATAGGAATGAAAGTGTTATTAACATAAAGAACTAATACAAATGAAAGGAAAAAAATATAAACCCGAAAGAAGAGTAGAGAACCATTTTGAATGAGTAATCATCTGCTTAGTTTCCTCTGTCGGAAATCTGGATTTTCTTCTTGTTCTTGTCCCCTCTTTCCAACTCCTGAGTAGCCACCAAGACTTGACAGCTCTACCTCAGTTGTTCCTAATGCATCTGCGCCCCACCATCCTGACAGCCTTCTGAGTAAAGTCTCAGCTTAGCATGGTATGCAAGTCTTAGTAACCTCGCCGTTTTACCGTCAGCCTCACGTGTTCCTGGCCCCTCGGTCATACTCTGTCCTAGGTGTTCTGAACTACTTCGGGTTCCCAGACGCTCTAGGGCTCTGTACTGCTGTGTCCCTGGCCCAGCATTCCCTTCCCCACATTATAGGACTTACTCCTGTCCGTTCTTCACATCTCTTTCTGTTCTGATAGAAAACATTGTGTTTAAATATTTTAATTATGTGCTACCTCCTTTCCCCTGGACTCGCTGCTGTGGATTCTTTTTGTCCCACTGTGACGCAGCAAGGGGCAGCCAGAAGGTGTTTTGAACTCACCACCCTCTCATTTGCTTTGAGATGAACATTGCAGCACATGCAGGTGCTCTGCTCTGCCTCCAGGCCAACATGGAGTTTCCTCCACTGATTCAGCCTTAGAGCCCTGGCTGTGTGACTCCCTGGGCGAGAGCCGGGCGCTGTCACGTCAGTCTGTTCTCACAGGAATGGAGGTGCTCTGGCTCCCTTACGATCGTTTCTTGCGGCATAATGGAGACCCCAGAGTGACACCATTATAACTTAACCTGGTTCAGGACACAGAAGGGCAAGTTTCTGCCTTTTCTTGGGTATAGACAAAGATATCAAGCCTACGCATATGTAAAAAAAAAAATTTTTTTTTATTCTTCAGGTGTTACTTTTTCTCATATTCTGTGGTCTGTTTTCTGAGAAAGAGGCCCCAGATCTTAATGTAACTTGCTTAAGAACTATTATTAACTGTTATGAGCTCCATCTGTTCCTCTGAGAAGAAGAAAAAATCTGACGTAGTGATGTCATCGTGGCAAGACTTTTCCCTAGGGCCTCCTATAACACTGAGAGGCTAAAGGGCAGTTGATTTAATGGACTTGTTTAGCATCCCAGACAGATTGACCCAATCATCTGAAAACTTTAGCTAAGCAGCTCCAGTCTACTTGGGGATGCTGGCCAAGCAGGCTTGGAAAGGCCTGTTTTACATTTATGTACCTACCTGCCTGCCTGACTCTGACGAGAGTTATAAAGTGTGTGGATCCCCCAGTACCCTTTGTAGTCGAGTCAAAGACAGCAGAATCCGAGTTTCGGTGAAAGATACAGAATAAGGACATAAAATTAAGGGCAGTGGACAGGGGCTTCTTTGGTATGCAAAGACAGAAGGTCCTAGAACAGATGGTGATCTTCCAACACCAAGGGTTCCAGATTCCTACCACCCTGGGGACCTGTACTTTAAAAAAAAACATGTGTTATACTCGTCTGAATCCTCTTGTCCCCACCAAAGTCGTGTTCATGCTGTCACAGGCCTAAGGCTCTGTAGATGTCCATGACATGTAACTTCATCTGCTGTGAAGGTTTACAGGAATTCACTAACTCAGGCTTATTAAACATTAAGTGGAACGGTTGATGGTCGATGGTTGCTGGGTATAGCAGTGTTAAAGTTGGTTTGAAGTACACCTTCAGTGCTTAGGAGACCATATTCTAGCTAGAGCGTTCTCATATTTTCCCATAGTTTTTTTTTTTTTTTATTCCAGTAATGTTTTTATGCCAGCAATGAAAGTACACTTTACGAATCCAAGCTTTGCTGAAGATGGTGATGCTGTTCTCTGTCCAGATAGCAAACAGGCTTGTCCCCAGGAAGTAGTGTTGGAATGCAGTAACGATTCTGCCACCTTTCTGCCTGCCAGCGTGACCTCATCCTACATCGATTCAACTGGAAGTTATTAAGAATAGAAAGAAGTTGTCAGTAGGAAGCCATCTATCTCTCAGGCCCCACACAATTTTTCAGTCTCATATTGTAAAAGATGAAATGTAAAAGATGCTCCTTGCAGGGAGACACTAGGGCGAGCTGGGAAAACATTTTGGCCTGGCTTTGTTTGTACAATGCGGATTTTTTATTAAGAAGCATTTGAAGGGCCTGTGCCCAGTGGAAGAACTCAGCGTTTACTCGGGTATTGTCATTTGTTCTCCAGTGTTTGAGCTGGAGTCCACACACTAGTGTGTCAAATTGTACTTGTGTAGAGAAGAATCGGGACCAGAGAGGACTTGGGTCATTTATCTTCAGACAACAGCGACTGGTGTTTATATAAAACAAGCTAGATTTCTTGGTGTTTAGTAAGTTGCTGTCACACCATATTCCTGTTTTCTCAACCTGTTTTCTCTCACTTAAGCCACATGCCCTTATTTGATAAACATTAATAAAAAGCCTACACCCTCTTTAATCCTTGAAACAAATCAGTGCCATGCTAATTTTGGATTTCTCTTTTTTCCTGAACTATCACTTCTGTCCCATAAAGTCTGAAATGATTCCCTTGAGGGAACATGTCCTTCACTCCCCAGTCCCAGTGGACAGATACTATAGCAAATCTACTTTACATGAAGGAATTATTCCTCCTTAATTATAAAAGTTATAAAGCAACTGAGGTAAAAGTGAGAGGATGAAACGTCGTGTGGACGTTGTATATAATCTGTTAACTATGCCAATAGGAGGAGGGAAAAAGGGGAAATATCAAAATGAAAGTAGTGGCATTATTGGAAGTGTGATTATGGGGATACTGTTTTTGTTTTTTTAATTGTACTCGATACCATTTTTAAAACAAAAACCTTGTTTTAAACTGTTTTGTATAATACCAAGTTGTACACTTATAAATTGTCCGATACTGTATCGAGAAATTCTCAAAGTGATTTTTAAATCACCATTGATGATTCACCCAAAAATCCTAATGAGCTCTTTCCTAGATTTTAAAATTATATTTTTAAAGTAGTAAAATGGTGGCATGTAGTGCAGGTAGTGAGTTTTTGATTCTTTGGAGCATCGCTTTTTCCATAAATTTTTAATCTTGACTAAGAATACTGCGGTGTTGACTTTGTTCTTTTATTGTTTTGAGGGGAATTATAATCGTGTTCACAAATCTGGGCATATCTAAATAGCAAGAGCGGATTTAGTAATTTGAACAGCAAAATGTAAACCAGGAGCTCAAAGAGACAACGTTCAGAGTCTGCTGACCATCTGCAGCCTGTGTCCCCGGTGGCACAGAGAGAACGGCTTTTCACTGGAACCGTGTGCTGTGTGTGCAGGAAGGAAATGTATGCTGCTCAGAGGTCAGAAGCAGGAGGGCTGAGGTTTTGAAGGAGAGTATTTATTGTGGGGTTTTCCCAAATGCCTGGCCTCACGGGCGATGTTATTTCTAATTGACTTGGTAGAAACGTGGGCAGAGCTGGATCTGTTGCATTGTGGTACCAGCGGGGCCAGTTAACAAAATGCTGTGGCCAGGTACAGACCTTTCTGTGTCTTGGGCCACCAGGTTTGGTAATAAACTTAGACCATGACCAGATCAGTACTGTGGAGGCTCAGGGACTGGATTTAGTACCTCGGAGACTTCAGTCTGAAGAGGGTCTCCTGCGCATGAAAGGTCTAGTAATCAAAAGGACTAGAAAGCTGAGCAGTTAAAGGACCTAATGATATTTAGTGTGAGGCAGAGAAAGGTTAAACGGATATGACAGATGCCTTCACAGTCCAAAGGGTAATTGGCAAAGTAGAAGCAGCACGTTTTCTGAGGCCCTTTGGAGAACCGAATTAAGAATGTGTAAAGATGGAGAAAACAGGTCTTAGCATAATGGGAAGAAGATTTCCTTACAGTTGGAGCTGCCCCTTCACGCCTGAGATGGTGAATTCTGAATGCATTCGGGTACGGGCGTCAGGGGGTGCCACACTGTGTGGTTAGGTAAAAAGAAACCTCTCGACCGCCTCCAAGCGTGTGTGTCGGAAGCCTCTGCTCCCCCCGCCCGGCCGAAGGTCAGTTGTGCGGCATCCCAGCGCCCCTGCTCCTGTACACCCATGTGTCAGCTGGAGGCAGCAAAGCGGTTTCCTCTCCTTAATTGTTTCTCTGTGAAAGTAGAACGCCGATCCATGCTCCTTTCTCTTGTGACGTGCGTGCTGGGTCGATGCTATTGTTTTTCTAATGTAAGTTCAGATTTATCATCTTTTATTGACCCCATGGATCTCTGCCTCCCTGCAGGAATTGGGGGCCTTCAAGACTTCGTGCTGAAATCTGCAACGCTGTGTAGCTTGCCGTCCTGCCCGCCATTCATACCGCTCAGCTTTGAAGCCGCGCCTATTGTGAGGGTTGCTGTTGAACCAAAACACCCAAGTAAGATCACCTTGTTTTTAAAAGCATGTGATGTTCACGATACTTTTTAAATGCCTGCATTTGAGACTCGGTTCCTCAGAGTTCGTGGCAGCAGTATACTGTGAATTTTCATGCAGGTATATAATAGAAGGAGTGTTCCCAGCCAAGGAGCCATACAGACCACCAGCTCTTCAGAGGGAGTCCAATCCCTGTCTCAGGAACATGGCACGTTTAGGCACCTTTGTTCTCCAGGGAGAGCACATTCTTCTCGATGGCAGAGACAGGGTTGTCTGCATCCCCCAGAGCCCTGGCATAGGGCGGCACCTCAGCAGAGCTCGTGCTCTGTGTGATTGGTCCTTAGCATCTTAGCTCAAACTCCTTGGTTCAGAATCCATCATCTGTCTCTTCCCTCCAGGTCTGCTACAGTATCTGGACACTGAGCTTTTCCTGGACATCTCCTCCTGGTATGTGACACTCACATGCCACACCCTGTAGTGACTGAGGCTTAGTCTTTGGTTTATACCATTTGCCTGGCCAGGCCTCGTTAGCTCTTGGATTTCACTTCCATGACTCCCACTAACCCCTTGTCCCCTGCGACTCTGCTGTTCTCAGTGCTTCGTGGTAGTCAGTGAACGTCTGAAGGAACCAGCGACCAAATGTAGAAACGGTAGTTTTCCGTTGAGGTGTAAAATGGCCTTGTTGCCCCAGCACCTGTATGTCCCTCTTCTCCCCAGCGCCGGGGCCTTCCGAAAGCTTGTCTCTGCCTCGAGTTCTGAGACACATGCCTAGCCCTTGTGGAGCCCCGGGCGCTAGAGCACATACTCCAGGACTGCGTCTCCGACTCACGGGCTCGGGCCTGGTAAACAGCCTTTGTGCCTGGGGCTGAGAGACAGGCCTCCTTCCCGGGTGGCCGCTGGGCTGGCGGTGCCTTGGGTGCGACACAGTTTACGCCACTCTGTGTTGTGCTTGCTTCCTCTTTGCGGGCTTGTCTGGATCCTGGACCCTCCTGGCTTGTTCTTTATTCTGCTTGTTGGGCTGGCTCTGGCCATTGTCAGTTGCCTCCAGCCCTAAAGCATGTAGTGTAAGGAAGTTGTGCCATTTGAGTCTGGCAACCATAGTCTATTCTTACGTGTTTCTAGCATTTATATCTTAATTTCTTAATTGTTCTCTATTCCATTTGGATCTAAATTTTTGAAATAGGAATTAATGATCATTTAAGCCATAATGTTTTAATAGAAATTTCTACTTTTTGACATCTGGTTGATGGTTGTGTGCTACTCCACGCTGTTATCCAAGCTGAGTAAAAGCCCAGCCTTAAAGGGCAGCAGAACCAGCTTCTGTGCAGCGTTAGCTTCGTGAGGTGAGGGGTCCCTGTTCCCAGCTACTTCCTGTCCTGCAGCAGACTCTGCTTTTGTAAATCAGGTAATCTGATTATTTAGGATTATCAATCTGGATGCCAGCGTTTATTTCCTTATATGTGTTTCATTAGATTTTTTCTGATCTTGGTAAAAGATAAACTAAAATGCTTAGAAGGGACACACAGTTTTTTTTCCTAATTTTAAAGAGAGTGCTGCTACTTTTTCCATCCTGGATATTGTTTTTCCTGATTGACCATGAATATTCCTAATCGTGTCACTGAAGTGCCCCATTCCTGTATTTCAGTGTCTGAATTTTTACACTCATTTTTCGGTCATCCTGGTTGTTACACTGTCGGCATCTTCTTTTACGCTTAGGGTGTCTGGGACTGCTTCTCTTACGCTGCCCTCATTCCCATGGGCCCTCAGAGGACATTTACCATGTGTTTACTCTTTGCCCTAGTTTCTTAGGCCCATCCTTACCTTGGGCAATAGCCCCTCACTCCTCGATTGTGGCTCTAATGACTTTGCGATGTTCCGCCCTCCTGTCCCAAGGCTCCCCAGTAATACTGCTCCTGAGAAGTGCTGGACAGATGTGTTGTTTACTTCTGAACGGGATGCGTATCCCAGGGCCCTTTTCATACTGACAGACTGTGAGCTGCCGAACCTATGGAAAGGGGAGAAAAGGCAGCCGCACCCAAAATGTGGATCAGAAGCCCCGTCCACACCTCCACTCTCAGCGTCTGGGTAAAAGGCATTGTGTACCAAGAGCACAAGCGGAACAGAACGCAGACAGTGCCGGAACTCAC
Organism: Pteropus alecto; assembly: GCF_000325575.1. NCBI lineage: Eukaryota > Metazoa > Chordata > Mammalia > Chiroptera > Pteropodidae > Pteropus > Pteropus alecto. The sequence goes on from NW_006430726.1 coordinate 5,143,211, forward strand.
TGAGTGAGGTGGCCAGTTAGTGTGTCACAGCTGACCCGCAGGGCAGCTTCATCCTGAAGCCCACACTTCTGTCAGCAGTTTCACAAATAATTAAGTATAAGGCTTTGGAGCCGTTTCTTGAGTTGATTATCATATCAGATGCTTTTTTTGGCTAATTTTATGTAGGTACTGTTTGGAGTAGAATTCTGTTACATTTCTGGGCATGTACTATGTGCATTTATAATAAGGTTTAGGTGGATTCACAAGTATATGGTGGTAGTTCTTATGTGTTGAGTCTCTGAAGAAGTGCACAGCCCAGCACTGAGTGTCTTGGTGATGAACTTCTCACATTAACTCTCTGTACAAATAAATTACCAGAAGGCTGTTTTCTTCACATCACCGCGTTATTTGGAAGGAAAATAAAACTGTTATTTTAAAAGTTTATTTGATGTTCTTTTCCCTTTGGCGGCCATGGAATTGTCTTTAGATTGTATTAGTCCTTGCGTTATATTTAATCGGTATTTCCTTTTGTGAACCTAGGTGAAATGCCTCAGCTGGTCAAAGGAATGAAACTGTTGAACCAAGCTGACCCCTGTGTCCAGATTCTGATCCAGGAAACGGGAGAGCACGTCTTAGTCACAGCAGGGGAGGTCCACCTTCAGCGGTGCCTGGATGACTTGAAAGAAAGGTTAGCTGGTGGTAGAGATGGATGTTTTTGTGTTTCCTAAACCATTTGAATGTAGACTCTAGTTTGTTTTTGGAGAAAAATGGAATGCCCTGAAACATGAGCTGTTACTAGTTATTGGATCATAGATTTAATTTTTAATGACTGACAAATAGCATTCACTTCTATCTGTACTTGAATAACTTTACATTTTTAGCTTGAGTCCTAAAATATTTTCACATATGTGTATTTTACTTTAGGTACACACACAGCACATCAGGACAGCAAAACACAATGATTTTTTGTAAACTTAGGTGTGGTTAGGGCTGACTTCTTTCCTCATTGTGTGGTCTCTGCAGTGTGAACTGTCAGGAATTCTTGATATTCCTCTGTCACGGGGATTTGTACATGTCATAACATCAGCGTCCCAAATCACTTTTCCTGTTTATTCCAAAGAAAAGCATGTGTATTGTAGCCATTAAGAAACTACAGAAGAATAGGAAGCGTCATTCATTTAGCATGTGGAGAGAACCACCATTATATCCGGGTTCGCAAATCCCTCACCTGTTCTACACACATGCAGGTGTCTGCAGATACGGTATACGCAGCTCTGATTGGTTAAGATAAACTTCGGGAAGTAGTATTGCTGGCTCCAAAGGTGGCACTTCATCGTTAATATACATTTTCTGTGCTTACTAATGATACTGAGACTTATTGTGTGTGTTTACTGGCCATCAGTAGCTCTCCTTTAATGAATTGTCCTGTAACAGCCCTCTTTCTTTTTATTTTTAAAATTTCTGGGACTCCAATAATCGTAGCTAAAATAAGAATTATAAATAATTAATGTACTTATATACGAAATATTTCCCGTGGGCCACTGCGTTGAGCACGGTCTCACTGAACCCTTGAAACAACCCAGTGAAGTTGGTGGGAGGAGCAGGGGGCGCCAGCGACGCTGTGGCCGTGGCAGACCGGCGAGCATCGCCCAGCGCTGGCGCCGTCAGTCGCGGTGGTGTCCACACTCCTGCCGGACTGGCCGTTTCCGTTCCCCCGTGTCAGTGCGGGGTCTGGCTTTTCCTCCTCGAAACGTTTTCATAGCTGTAATTAGTACAAAATCAGAAGGCAGATCTTCCATCTCCTTCTTGTCATTACCATTTTATTAGCATTTCTGAAGGTTCTAATGTTGGTTAGAGAGTAATGCTAATTGGATAAATCATAATGCATAAAGATTTCAAAATAAAAACTCAGGTTTTTAAAAAAAACTTTAAACATTATTTTGGGGGGGGTCTTTGAACTAAATTCTTTTCTCTTCACACTCTTTGCTGCCAGTTAAAATCCATGTTAATTAACCCTACATTTCTCGGGCCATTAGCTTGAAAAATAATTTATTTTGGTACTTAGAATGACATTTCAAGTAATACTCCCTCCCCTCCTTAAGCCTGAAACTGATTTTAATTGAATTATTTATTTGTTTCTTTGTTTAAACTTTTTTCATTTTTATCTCGTGGTTTTCATCATGGGTACTTTTTAATCTCAGGAGAAGAAAAACTATATAATAAGAGAAATTAGTTTTCTAGAAATATGCCCCTAACATGACATTAAAATGTGTTAATAAATAACTCATTATGGAAAACATTCTATGTAAACTTTTTATTAGAAACTGTATCTAAATATCTAAAAATAATTTTGATTGAATGAAGATAATAAAAATAACACATTTGTTTTTCAAAACATATATACTGCTTTAATAAGATACTTTACAAGTTCTGGAGTATTTAACTGCTTTTTCTAAAATTCCAATCTCTGAAAGCAGTGACACCTCCCACTAAAAAAGGATTCCTCTGCACTGGGGCTGGCATGAAGGAGGAGTAGCTGGAGCTCAGTTAGTGTTCTTGTCGGAGCTCGGAGACTAATTGGAGCGCAGGAAGGGCGGGGTCTCCCTCTTCTACCTGTTTGGGCTGTCGGCAGAGGAGTCCGGTGGACCAGGTGCAGGGAGCAGAGGGGAGAGCTCCACAGGGCGCCCAGGCAGCAGACTTTTAGGTGCTGTCTTGGAACCCTGAGGAAGCTGGGTCAGGTGATATTGACAAAAGGCCTTTGCAAGTACCCCGGTGTCATGTAGCAGTTTCAGGCATCTTAATGAATCTGGTTAGGTAGCTTGTCCTGGGCCAAGAAAGGTAAGAGAATATTAGGAAGTTTTATAGCACTAAATTGTAAAGGAAATTAAAAGATTTCTAGAAAAATCTGACCCAAGAAGAAATGGAAAACCTGATAGTCCTATAACTACCAAAGGAATTCAGTCGAATAATATTAAAAATACCAATCAACGTAAAATTACCAGGTTCATAGCAAAAAGAAATCACCTCAGTGAACAGAGGAAAAGCATTTGATAAAATTCAACATTTGTGCACGATCAAAACTCAGCAAATTAGGAGTAGAAGGGAATTTCATTAAACCGATGAGTTATATTCAGAACAACTTTAGCAAATGTGTACTTACTGGTGAAATTTTTGAAAGCTTTCCTTTTGTGACCGGGAGCAAGGCAAGGGCGCCCCCGTCACAGGCTCTGTTTAGCATTCTGAGGTAGGTCTTGGGCAGCATTATGAAGAACACAAAATGGAAGCTATGAAAATTGAAAAGGAAAAATTATAAACATCATTTGTGGATGATGTCATTGCGTACTAATAATCCAGAAGAATCTGTAGAAACTATTAGAATTAATAAGTAAATTCTGCAAGGTTGCTGTATTCAAATTCATATGTAAAATCTATTGTATTTCTATGTACCATTAACAAATAGAAAATGAAAATTACTTAAGGTTACCATTTATGACAACAAAAATATCAAATACCTCAAAATAAAAATATATTCATGTTTATAGACCCTCTATGCAAAAACTAAAAGATACACAAGAAGTTAATACACCTTTTCTATGGTTTGAAAAATTCAGTATTATAATGTCAGTTTTCCCCAAACTGATGATACGTTCAGAGCAATCCCAGTCAAAATCTTATTAACTTTACATGTATGTTTTTGTGGAAATGCAAAGGGCCAGTAATAGCCAAAACCTATTAAGAGGTAGAACAAGGTGGAAGGTCTTACTGTGCTGGAAATCAAAGCTTAAATGTTTTAAAGCTATAGTAAGTGACTATGGAATTGACACAAGGATGGACAGACAGATTAATGGACCAGAATAGAGAGTTCAGGAATAGGTGGCACTGCAGAGAGATTAGAAAGGGACAGACTTTTTAATGAATGGTTGCCCACGAGTTGGATATCCACATAGAAAGAAGTGAAACTTGACCTCTCATGTTATGCCGTACTCAGAAATTTATTCTAGGTGTATTGTATTAAAATATGAAAGGCAAAAACATAAATGGTGAATTCTGACCTCAGATTTAACCCTAGCTTTCCCACTTACTAACTCTGTGTCTTTGGAGAAGATAATCTTTCTTACCTGGTTTTTTCTCTACAAAACGAGGATGATAATACAATTACTAAGGAAAAGCTATATGTAAAACACTTAGCGCAGTGTCTCATACATAAACGATTAGTAAATAAATAAAGAAGACACATCTATCCCTTTTTTTCGTTATTATTTTATCTTAGATTTTATATCTGAATTTTTAGGTACATTTGAATTACAGTTTTGTCTCTATATGCTTTCTTTGACAGGTTTGGGCATCACAGTAATTTTAAATTAATACATTAGATACAGGAATTTATGTAGCATTTGAAATAAGCTAATCCTTGAAAGTGAACAGGCTCACTGGCAAAACCAGAGCCTTTCTTGGAAATAATTTTTTTCATGACGTTTTTATTTTCTTTCACACATTACTGTCTCTTCAGGTTCTACAGTCTAACATCAGTTTTGATAACATTCTTAGAAAATCACCCATTGATTGAGTTTTCAGATTTATCAAAATGTATAAAATCAGATAGATAATTCAAATACCTGTCACCCACAAAATATAGAAAGCAGAAACAAATATAGACTCATATGAAAGTATTTCAGAAACCTTTAGTATTTAGTTCCCTTATTGAATAATATTTCCCAGGGAAAAATGTTGTTCCAAGATCCTAAAATTTCACGTAGTATATATGTGTACCCACACGCATACGTGTACGTACATTTATACATATATCCACCCACATTGCCAGTAGCAGACAGAGACCAGACCAGAGCTTCGGTGTCACCTGGGAATCAGGGAGACAGAAAGTAAGAGAAAAAGGAAGACCACATTTCATTGTCATCAGAATCAGTCGGCACCAGTGTCCAGAATCCACCCTCTGTGTGCTTAAAACACGTTTGGAAGGAAATACAACGTGAAACTAAACTCGATAGCATGTGAAGAAGGGGCTTTCTGAACTTGGTTCCAGACTGAAGTTCAAGATTTGTGCTTTCCAGTACAGTAGCCACTACCTGCATGTGGCTATTTAAAATTAAATTAATTGAACTTAAATAAATTCAGTTCGTCAGTCATACCAACCACATTTCAAATGCTCCTTAGGTATGTGTGGCTATTTAAATTTAATTAAAATTAAATAAGATTAAGTTTTATATAGGCGCTGTGGTTACTGAGCACTGGCTGTGTGTCAAGTGCTCAGTAACACAGCGCATATATAGAACCTTTTCATCACTGCAGAAACTGCCCCAGACAAACTGCTAGATCATGCTTGCCTTGCTATGAGCCTCATTATCAAAGCCAAATCCATTGTCACAGTTTGACTCGATGTCCTCAGCTTCTGTGGTTCTTTGTTAGAATTACGATCATTAGGCTTTTCTTCTCCAGACATTTAAATTGGCAAATAGTATTTTAAAGAACTCACATGTCAAATCTTATTAAAACATTTATTTTTCATTCAAAAATTCTTAATCTAAATAGATGGTTTATTTGTTTTGAGAATGAACAAAGCAGTGAAATTCTACTACATGCAAAGACCTCCCTGAAGGTGTGTTCCCATCAGAGGTAGTCTTTTCGATCTGAAATGAAAACAGTTTTTGAATTCTGATACAATGTAAGTTAGTGATCTTTTGTAGTAAAATAATTCTTATGTTTCTGTGTATTTTTCAGAATCTCAATTGTGGAATATTTTATGGGAGTTTTGAGACCATTTCGATTATTATCTTCTGTTATTTCTCTTGCATTTGTCTGTAGGTTTGCGAAGATTCAGATCAGTGTATCTGAACCCATTATTCCATTCAGGGAGACAATCACAAAACCCCCCAAAGTGGACATGGTCAATGAAGAAATAGGCAAACAGCAGAAAGTTGCAGTCATACACCAAATGAAAGACGAGCAAAGCCGAATCCCTGAGGGAGTCCAGGTAGACTCCGAGGGCCTGGTCACCATGACAACTCCCAATAAACTGGCCACGCTCAGTGTGCGGGCCATGCCCCTTCCGGAAGAAGTCACTCAGATTTTAGAAGAAAACAGTGATTTGATTCGTTCTATGGAACAGTTGACATCATCTTTGAATGAGGGCAAAAATACTCAGATGATTCACCAGAAGACCCAAGAGAAAATTTGGGAATTCAAAAGAAAACTTGAGCGACACCTAACAGGGAGAAAATGGAGGAACATTGTTGACCAAATCTGGTCATTTGGCCCAAGAAAATGTGGGCCCAACATATTAGTAAATAAAGATGAAGATTTTCAGAACTCTGTATGGACAGGCCCGGCTGGCACAGCTTCAAAAGAAGCCAGTAGGTACCGAGATATGGGCAACAGCATCGTCAATGGCTTCCAGCTAGCAGCTCTCTCTGGACCCATGTGTGAGGAGCCTCTCATGGGTGTCTGTTTTGTTCTGGAAAAATGGGACCTAAGTGAATTTGAGGAACAAGGAACAGGTGATAAGCAGAATGAAGAACAAAGCGATGTGGTCAAAGAGGAGCGGAGGGGAGGTGAAACCTGCCCCAGCAGAGATGGAAACCAGGAGCTCCAGGACGGTGGCTCCCAGCCCTCTGAGAAAGGGCCTTCCCGGAGAGGAGAGTCGTCACTCGCCGACTGCTACGGACCCTTGTCAGGGCAGCTGATCGCCACCATGAAGGAAGCATGTCGCTATGCACTGCAGGTGAAACCTCAGCGCCTGATGGCAGCGATGTACACGTGTGACATCATGGCTACCGGCGATGTTCTCGGTGAGGAGGAAGGGGAGGTTGAGGCAGTGAGGGAGGGGCGCTCTGAGTAGCAGGGGTCTCCTAGGCTGGGACGGAAGTTTGTTTTATACTGTTTCGCAGGAGCTCCATTACCATTTCATTTACTAAGGCTCTAAGGTGTTCGAAAGCCAGAGGCCATAAATGTTAAAATCTTGGCATGAGGTTGGAGGGGGGACTTGACTACTAAAGAGCTTTAGCAACAAATAGACTTTTCTGTGATGAAAGGTCTGGTAAATGATGCTCAGAGATCTTCTGAGAAAACCTCAGACTTTGCTGACAGTTGCTTTACTTCTCCAGCGATTGGTATAAGACAATTAGACAAGTTCAGGTCTTTTTTATTTAGCGAAATGAGTTTCCTTAGTCTTTTTTAAAAACTTAGTTCTTTCTACACAGATCGTTAAAACAAGAAATCCTTCTGTAAATGTATGAGTTACTTATGGTCAGAATGGGAAATTTTGTAGAAAAATAATCATCTCAAAATCATTTTATCTAGAGAAATAATCCCAAAGAAATGACCTTCTTTACTTGTAAAATCTACTTTCTTAAAGATGTGGTTTGATTATCATTTTTTACCCATGAAAATTGCCTTTAATGGGCTTGAATTAGTTTGTGTTTTTTATTTTATGTGATTAGTAAATTGTCTGTTTTCGTATTTCTTTTTCTAGCCTTTTAACTTTTCATTCTTGCTCTTCATTGTTTTTATCTTTGGCAATAAGTTCACATAAAAAAATAACTTTTTCTGGTAAGCAGTGTTAGAGTTTTCATCATAGCTGTGATTACTGTAGTTCTTCTGTCTGCTTTTACATATAGAGATAAATACGTACGCTGTTAGAAACACAGATGCCTTAATGTCAGAAACATTCTTAATAAGTAGCACTGTTTACTTTTTCAAACCATTTCTTATTCTAAAGTTGGGGTTCTTCTTACATTTTACCAGCATTTCGTAGTTCAACAAAAAAATTATGGAACTATATGCCAACACTGTGTTACACGTGATTTCTGCCTTGAGAAATGAGTTAAAGTGACAAAGCATAATTATGTAAAAACGATTAGAAAGTAAAATAGTAACTTTAATGAATAAACATGGTTTTCCGGTGAAATTTTATGAGAAATTGGAATTAGCAAAATTTGAAACAGGGTAGATCTTTTTGAAAGTTTTTGTACCTTGAAATGGGCTTTGATGGATGGAATAATTTTGGATTCAGCAACTAAGTATTCAGTTGGCTTTCTTCGTAAACTCAGCCCTCATCGGTTTTGCAGGAACTGCCGCTCAGCATTTCCTTTCTCATCCTAGACGCTTGGCTGGGCGAACCCAGCTATAAAATCTTGCGTTTACTCATGCTAACTTGTGTCTCGTTAAATCGAGCCCCTACCTGGTCATCCCGATTCTGCCCCAGCATTTATTTCCCTACCAGGTTCATGCCAACCGTGGGTTTGATATACCCTCTGAATCTTTAAGTCGCTGAGCATCTTAGTAAGGACACAGAGCACTGACATTTCACAAAGAAAAGACATCATTCCAGGGTCGGGGCACCTTGTTGACATTCATTTCCTATAAATCTTTAACTGAATTGTGTATATAATAGCAAGCAGCCCACGTGCCCCATTATGTCCGTAACTTACTTTATCTCGTATTTGGTTGAAGCCCATCTGCATCCTGTCGGCCACACTTGCTCGATTTAGCAGTATGGTTACTCTGTGACAGAAGGATGAGAGGTTAGTCTGACCTGGTTTGTAAGAATAGGAAGTGCCCACCACGTTCTTTTTGTGTGTTTTTAACTGGAGTTACACTGCAGTGTTACCAACAACAACGGAAACCACAAGATGAAAGAAAGGTCTTTCTCCTTGGAAATCCACCTGTCATTTTCCATTTTCTTTTATAGTCTTTGTCTATGATAGTATATTTTGCATGACTATAACCTTGTAGAAGCAGTTTAATGTTTCGCTTTTTACTTTTATTATTTATTTTATAAGCATGCTTCCATTTGGCTATTCAGTATTCATAATGTTCATTTTAGTCTGGATAATATGTCATCAGTTTGATATGCTATGATTTCCTTACTGTCATTCTCAAATTGGAAATTCACATTGTTTCCTGTTTGTTCACTATTAGAGAAAACATTTCTGGAGCAACTGTTTCCTTCCCTAAATTCTGGAAAAACAAAAACAACTATACCTTTAATTGTCAAACTTCTAAGTCTAAAGATAGTAGAATCTGTAGACCAATCTTACTGCTCACAATGGAAGAAGATGTATGTACAAGAATCTATAATGCCTGCCATAAAAGAACATGTTAGGTTTGTTGAAGAATGACGAAGAGATTATTTTAATTTGGGGATCTCAGAAGACTTTATGGGGCAAGTGGGTTTTGAATGGCCTTAAAATGATGAAAGGGATTTGACTGTTGAGTTGGGCCGAGCGTATTGTAGGTTGAAGAGACTGAGCCCAGAGTGGAAAAGCCTCAGATGTGTCCTGTGGGCAGTGAGTGGCTCACCTCGGCTTAGAGCACAGTCCGCTCTGAGTCTTTATGCTCTGGTAGTCCCGGGGGCCTGAAGTGGTGGGCGCCTGCCCGGTCCTAAAGGGCCTTGAGTGCAGGTCGAGATATTTATAGTGTAGTCCTTCAAAGTGGAGTCAGGTCACAAAGGTTGCAGTCAATTCACCTTTTTCACCTTTTTGTTGTCCTTTTTTCCCTGGTGGGTCCCTCTTCCCTGGTGCCTTGCATAAAGCAGGACACATGGTGGTCTTCCTTTGAGCAGGTGAACAGACGACTGGGGTGTGGTGGAGCAGACACTCCGCTGAAGGGGCATCGGGATATTCGCGGTCCGAGACCATATGATCGAAAGTCCTTGTTGATACAGCTACGCTAGTTTCTCAGTGATAACAGCGGCAGGTCAGAGGGTCTCCCAATGCATCCCGGCACTGGACAGACCTGTCATGAGAGCCAGATGTATTTGGAAGGCTTCGTTATAGCTGTCTTCTTACGTTCGATGATCCAAAACTATGCCACAGTTTTAGGGTTTATTTTTCATGGAATTAAAATTGAATGGCTCAAAATTATATGACTAATTACATTCAGTTTCAATTATAATTATTGATCCCAGCTTACTGGCATGACCCATGAAGGAAGGGGAGGAGCTGCTGGCCTCTGCAGCTGGCCTCCTGCCCACCTTTTCATGGTCCATTTACCCCAATTTACATAGTCTTTCTCCCTCCACACCTTGTTTTGTATTTGCTTCCATAAATCACCTTAGACCTATTCTTAGAATGAGATCGCAGAGTAAATAAAGATTACTCGTTCATGCATGCTATTATAGTAAATTTTTTTTTTCTCATATAAATCTCAGGCAAATAATAATATATAAATCTCAGGAAAGATAATAGTTGTTCTGCTGTTCTGAGAGCTTTTCAGACATTGTACCTGAAGTGCTGGTTTCAGTTTTAGGCACCACATTCCAAGAGAATGTAAATAAATCACAGTTCAAGTGGGAGAGTGGTCAGGCTGGAGCGAGAAAGAAAGGTCACGTCACAGGAAGACTGGAGTGTTCGGGCTGGAAGAGAGAAGGCTGGAGAGCTGCCTCTGAGGCGTTTAAAGGCTGATCTGTGGATGAATCGAAGGGCTGAGCGTGTCCCATGTGATAAAAACTTGGACCGATGGTTAGAAACTTCAAGGGGACAGATTTGGGGCTCAGGAACTGTTTACCGTTTAGTGCTGTCCGAAAATGAAGCGGGCTCCCTGAGAGGAAGTGCGTTTTAGAAGTGTACGAGCAAATTTCAAGTGACTGCTGGCCTAGAACTTGCCGACCCTTAAGTTCCCTGCTAACCCGCTGTAACTGCGATTTCTCGTGTGGACGACTGGGCAAGTGACTGTTTAGAATTTGGGGCGTGGTGTTGCCTTTCGCATTGCGAAATGTGTTCTGTCTTAGACCTGTTGAGCTTCGGAGGAAGTTGGGCTCCGCCGTGGTGAGGCCCCTGCCTTCATTGAATGTGATAAATGTGGGATTGGAGGTCAAGCGAGAGACCGGGCTTAGAAACAGTCTCAGGAGTCCCTGGCATAAAATTAATAATTTAAAACAAATGATAAATGAGTTGACGCTCTGAGGGGAGCGTTTGTTCAGAGTAGCCCAGAGTGAAAGCGGTGCCTTCATCACTGATGGAATTTTTGATTTCTTTGTTTTTAAGCTAAACCTAGAGATGAGGAAGGCTCAGCAGAATTGTTAAGGTTTTTTTATTCTTAAGATCTTGTGACACCAGGGGTTTACTGTCCCTTTCTTCCCTTATCTTCCTAATCGCCACCACCAGGGGGAAATCTGAGTCAGGGGAAAAAGTTTGGGTTTCAGGTACTTTTGCTCTGTGTCCTGAGTTCTCAGTTTTAAAAATAAATAAAAGTGTGTGGGAGACACCACATCATCACCCTGTTACTTAAGAGGAAGGAGTCCTGGTCTCATTGTGGCAGTCGGGGAACTCTCGCTCTGCTGAACTGCACTGTCGTACGTTTTGAAGGGTTCTGTATGCATAGATGACTTTAGTAATTAAAATGGTTTTTTCTAAGTGTTATTGGAAAGAGGCGGCTTTTATGAGAATATCTACTGGTATAGAAAGCTCCTCACAATTGTCTGTGATTTTCAGTTTATCTCTGTTCTGCTCACTAGTTGAAGGAGTGCTCTGAGCACCCAGAGGCGGCCACTCACATGGTAGCCAGTCAGACATGTCTCCCTCCTGAGGACAGGGCCGCAGACTTGTGCCTAAAGATGAAACAAAACTGGGAGCCAAGAGAGTTCGCTAGAACCGGTGATGTGGTAGAAATGGGTATCAGGTGTTCATTACAAAGACGATCAGTTTTCAGGGAATAAAACTCTTAAAATTGTGCCACTTAAATAGTTTAAAAAATATATGAGCAAACATTGATTTAAAAGTGTCATTGAGTATAAACATTGAGTATAAAAGTGTCATTGTGCCAGTTGCTTTAATAATGTCTCATAATTATTAAAATATTTTAATATTGACAAAGTCCAGCCACACTCATCACATTGGATTTTGTACCCCAAAACAGCTCCTGGGTGAAATTGTATCGAAAGGTTTTTGAAAGTCTCCTGCTTCTTACGCCGTGCTGAGAGGATTGTATCTGGGTAATGCAATTTGGGGTGATTGCACTTTTTGTTCTTTTCCTATAATTGTGCTTTGCTTTTTAAATAAGCACTTCAAAATTTCCATACTTTTGGGAACAGAGTTACTTATTAGTAGATTGTTACAGGGTGTATGAGTCATCATGACTTTGTGTGGCTCAAGACATGTCAGTGGATTTAAAAGATTTCTGGCCTTGCAGGTCGGGTCTATGCCGTAGTGTCAAAGAGAGAAGGTCGGGTGCTGCAAGAAGAGATGAAAGAGGGGACGGACGTGTTCATCATCAAGGCCGTGCTGCCCGTCGCCGAGAGCTTTGGCTTCGCCGACGAGATCAGGAAGAGAACGAGTGGCCTGGCCAGCCCACAGCTCGTATTCAGCCATTGGGAGGTAAAAACCCAAACCCCCACGCCTGCCTTCTCACCTATGGATGTGCTTCCTATGGCTGACACCGAGAGTAGCAAGCAAAGGTCTCTGTGCCATTTGGCCTCCTGGTGGCCCTGCTCAGCCAGAGGGACGGGGGGAAAGCACATGGTCTTTATCCATCTGGATCGAGTGAGCCTTAGAGCAAACGTGGCTTAGAATGCACACGTTCATTCTTTTTATTTGATGTAAAGGTTAAGACATAGAACATTTAATCCCTTTTCCCCCTCTAAAGATATATTGTAGATTTTTAAAAGAAAAGCACAGACATTTTTGAAAGTAAAACTTTAAGGAACTTTTCTTCTGGGGAAAAGTAGTTCTAGCATTTAGAGGGGGAACCTTATCGGTAATCAAAATGAAAACTTCACAGATACACATTGCTGGGGAGAGAAGAAAAGATGGTTTTTTTAATTTAGGGGAGAAATAATAACGGAAGGACAGGGAGGTCAGGCCAGCCTTCCTGAACAATTCGTAAAGGCAGAGAAGAAGCCAACAGCTATGGAGGAGAGAAGGGTGTTGAGTCGGAGGTGCCACGTGATGGAAGGCCAGGGAGGAGGACCGCAGGGTGTGTGCAGAGAACAATCGGTTATGTTTCAAGACAAAGCCTGAGGTCAGGAATAGAATTTTTAAACTGTAGGATGTAACTAAAAAGGTTTGGAGGAAGCAGTTTTTGTTGTCACTGTTTATAGGGAATCTAAACTTCACATCCTTCACGGTTACTGGAGGTTTGCTGGTCGGCTGAAGGAACATTGGCTTTGGTGTCAGGGAGTCCTGGTTGCGGATACCAGTTCTGCCACTTATTTGGACAGATTCTGCAACCTCCCTGAGTCTGCGTCACCCCTGAGATAAAGCATGTCGATACCTAGCCTGGTGCCGTTCCCGGTGTGCGGGTTTTCTTGCGGGCTTTCTTGGGGTCCGTGCCACGGGCATTCCGGCTCTCAGCAGTGTGGCATCGCACTGGGCTTCTCACAGGCACTCCAGGGTTTTCCCTTAAAGTCCATTCAAACAGAACTCACGGGTTAGGTTCAGTGAGCTCTTATTTATTTCACTTTCTTTAGCCAGATGGGTCCCTCTTTCTTTAGAACACTAAAATGAACTGTTTAAATTTAGATAATAAAGGGGGTGGGAGTAATTGAGAGCGAGCTTTCTTTCTAAAATGAATTTTGTAGTTAAGTGAATCGTCGTAGTAAAGAAAGGTGACACTTCAGAAAATGTGACTTTGGACAGGGCAAATTTAATTTTACTTGGGCACATTCATATCATCTAAATCAATACGAGTGAAGTTGCTAGTTAAGTCAGTCGTGTCTGCTTCGCCTTAAAAAAAGTCACATTTTTAATATTTAACGGAATCAAAATTAATGTTCTGATTTAGGTTACATTTTTTTTTTCAGTACAAACTACATTTTAACAGTGATTTACTATGTAATTTTTCTTGTGTTTTGTATCTTTGTCTAGAAACTAAACGATGTTTTGATGGTTTTATTGGCTTACACGTGAATTGATATCATTGCTGTATTTCATTATTTGGAATACAGTAGCTCCAAAATATTTAGTTGTTTGTTAATCCCCAAGCTTATGGGTAGTAATTTCCAACTTATTCAGACTTTTAGTTTTTTGGGGTTTTTTTTTTGGTTTTGATTTTAGGCATTCACCTTTCACATAAGAACATAAGCCAGTGAGAAATAGCAGGAGTGGTAGTGGCGTCACTATTGGAAGAATTATATATTTGATTTCATAAAATACCTCAGCATTTTAGTCAGTCTTATCCTTGAAAGTGATTTTATAAAGCACATTAAAAAAATCTATAAATTTAAGTTCTCGTTTCCTCGTTGGCACCCCTGTTGGTTAGGAAACAGGTAAAGCTGCTCTATCAAAGGGATCTTGAAAGAGAGTGGCTCAGATAAAGCAGAAGCTTCGCTTTGCATCTGGGCAACGGTGCAGCGCGGGTGCGGGGCTCACTGTCATGGGAGCGCGGGCTCCTCTGGACAGCTCCCTTTCTCAGTGCCCGGCTTCCACTGATGGCCTAGAGTGGCTGCTCCACCTCCCACCATCACATGTGCATTCCACCAGTAAGAACGGGGATTGGAAAGAGGAGGGCATCTGCTTTTCCTTTAAGGACACGGAATGGGTGTTCACAAGTCACTGCACCTCATGCCATTGCCCTGAACCAATCCTGTAGCCACATCCAACAAGGTCCCACCTGGCAAAGACGCCGAGAAATGTAGTCTCGTCAGAGGTCAGCAGACGGTGCCCTATTCATTACCTGCTCTGGTGAATGAAATTTAGTGGACGGTGGCCGTGCCCCTTTATTTACATGTTTCCTGTGCCGCTTTCAAGTAGAGCTGAGTAGTTGCTTCAGAGACCATTGGCCTACCATCTAAAATATTTGCTGTCTGGCTCTTTATACAAAAAGTATACCTACCCCCTCTCCCAGCTACCCCCAAGCCCAGGTGGCCTGTATGTCCACCAAGAAAAAGGAGAGAAAGGATAGTTAGGAATATCTAACTTAAAAACAGCAAGTTTTTACCAAATAGGCAATTTTTGTTATTTGAAAACCATGATGGTTTTTAAGTCTCCTTTCTCCTTCAAAATTAAAATAAAAGCTGAAAATGATTTTTATATACTTAGTAGATTTTTTTTAAGTTACTAGCTTCTGGCTTAGTTACAATTTGTTATTAAAAATCATTCTCTTAATAACTTCAGAGAAAAATGTGGTCGAGAAGAGTTTGCTCCAGTTCCGTGCCGTCCTGTCGTCTTCAGCCACCTGTCATGGTCTTGCTCCCAAAAGCTTCACGTCTCCGAACGTCTTGAAAACTATGTTATAATTAAATGTCATTGAACTGATAGTTTTTGGCTGTCTCAGTTTTTCCACCATCGTTAGGTTTAGAAATAACACAGTTGTTGAGATCTGCCTTCTCCCTCCAAGGCACTTTTTTCCATTTGTGTTCAGCCACACCATATAATTTACAATCAAGAGCTTTTGAGAGAAAGTGCTTCAAAAAAATAGAGAAAATAAAATTACAGGCATTTTCCATGAGGAAACCTTTGAAGTCAGCAATCTCATAATTTCTTTTTCTATGTTTTACCCTTCTGTGAAAAAGGAAAAAAAGGAGCTAATAACAGTCATAGAGAAACATTCCCAGCCAGTGCTGTGGCGCATGTATGTCAGCATAACCTGCAGACGCATCGTTCGCTACTGCCAGTGCCCTGAGGGTTGGCTGAAGGTCGTGCGGGGTGAGGAAGAAGTGATTACGCTGGCCCCAGAGAAGTGTTTTCAACGTGGTGTTTCCCACCTGTCGGCTATAGTCATGGTGAAAATTGGTCAAAAAAATTGAAATGGGGCTCCCAAAGCTTTTTCCTTCTAGGCTTTTTTTTTTTTTAATGCCCAGGGCAACAGCTAGCACTTGGGTGCCTTGCTTTCTGTGAATTACCGTATGGCATCTCCGTTAGGCTGCGGGGTTGCCAAGAATACGTTCTCACTGTAGGCAGATGAATTCTGAATAAGCCAGTTAGAAAAAAGCACCTTTTCTCTCACATTGATAGAAAGCTGCTCTGTGGCCTCGCTGGGCCTTTCTGTACAGCACACAACCCGAACGACTTCGGGGTGGCCTCGCGCGTGCCCCGCTGAGGAGATCCAAAGTGAGCCTGACGAGGTCGGGGGTTTACTTGTCTCCCCCATTCTGAGAGCGCGTTGGGCGTGTCGAGACAAGAGACGTCAATATGTCCACACAGATGTAGGAGCCGTGAGGTAGAAACAGCGCCTGTGGAGGCCAGAGGACCACGGGGAGGGCGGTCTGGAGCGGATCCCCAGCTGGTCTCCGGGGAGCCCCAGGGTGGTGGAGCTGAGTGTGAGGAGAGTGCCGGAGTCTCGAGAAATAGACGGAGCAAATTCCGGAGCTATATTCTGGAGGCCCAGACGAAACTGGATCTTTTTCGAAACTCTTGGGTCTCATATTTTTGAAACAAGGATTTTGGTCTTCAGTTGACCAGTCCGAGTCTGGTATCTTTCAAGTAGCACCTCATTTATTTCTCTCTCTAAAATTTGTCACCTTATTCATCAGACTTGCTAAGAAAGTGTAGCTTCTTTATATTCTACGGTGGGTTTATCATTTAGCTGGTTAAGGGATGTTGCCAGTAACCAGCTTAAAACTAGTTTCTTGTAGTACAGATAGTCTTCGAGGACAACTGCCCAGGTGAATAAATGTTCATTCCCTTTCTTCCCTCTCGGGGGAGAGAAATGTCCATGAGGCTGACGAGCACTCCCGGCTCCTCTCCTTCCTCACTGGGGTTCCCCATGAGTCTGACTGTGACTGCGTGGTGGGGAAAAAAGAGGGCCTTAGCTGCCCTGCAGCCCCCAGATTCCTGCCTGCGTCTGCCCTGGTCCTTCCCCCAGGCTCCTGCCAGCCCCTCAGCTCCTTGGTGTCAGCTCAGCAGGGCGTGGGAATGTCTGGCTCGGCAGAAGCGCCCACTGCTCCGGTGCCTTGTCATCTTTTTCTGAGGGGCCTCCAGTCTCTCCGTCTGCTTGTACAGGTGTCAAGTACTCAGGAAGAAGGGGAGAAAATGCCCATCTTAATAATAAGCTGAGCTTTCTGTAATCAAGGCAGGTATGCAGCAGTTCATTCTCAACATACACTTATCAAGCATACACTAAGGATGCCTGTCCTCCAAGAAAAACAGTCATTTGTATCTTCCTGCGGCAAAACCACAGCAAAAGCCCATGGCGGGAGCAGAGGGCGTAGGAGCTGGGGTTGGGGGAGTCCGGAGGCGGCCTCACTCCAGGTGAATGCACACACCACCTACCAGCTGGGTCACATGGGCGAGCTGAACCCCTGGGCCGCAGGTGGGCCTGCAGATGACCCTTATGTGAGGAGGGCCTCGGTCCGTCTATCCCTTCAGCAGAGTGGCAGAGGCTGGAGCAGGCCCTGTGCTTCCTGTGGGCAGCTTGTTTCCAGTGGAAGGGGAGGGAGAGGATGTCAGACTCTCGGGGGGAACCACGGTGAGGACAGAGAGGCTGGGAGTGTCCATTAGGCTCGTGGCACTTTCTCTCTCTGAAGGAAACCATCGAGGGGTGTCCCTCCCACAGCAGGATGGGGGGCAGTGTTCAGCATATGCACAATCTTCTGTCCTGTCCTAGAAGTCGGTCGCTTGGTCGTGGGCTTCAGGAAACTGTGTCCAAGTTCGACACCTCCTGGGACACCTTTACTTGGCCTGTCATCTCGGGGCTAAGCCCGTCTGCCCGGTCTGGTTTCCTTTCCCGGCTGCTTTCCCCTGCCCAAGCCCTTGCCCTTCTCCCTTCCCCACAAGAGTAGCCTCAGAGAAACGCTCCTCGGCACACCTTTTTCCACATGTGTGTCTCTTCCCATGAGAGTAAACGGGCGTGGCCCAGAGAAAAGGGGGAAGGAGGCCGCTGTTTCTGCCCCTGGTCTGGGCGTGTGGTCCACTTGGTCCTGCTCACCAGGCGCTCCACTGGATTTTGGAGCAAAAGCTCAGAGTAATCAAGAACGGACCTAACGTGTTAGTCTTCGCTGGGGACAAAGGCAAAATTAATGGAAAGACACCAAACCCAGATGTAGCCTGCTGAGAAGGAGCTTTTGTATTATCCAAAGTTAGCAGTTCTCTTTGTTCCTTGGTGGTGGGTGATGGCTCTGTGAGGCAAAGAATAACAGGTGTTGCAGGTTGTGTTGGGGCGGCTCCCATTTGTCCCCACCTCCTGTCTTCATCCTGTGGGTTTATCGCTATTTCTCTAAGCGTAGCTTCTCACTGCTTAACTTTTATTCCTTACCTAAGACCACATGAGTTGGCGTTTAAATGAAAATACATTTGCCTGATGTCGCACATTCTGTCACCTTCTCTTACAAGATCATTCCCAGCGACCCCTTCTGGGTGCCAACCACTGAGGAAGAATACCTGCACTTCGGGGAAAAGGCCGATTCTGAGAACCAGGCCCGGAAGTACATGAACGCGGTGCGAAAGCGGAAAGGTCTCTACGTGGAGGAAAAGATCGTGGAGCACGCAGAAAAGCAGAGAACCCTCAGCAAAAATAAGTAACTACTCTTGGCAGATTCTTTTCTTTCTAATAAATTAAGAAGGATCCCCCAGGGTTCGATCCTGGAAGACTTCTTTATGCTGCATTATCTGTGTGCGTTTACTTTCAATAAAGTCAAGCCATGCAAGCACTTGAAAAGGGACTTTGGAGAACACGGTTCCTAAGCAGCTTTTAATTGGTTCTGGCGCAACGCAGAGAGTTATTAAGTACCGCAGCGGTGACTCACCACCTGCCACCCTGTGCGTAACCCCAGCAGTGAGGTGTGTGCCGTGGAGGGGGCACCTGTGCAGCTCAGGGGTGGGGTGCGACGTGCAGACCCCACAGTGGGGAGCAGCCGCACCTCTGCCTGTCATCACAGTGTCACCCTTCTGCGGTTGTCCTCCACTTAGACGCGGTTCGTAGTTAATCACTGAATCACAGCATTCCACATTGTTTGGAGACACCACATGCTTGAGACCAGCCACCTTCCAGTTAGTTCAGCCAAGTCACTCTCAGTAGCTGATTCATCTTACGGTTTCTTTGTCAAGCGAATCGACGTAATGCTCACTTGTTGGCCTTTAAACCTTCTGTGTTTACACTCATGAATCACATCACTCGTGTTTGAATAAGTGTCAATGGAAGTTATGCGCAATATGTTTAGCTTTAAAAAAAATTTTTTTTTTCCAAGTTTCTTTGCTATTTCCTCTTAGCCTTCCTCACTCAAGGGATGTTCTCTAATGTGATGAGGTTATTGCCTATATTGTACATTTTTTTCTGAAACCTCAGTTGCCTCATTCAGGGAGAGCCCCACATGAGGAACATATGCAATTTAGTCAAAAATAGATTTCGTAAGTTTTGATGTTACGCTAATCATTTTTATAGCCATTAAAAAAAGGGATTTTTTTTTTCAAAACTCATAAAATTATCATACCAGACCTTGTTTTTAATGGTTTTTTGTTGTTGTTTTTTTCCCCCAATAAACTAGGTCATTCTTAATATTAGTTGTGTTTTATCTTTAATCTTTAGAGTCCTGGGTAACTGGTCAAATCTAATTGACCCAGACTCTAGGAAAAGTGTGGCTAGATAACTCACTCTGTATAAGTCTAAATTAATTTTGACGTCTGAATTAGGAGAGTATTGGTACCACGTATTGCTTTATCCAAAAGCTTTGATAACATAGGAAAAGCTAGCACATCGATTTATCGCTTTTTGTAAATAACGTCATTCAAACTGCCAGATGTGCTATAAAAAGTATTCTTAGACTCTACGCTTTGTGGAGAAAAGAGGCAGAGCCCAGAAAGAGTTGGAGCTCTTTTTACAGTTCTGTTGGGCCCTGCCAGATGTGCTTGTGTGGGAGGAGTGACATGTCAAGTTGATAGATGCCTCTCTTCCTTCTCCATGTTTAGGAGAGACAATAATGAGCAGTAAAATGACCACGAGGAGGCAGGCCAAGGGATATAGCTAATCTGCCATGTGAGTAACCTACCCTGTCGTGTAATTTGTGATGGGACCCCAGTCACTGAACCCATCCGTGTGTGACAGCCTAGGAAAACCGTCTTCCCTCTGTCCCAGTGCCATGCCCTGACCATAGCCTGAGTGTCGAGTTCAGTGGAAGTGAGCGCAGAAATGCTCAGTCCCAGCGTGGGATGCGAGGCTTTCTGTTCTTACGTGGGGGTGGCTTCTTACAGTCACTGATAGGCAGGCCTCGGGCAGCGAGGAAGCCACAAAACCAGGACCCCCTCCTGGAGGACTCATTGCATGGAAGGCCAGAGGCAGCTGTCCTCCGGGACAGGCATAGGCAACAACAACACAATTCCTTTTCCCGGCCAGCATGGAGCACGGGTGGGGCAGGGGGCTGTTGCCTGGGTCAGAGTGTCCACAGACCTGAGGAGAGATACACTGTTCCTATGATGACCCTCTTATGACTATGTGTGATACGCAGAGGTAGGTGCATAGGTAGGTGGGTGGGTGGGTAGGTGGTACACAGAGGAAGAGAGACAGGGATGGAGAGGGAGAGAATTGTTTGATTCTCACACATGTGGTGTGAAATGGGGATGAGGAAATCCAAGTTCACAGCCCAGGTCCCGTTTCCCGTTCAGTCATACCCCTTTGGTTAGTCCTGCTAACCAAATCCCGAGTGCACGCGGGATTTCAGACGTTGCCGCCTGGCTTGTGTTAGGGTCAGAGAAGTCATCAGAAGCTGAATCTTCACTCTGCAGAGGCGAGGACTTGGGCGTCGTCATGTTTATGATGTTTACGTTCTGAGCCTCAGACTTAGGTATGCTCCCACTGTCCAAGACCGAAAATCATTATACTGGCTCAGATTTATGGCTGGTGACTTTAGGAAAGTAATTGATTTCAGAAATTAGGTTGACCTGTGCACCTGGAACTGAGACTAGGGAACTGGGTTTGACCACTCTCTTCTCTCCTGTCTCATGACCAAATAAGGCTCGAGAGCCCTTCAGGTGAATGGGGTATTAACTCAGAATTAGGAGGGTTCCATTGTGAAGCAGTTAAACTAATCTTTCGTTTTAAGGCAAAGAACATTTTAAAAAGTCCGATTCTAAAAACAGAAGATTATGAATGTGAACCCAAACACACGCAGGGGACGCGGGAGGGCTGAGGGTTTCCTGCGATCCTGGGCCTCCAGGTGTGGACCCTGTGGCCCAGGGAGCATCTTCCAGGGACTTAGGAATGGGGAGTAGGACGCGCTCTAACCCTGGGGCGTATCTGCCCTGCGGGTCTCAAGCACAGCTGTGGGCAGCAGACTTTAAGGAGGCAGTGTGGCTCCTTCAGAAGTCTTACAGGAGGGTGTGAGGGGCAGAGCAGCAGTAGGGGCTCCCTGGAGGGCCGAAATGAGGGGGCCAGGGCCTCCCGACTGGAACACTGCTGGCCCAGAGCTGGCAGGCCAAAGACTTGAGCAATGGAGATGAGTTACTTCCAACCCACTGTTGCCTTGCTCTGGACCTTCCTGAGAAATTCCCCGAGGGCCAGCAATTGTTCTCCACCCCACAGGCCCCTCCCCTGCTCACCTGGGCCTCCCAGGGCTGGAGCGTTGTAGTCAGGGTTGACTTTGTCAGCCTGGGGATATGCATATTTCTGCCAGGGCTTTGGATTTGGCTAAAGTGATTTCGTCTGACTTGGGTTCGTGGCAAAAGGCGTAACAGCTCTAATTCTGCTGTCCCAGATTTCGTCATTTCTCTGAAGGAAGCAGCTTTAAGCCCAATTTTAAAGCCCTTTTTACACAGCCACATCCACCAAACACAGCTGTCCCTGCACAGACCTGCGCGCCCTCACTGCTGGAGCCCAGGCTCACTCAGCCAGCCCTCCGCCTGCTCTGATTGCTCAGGCCGGTGGGCCGTCTCTGCCCCGTCTCAAGGAGCAGAACAGTCGGTGCCGAGGTGGCAAGGGCCGGTGCTGCTCCCCGGGGACAGCGCCTGCAGCCCGGCGCCCAGTGCAATCAGGCGCAGCAGGAGGAACTCGATGAGCACCCGTGGCTCCAGCTCTGGCCAGTAGCTCACAGCGGCAGCCACAGGGACAGGGAGGGCCCAGAGCCCTGTAGGAAAGTGGCAGTGGACCCCTAAGCCGTAGGAGAAAGCTGCACGGGGGCTGAGCTGACCCTCCCTGATGAGACACTGGGAGACCACGTGTCAACCAGAGACCTGGTCTAGAGGATCCTCCACTGCAGTCACCACCCCACCCCCTGAGCCGAACGGTTCCCCCTGCAGGGTGCCTGCTGCCGTAAAGAAGAGAAGCTATAGGCAGAGGAGACAGGACCAGGGCACTGCCCTAGAGCAGCCTGCGACTGAAGCACGTCGTACCGAGGCCATTGGCAAAGGACCCGAGAGGCAGGTAGGGATGTTTTGATATTTCGGGTCTGCGGCGATGGTTACCAGTTGGAGCCCAGCGCTGGGCCCTTAAATCTATGCCGGTTGTGAGTGCGTCCTCCTGCCCGGGACCCTTTGGGAAAGAGCGCCCTGCCTCTCTTCTGGAAAACCACCCCATCTCCACTCAGTCCGTGAGGTTTGAGCGGGTTCGACCATCCCACACCTGCGTGTGATCCAGGCCGGGACAGTCAGTGTGTCAAGTCCTTCTGCCTCCTTGGAACGGATGTGTGACCCAAGAGGGTCCACTGAGAGCCAGCTGCCGGGCTTTCGATGAAAGGGCAGTGTCTTTGATTAGGGTGGCTCTGCTGGTAAAGCATAAACCTGGGGCTGCTGTGCCACCCTCGTCTCCACACGGCTCCACCTGCCAGAGAATCGAGCTAGTGCGCGAGTGCAGAGCTGGCAGGCGAGGAGACCCATTTCTGAAGTTTTGAGCATCTGAATTCTGTTCCTTAAACCAGAGCTAGCCCTGACTTGTCAGTTACATGACACAGTACATCCCCTCCTTTTTTGTTGTTGAAGTCAGTTTGAGTTTAAAGTACAAGCGACGAAGAGTCCTGACATCATCTTGCATCGTGCCACTTCCTGCCCCGAAATGTCCCCATCGTCCCCACACCCGTCCCACATCTTTTCCATCTTAAAGCCAGTGTCTAGTGCCATTTCTATTAGAACGTTGCCTTCCTCGTTGCTAGACAAATGAGCTTATGTTTTTTGAGGCCTATGACGGTGTGTGTCTTTCATGGCGCCAGGATGCTCTGGTAAGTGTGCCAGTGGTCCATGCGCAGATCCTGCCCCATTTACTTCCCCGAAAGCTGCTCTAGGGTAACGATTGTTTATGCCCTGTGTGCCCGCACGTGTAGATGCCCAGTAATCCTGGTGCAAATGCAGGGAATAGGCTGAGAGTATACATTCTGTCAGGTAGAGAGCCATGTTGAGGACACAGGTGTCCTGGCTGTCATTCCAGGGCTTCTGGAATGCCATACTCCTTCGTGCGAGAGAAGTCTTTGTGGAATGAACACGTGTTAGAGCAGTGGTTCTCAGAGTGCGGTCCCCAGACCAGCAGCATCCGCATCACCTGGAAGCTTGTGGGAAACGCGAATTCTCTACCCCACTCAGATCTCCTGAGTCAGACTGGGCTCGGCCCCGCAAGCTGTCTCAGCAAGCCGTCCGCGTGATGCTAATGCACATTCAAGTGTGAGAACCACTCGTAGAGATTTTGGTTGACATTTATTTATAATTATAGTTTTTATGTCTTGAAATTTTTATCAATGGCTTCGTGATATACACATGACAATGCATACTATTCATTTTTGGGTGTAATTTTAAGTAAAATCTGCAAAGCCTCATTGGATAATTAAGTTTCTTCCACCTTACAGTAGATAAAGAAATTCTCAAGTGTTTTTAAATGTGTACACTATTATTTTAGGGTTGGAGACTAAAGGTCAAAGGAGAAAACAAAAAGTTTAAGTCGCAACAGCATCCGTGTCTCGTTCGTTCTGGACAGATCGGTGATGGGGGGAGGAACAAGTGATGGCCTTTCAGACGCGGTGGGAGCAAGGAAGGGGGGCAGCAGCACGGAGATCTGGGGAGCTGCTGAGTGTCCTTGAAGGGGAGAGGAGTGGACCAAACGGCCCGGGGCTGTTGGGCATCAGCATGAGATGTTTCTCTATTTGCCCTGATTCAAAAAAAGTGACCTTAGGAGATGTCTAGTTATAAATGTTTACTCCCCTTCTTTTATCTTTTTTTATTTTGTTTTGTTTATCTATTTATTTACTTTTTTTGAGAGTGTCCAGAAAAATCAGAGCTGGGAGATTTTTCTGTTACGCATTTCATATAAGATCATTGAAAATACACACTTCATTTTACATGCCTCCCTTTCCAAAGATATTTTCTTTTATTAAAACAACTTCACTTTCGAGAATGTCAATTAGAGGCCCGTTCATTCGGCTATTTTCAGAGGCTTTGAAGTGTTTTTAAATTGCTACCACTACCTCCTCGATCTTTCAGAATAAATAGGATTTAGCATTTGGAATGGTGTCTGATACAGAAAAAGTGGTGCTTACTGGTCAGATGTTTCTCTGAAGAAGGCGACCGTGTCCTCAAGTCAGACGCTCCCCAGTGGAACCCTAATTCCATTCCCCAGAAAAGGTTAATATTTCTTATGTGTGTGGAGCCTTACTGAGGTCACTCGAGTTCACGCAGCCTGAAGGGACCTCTCTGCTACTGGCCCTGCTCATGCGGAACCTCCAGCTGCTCCACCCTCCCAGTAATGCTGCAGGAGGTTCCCGGGCATCTCACGTAGGGCCAGGATCAGATCTCCTTCCTGTGGGCACTGCCCTGTGGGGCACCATGGTCCCCTCTCCTCTGCAGCTGTCGCTTCATTACCTGCACCCTGGTCCCCTGCCAGCTGCTCACTGTTCATGAAGCCATGCTCCTGCCAGGGTTGCGGAGGTGGAATTTCGTTTTTGGTCTCTTCCTCTTCATGTTTCTTCAGAAAGGTCTCTAAGCGGTGGGCCCTTGGGTCTTGGGGTTCCTTGGAGTTTTGAGTGAATCGGCTCCCTGACACTCTGCTCTCCATAAGACTAGGGAGGTACCCCCCAGGCCTAGTCTGGGATGGATTCAAATGGCCGTCCCTCACTGTACTCAGACTGTTACTCCGTCTGTTACGGAACCAGTTGTGTTTGCCGCCTTCTTCCTGTGGTGTGTTTCTCTCTCAGGAGTTTTCTCCTAATGCCCCGCAAACAGTTTGCTCTGTCTCCTTGCCATGCCCAGGGCTCCTCCTGGGAGACCCCCACTGCTGTTATCACATCTCGGTAGCGGTGGCCGAATCCCCACCGAGTCCGTCCGGGGTGGCAGCAGCCTGAGACTCGCTGACTGGCCGTGATGGCAGGGAGCTCGGGCGGACGTGGGCGTTCTTCGGTAGTTGTGGAGCCCTGCACAGAGGAGCGGCGTTGAGCAGGGGCCCTGCCCAGTGTGCCGTGTGTCAACACGTCAACTGCTCATACACTGTAGCCAAGACGGCCTCGTGGAACTTAACTCTGCTCCAGACTTCACGCTCGCGCACAGGGACCCAGCGTGGCTGCGTACAGCCGCCCCCGAGGGAAGGCCCGACGCCCGTCAGTGAGGAGCTGCGTAATTAAACCGGTGTGTTTTACAGCCATCAGAGAGCTGGAAGATCTTTATTTAACGACAGAAACCCCAGACGTACGGGAATATAAAAACAAGCTACGAAACTTTACTTTTTGAGCTCCCACCATGCGCCAGAATCCATTTCTCGGCACCTTATGAGTATTCCCTCCGTCAAACATCACCGTAACTCCCAGGTAGCCCCTTCCGGTAGGTGGAAGACCAAGGCACAGTTGGGCCGGGGACTTGTTCAGCGTCGCACACGCGTTGGCGTATGTAAATTAGCAGGGACCGGGAATGTCTCCTTGGTCACGTTCTTCCGCCACGGACGGCCCTCGCGAGCATGGCGGGTGCCTGACCCTACCTCTCGTCAGCTGGGCTCGTCTCTCCCGCTGCTTCACGTCATGGCTGTGGCCAGACTGGCTGGCGGCATGAATGCTGGAATCCCGATGGTTTTGGGGGCCTCAGCCGTACACAGCCTGGCCTTGCACCTCTCCTCCCGTGGTTACTGCCTTTAGGGCCCCTCACCTTTCACCAAGTAGGAAAATGTGTTGTCAGACTGCGCAGGTCACGGCCGCTCCAGCTGTGGCCAGAGAAGCCGACTGGCGTGAGGCCACGCTCAGGAGCTGACAGTCAAGGCCTGGGTCTAGGTTGTGGGGGTGGGTGTGAGAGCGAAGGAGGAATGGAGGAGTGGGGGTGCCCCAGTCACGCTCCCAGGGGCGGCGTGTCTCCCATTGGCCATACGCACGGCGCTGGCAGCTTCCCCAGCGCGAGTGGACGTGCGGGAGGGACTAGACCTGGCC
>NW_006430726.1:5169839-5177678 GCF_000325575.1 Pteropus alecto
TGCGCTCCCTCAGCTGCCATGGGAAGAGGTGTGAGTTGGAAACCTGAGAGGTTCAGCTGCAGGACAGTTAGCAGCCACACACTTGGGGGACTGTGGACCAAAGTTCTGTTGTCCCGGGACAATGTGAAAACCACAAAGTTCTCATTAAGATTAAAACATCTCACCGGCACAGCCAAGTCCTGCACAGACCCCCCAGCTCTACCCCCAAACATGTTGGGGACAGTGCCTGTGTGCAGCCTCTCTGGCCAGCCTGCAGGCTGGCCGCACTAGAACCGAGAACTGGAGAAAGCGCTTTTGTTCCCCGAGTGGATGACTTTTCAGGGGTTCACCTCACAGCCGCGCCCCTGGACCTGCCCGTGGGGCTGTGCCGGCAGGGGTGGTGTCACGGTTTCCTGGGCAGGCCTGGCGGTGCTTGGGAAAGGGAAATACTTGGCCGGTGGCTCATCCCCCTCCTCCTCCGTGGTGTGGCCGCGCGTCGTCTCTGTGGCTGCCTTGGCTCTGCAAGGCCCGCCGAGCCCCGTCAGCTCTGCGGCCCTCCAGCCCCGGACGTGCATGCCGTCCAGTGCCAGGCGGCGTCCAGAAAGGACAAGTTGCCGAAATGCGCGTGGGCGACGTCTGGGCCCGTGTGGCACGTGGGTAAGCGTATGGTCTGAATTAGACACTGTGAGATGATTTTCACAACATGCCGCCCTGCGTGAGGACTTTAATTGGATCGTGGACCCAGGAAACCGAGTGTAGAAGACATTTTGGAGGCCGCTGGGGAAATCTGAAAACGCCTGAGTATTTGATGGTAATAAGAAATTCCAGTTCATTTAGTTAGGTGTGAATACAGTATCTCGGTTAAGTTAGGGAAGCGTCCTTGTTTTATAGAGATGCAAATGGAAGTGTTCGACATTACCTTGTCCTGAAGTCCATCATTTATTTTAAAAATATTTTCTCTCTGAAGGACATTACACTTCTTACTTTTCTTGTATGCTGAAAATTTTCATAATGAAAAGCAAGACCAAAGCCCAAACCAAAAGACCCCACAAATCCTTAGGTTCCTTGTCTGAAATAGAAAATAATGCTCGGACTTGGAGGTAAAGGAAGAAGCAAGTGTGGCCTGAGCACAGGCCTGCACCCCTGCTGTCCCACCTCCCCCGGACTTCCGTGCTGGGCCGCTGACTTCTTGCCTTAGTTTTATCTTGTGAAAGTGGGGAGAAGTTGTTGTCACGTAGAGAAACTGTGGCAGATCCTTCGTTCATTCAGCCTGTTTTGCTTATCCAGTCACTCAGCACATGCCGATTGAGGGTCTGTCATTTGCCCGCGTCTGTGCTGGGTGCTGGGTGTGAAATCGTGAGTGGAAACGGACCCAGTCCTTTGCCCGTGGAGCTGTAATCTTGGGAAAGCAATCGTCAGTCAAAGAGGTGCAAGGAGGAATGTGAAATTGCAGCCACATAAAATGACAAAAGTCACGAAATGAAGTGTGGAAGAGAGGAAAGCGACTGGGCCAGGAAGCTGAGTTTGGAGGCGGAGAGAAGGGGTGTGCAGAGGCCCTGCGGCTGGAAGGGACACGGTCTGAGGGCCGGGCTGCCATGGAGGGGGGCGGGAGAGGCCGAGCGGGAGAGGCACACAGAAGTGGAGGCAGGACCCTGCTCCACGGGCCAGCCTCCCGGTACACTGAACACTAACTCGGAGTTTGTCGTCTTGGCTGGCTTGGAGCCTCGCGGTTCGCCCTTGTTGACCTGCCCCTACCTCAGCTCTTCATGGTGCCTCTCGAGGTTCCACACGGCCTCTGCCTGACCCTGTGGCCTTTACGGCGGCGTCCCCTCAGCTCTCAGCACGGCTGACCCCTAGGGCTCCACTCAGGGCTCTCTGGTTTCTCCAGCCGAGGAGGCCGGGGCCTCTAACTCAGGCCTTCCCTCCGGCTCACCCGCCAGGTCTCGTTTTCACTGTGTGTGGTGGCTGCGTGTGGCAGCCAAGGGCTCACTGCAAGGAAGTCCCTTCCCAGAGTCCTCGCCCAGAGGCAGGGCACAGGCGCGCCCCACCCCCGCCACATCCTGGGGTTGGCGCTGGAGAGGGAAGTGTCACCGTGTGTCTGACGCATCGCTTCCCTGCCTCTCTTCCTTCATGGTGCACCAAAGGGAAACAACAGGATCTCCATTTCCTCTTCCTGCCCGGAGGAGTCTCCTGTGCATAGTGCCCTGCTCTCTCCCCAAGTCCTGAAGCCCGTGGTGCTGGGGTATCCCTGTGCTGGAGGAAGCTGTGTGACCTGAGGCTACTGCGTTTGGCACTACATTTAACATGGGGAAAACGGTGGTTTAAGATTCCGCCAAGTAACATCCTTATTTCAATTAATAGCAGCTATTATTCCTCCCCCTGAGAGGGTTTCTTCTGGTCTCCTCTGTGGAAGGACTTCCTCTTCAGTCTAAGAGCCACGCTGGGCTCCCCCTCGGCTAGGTCCCTGCCCCTCAAGTCTTCAGTGTGGTGACACCAGCTCATAACCCCAAACCTTCAGCTTCTAATGACAGAGCCCGTGTGCGGCCGCAGCCCCAGCCCCAGCCGAGCCTGTGGATCCCACTCTCTGCCTCCCTCGGGGGGAGCCCGGCCACACTGTCCTGCCCACCCTGGTGGACCTGCAAGCTGGAGACTGGGGCCACGTGGCCAGGTCCAGCGTTTGTGTCCCTCTAAGAGAAATGCGAGGGAGGGTAGAGCCCAAACGAGGAGGGCCTTATCATACAAAATGAAGACCACACAGAGGTGTCCCCGCTAATTTGTTGGAATGAAAATAAGGAAAGGGAGAAAACAATACTATTGAGTCCCCGTCCCATGCATGTCAGGCCCTTACTAGACACTATGTTTCTGATCGTTGTGAGGTGGCTGCTACAGGGCGGTGAGGGTTTAAGGGGCTTCCCGAGAATGCATGAGTGGCGGAGCCGAGATGATCGGCGTGCTGCTTCCACCAAAATAAAGAGGTAGCTGGGCCAAAGCACTAGGAAGAGAAGTGCTCTCAGCTCCCGCCGCGCTTCGGAGGTCAAGACCTGACTGCGGAGAGCCCCGTGCGGTCCTCAGAGTTGCCAGCAGGGGCGGCGGCGAGCACGCCAGCTCGGGAAGGGATGTTATGCTAACAAGGAACCTCCACTCCTACCTCTCCCCACCTGCCCACATCAACATCTCTCACCTCTGGGACCAGCCGTGGCCAGGTCAGTGACAGCCTGGCTTGGGAGCAAACGAAGAGTCTCTGGGAAGGGCACAGCTCTGAGCACAGCTGGGCCCATCTGTCCGGGGCCTGGGGCCTGATTCCCACCAGCCCAGGGCTTCGGTAGGGCTGCGTCCAGTCCTTGATCCAAGCTATTGGGCCCAGCCCCATAGCACCCCAGCCCCACCCCAGTGCTTCGGAGGATGCTGCTCCTAGGTGGGGCTGGGTCACGTCCATGAAAGCGCGGTGGAGCCCGTATTGGAAGACCCTGCCTTCCTCCTGCCGCGGGGTTGCCAAGCCCACGCCCAGACGTCACGCCCTTCCTCCTCGTGCAGAGTCCTGTCCCTCCAGCACAGTGGACGCCGACTGTGGTTAGTCCGACGGATTCTGCTACGTTGCTTTTCCGAGAGAGAGAGAGTTCACGATCGTGGCAGCAGCCGTGCGAGTGCACTTTCCCCCAGGGCTTCACCAGCAGTGGGGCGGAATAATGATCAGCGTGCGCAAGTCCTCTTAGGTTCCAGCCCCTGCGGCGCAGGGGCTTCCAGGGGACACAGAGACACAGCGACGGGCTTCCCACGCAGGGGGGCCATCCTGGGGCAGCAAGCGTCCGTTCGCGCCAGACTGTGTGCTGAGGCTTGCGACAGATTCTCGAGAAGCAGTATTAGTCGTGTCCTAAATATCTCATGACTGAATCTGGACTGCGCGACTGTCACAGCCCAGTGGCAGAGGAGGTCTTGGCCGACCTCACGGCTATGCAGACGCGGTGAAGCAGGTAAAGGATGTGTGGGAGCTTCAGGAGAGCACAGCCTGAAGGAGGAAGGGGAGGCCCGACCAGAAGGGCTCCCGCGGATGAGCTACGACTGGTTTATTACCGAGTCGACGGGCTGTCGCTTGAGCTCCCCGGCCCCACCAAAGAGGATGACAGAGCTTTGAGGAGGAAATCGCTGCCCGTGCCGCCGCAAAATGAGGGTGTGGGGGGTGCTGTCGGCTTCCGGAGGTTCATCTGAGGAGCATGAGCCGGGGCAGCCGGGGCCAGTGGCCAGCGCGGGCTCAGCCGTGGTCTGGGCAGAAAGCTTTCACTCGGCTCCTTGACACGTCTGTGACTAGGAGAGACTTCAGCTCTTTCCTCTCTTGAACATCAAAATACAGTATTGTGGCTGGGTAATTAGAAACTTTGTTTTTTTCCCTCTGCTGGATCACAGGACGGCCATGTATCAGCCAGACTGCTCCCATTCTTAGCGTGGGTCACTCCTGGGCTGTTTTCCCAAATTCTGAAATGTTACATATTTGTCTTTGTGACGCTACCATTTGTGGTGGTGAATGTGCAGTTATCTGCGAAGGTCTCGCATTATTTTTTTTAAATTCCATCATGAGGCTGGAAAGAATTCAGCCCTTCCCACCAACAACCGCATAGCTGGGGTCTGGCAAGCAGCTCTGAGAACCGTGTGAGGAGCCTGGCTTCCAGCGGGGGACCGATCGGAGCTTCCACAGGGGACTTAGCCCCTCGGAGGGAGCACCTGGGGAGCTGGTCAGATGACAGGAGGCGGGGGCGGAGGGCCGAGGGGCAGGGCCCTCTGCACAGCCCTGGGTGTTCCATTTTTGGCAGTGTGCATCTCTCGCCTGACATTTTGGTTTCTGCATGTATACAAACAAAAAAATCTCAAGAGCGTGAGCTTTCAGGGATAAGCAGTTGCGCTCGATCTTGTAGGGTTTTCAGACTTATTTTTGGGTCAGTATCTGTCGCATCGAATTAGTCCCAGTGTCCAGGACGTGTGGTGATCTCCAGCCTCCAGAGTTCTAGACGCGTCTTCCTCCAATGTGTTCCCACCCCCGCTGCCGCCGCCCTGTCCCCTGGCCCTCTTTCCTTGGTCTGAGAGACCGGATCGGATGGGAGGATGCCGTCCGTGGACATGGCTTATCCCGATGGGATTCTGAGTCTGGAGCGTCCTAAATGAAGATGGGAAAGCTCTCCCCGCCTTAAGCAAAGAGGGAAGCTATTTCAGATGCATTTATAAACTGGGTACTCAGATGGCAGGCACCAGGGGTCCTTACAGCTGCTCTGGGAAAGCCTCTTTGTCCCCATAGCCCTGTCCATCCGTGCTGTGTCCTCTGTGCCCTGTCCCAACATGAGTCACTCCAGAGGGGACTTCGGAGATGATGCTTTGGGAGCTTCTCCTTGTGAGATTCAACTCCCTCTAAGTGGTTACTGGTCAGTGGAGATGAATCTAGGTTTCGTAGGATCCGGAGCTCATATTTGAGGGTCCTCTTTAGGAAAACAAACCTGAATTTGCAAATTCAAAATGGCAGAGCCTTGGGAAGGGCCTGGGCAGGTTGGGGGCCCTGCAGCTTAATTTCATCAGCTTCCTGGTAAATCCAGCTTTTCTGGTCGGAGGCTGACGCTGAGGACCGTGACAGCAGCCTCAGCACGTTCCCCATTCTCAGGGTGATTCTGGCATCATTCTGGGGTTCAGTAACTCCAGGACCGAGGACTCTGGAGTCAGGCTGACTTGGGATCCAGTTCAGGCTTTGTCTCTTACTAGCTGCGTAGCCTGTGGACGGTTTTGTCTGCTCTTTGAATCTCAGGTTCTCCTTCCGAAACACAAAACACACCGGGATTGCTGACTGGATTACTATTCTGAAAGGTACCCTGTTTTCTCTCCCAGAAAAGCAGCCTTAGCAATGATTCCGAAGACTCCAGCTTTTTTTTTCGCTCCTGCAAGGACAAAAACAAGTGTCTGAAGTGATGGTTTAAAAAAAAAAATGTAACTCGAGGATCCACTTCATAAAGCATCATGTAATTCTCCCCCCTGCACTTGGGAGAGGAGGGTTTACTCGTGGCCTGGAGAGCTCCTTTGCTTGTCTCAGGAGCAGACTTCTGCGATGGTTAGTGCCGCCCTGCTGGGTAGGAGGAGGAAGGGGAGGGCCACCGCTCACCCCCGGGGCTGTCTCGGCTGCCGTGCTCCTGCTGCCCAGGAGCCCAGTCAGAGAGACGTGAGTCCAGTTTCTTTTTTTTGCGTGTAAATATCCAGTTCTCCCAGCACCGTTTGTCATAGAGACCGTCCTGCCTCCATTGAGTATTCCTGGCTCCCTCGTCAAGCAGGAATTGGCCCTGTGTGCGTGGGTTCGTTTCTGGGCTCTAGGTTCTGTTCTGTCGGTCTGTGTGTCTTTTTCTGCCAGTATGATACCGTTTCGATTACTGTCGCTTTGTAGTCTAGTTTGAAATCAGGACGTGCGATGCTTCCAGCTCTGTTCTCTCTCGAGACTGTGTCGGCTGATCTCTGTGGTTCTGCCTTGCTGCTGCTGACAACTGGATTGCTGGCTGAACAAGGGCCCTGGCCAGGCAGCCAGTCCGTGTGAAACGTCCTTGGGGACACAGGGAGCTGCGGGAGGCCTCGGCTGGAGAGAAGAAAGGGCTTGGGCCAGCAGGACCTGTGACAAATGCGGGCCGTGTAGGGGGCTGGGAAGACCACAGCTGGAGTTTCTGCTTGGCTCCAAGGGCCACAGACACCCCCTCGCTCAGCCCCCTCACCCTCTCCCCCAATCCCTGCCCTCTCCCCCATTTTTGCCTCCCTTCAAGGCCTTGTCTCCACCTTCATCTACCCTGAGTCCCCCTCAGCCGCCTCCTGCCCCAGCACCAGCCCCTGGAACCCACCCTGGGTGCTCGAAGGCCCCCAGACCCCTCTGTCATCCTTCACGCTGCCACCAAAGAAATCTCGCAGCACGGACATGTCGGCATTTGTCCCCCGCCATCTCCCACCCCGACCTGTCAGCCGCTCCTAACCACTGTCCCCGCCCTACGCCAGCGGCCTTGGGCCAGGCGGTGAGACGCGGGTGGCAGGGAGATCTGAACTGCCGCTGCTCTGGGCTGCCTCCCTGCTCGCCCACTCCCCGCCCCGCCAACGCACACATGATCAGTTTAGCTGCTCAGTGGTTTCTATTTCCAAATATCCGCCAGAAAGAAGAACAACAGATGTTTTCTGGAGGTGCTAATTAGTGAACGGTGGCTTCGTCGTTCCCCACGAGGGCTGATCGTCAGCAAGGGGGCAGACACACAGACGGCAGATGGAGCGGCACTGCCCCGTGTCCTTCCAGCGCCCTGAGAGCCACACCGGAACAGCAGCGAGGGCGCGCTGAGGGCCTGCTAGGTGCAGGGGGCGCGCACGCATGCCCGCTCGCTCTCGCTCTCCTCCTGTTCATTCCTGTTCTTGGCTGGTTTTGGTCCTGTTCTCAGCTCTTTGTTATCAGGAAGAAAAATAAATGCCTCTCCCGTGGGTGACCCAGTGGGTGACGCAGTGGGTGACCCAGTGGGTGACCCAGTGGCTGCCCACATTTCTTCCTAGCTGGACAAGCATGTTTTTATCTGTCTCTGCATCACACTTTGGATAGACGTGGTCATTCTCGTTTAGAAAGACTCAGGGGCGTTAGGTACTGAGCAGAGCAGGCCTCGAACCCAGGCCTTCCCCGCACAGCGTGGCTGCCTCGCCCTCGAGGAGACACTTCCTCAGTGTCTGCCTGGAGCAGGCGCCTCCTTGAGGGGCACAGGACGCCACGCCTTCCCCACGGTCCCCCTGTTTGAAGTCGTCCCCGTGCATCCTCGGGCACTGGCTCCTTTAGGCTGCTCTCCATCCTCCGGCTCTGTCTGGGGCTGTGGAGGTGTGCCT
>NW_006430726.1:5177825-5187823 GCF_000325575.1 Pteropus alecto
CAGCTACACACCGCAGCCGTGAGCAGCTCTGTGATCCGTCCCCTGTGTTAACAGTTGTCTGCCACAGTCGGGGAGGTGCGACCGGTGTTGACTTGGCGCTGCTCTCCGCAGCATGGCTTTTGGTGGGTGTTCCGTGATAGTCAACGAAGGAAGAGAACAACGTAACCCTAAACCACTCTGTTTTTCTGAGCGTGTGCATATTTGTATAGCATCTCATATTTAAATGTTTCCATTGGGGCTTGGTTTTTTCTTTTTAAGTACTAGTATTTTCCTTTTTATAGAAAGAAAGTTTACTTTGAGTTGTGGCTGACTTTCTTTTGAAAAGAAAAGGCTATATATGAACTTTAGAACTAAAAGCGCCTGGTCCATAGCAACCACAGGAACAAGAGTTTAAGAAATCCTGTGGCGCCCTACCAGAAATGGAAGAGAGGGTCGTCGGCTGTGTGGCTCATGGTTGAACGCCGTCGTCGCTGGGGCCTGTGGTCCTGACCACAAACATGTGACTAGGGATCCAGCTGAGGACACGGGGCTGAGTCAGGTCTTCTGCTTGCCCTGGCCCTGGCACAGAAGGCAGAGCCCAAAGTGACGCCGCTCCTGCCCTCGCTACCCGCCCCGCCCGTACCCCCGCCTGAGGCCGGAGCCGTGGTCAGGGCCCAGGGCTGCCCCACTCCTGGGCCCGACTCCATGGAGTCTGACTCCTGAGGCCGGTGGGGAGGACTGTGCAGGGAGCGAGGAGGGGGAGCTGGGATGGGAAGTGTGGCCGGAGTGCCGAGCCCAGCGGGCGTGTGGGGGAGCCTGGCTTGTGTCTGCCAGGAGTGTCAGGTGCTGCACAGGTGAGAGTCAGCCGTGCCAGCAGGGTGGGTTTTCATGTCTCCCCCAAACCCCCAGACCCTGGCCTGCATTTGGCTTTGGAGGGAGGACGAACCCAGCTTTTTGATCCAGGGGGGTGAGGAAAGCAGCCCGGTGGACATTCACGTCCCAGCTCCATCGACTGGCTGCCTCTGACTGCCAGACTTCGTGTCAGGCTCTCCAATCCACCGTGAAACAGAGCCCCCCACCCCCGCCCCAGGTGCCTGACTGAGTGACAGCGACAGTAATCGATGCTCCGTGCACTGGCACAGTGTGAGGTGCAGTAGGGGTGTGCGTGATGACATGCATACCTCACAGGGCCCTGCAAGGAGGTGGCCGGCCCCTTGTCCTCAACTCACAGGCGGAGGCCCAGAGGTCAGTAAGGAGTAGAAGTGAGACTCAGGACTCCGCCTGCCTAACCCCAAGCCCAGGCGCTAACCACCGGGTCTGACCCAAGAGGCAGCAGACCTGGGCCCTGCTTCCGTGTGTGTTGCTAATTGGCTGGGTCATGCTGAGCAAGGCGCTGTCCATTTCTGATCCCCTGCTTCATTACGAGTCAAATGGAGGTAATTCTAGTACTCACCTGTCGGGGTTTTCCGAAGAGATGTATCTGAAATGATGTGTCCCCTGGTGTAAGGAATGAGAGGACCCTGTACCGATGCCCACCCCCGGCTTATGTTCACGAGGGGAGCCTTACGTATTAATCACAGGGACAGCTGCATTTCATCTTCAGAGCTGTGGGGTGCAGCCACAGAGGTGGGCTTGCTGCGTGTCCTGGACACTCTGGATGCCCACAGCCACATCCCCAGAGCTCACCGGAGAGAGGGCTCCATGAGCCGACCCACAAAACCCTGCACTCAGTAAGACTTTGAACTCTGCACCCTGGACATGACGTGAGGCCGGGACAGAGGTTCCTGCAGCCTCAACCTGGCTGTCCTCCCCACTCCTTACCCCGACACCCCCTCTCTCACCAGTGGGTGTTGATTTCATCTCTTCAGCAGCCTGCTCATTGGTCCCCTCGCCTCTGGGCCCTGACAAGCCTGAGTTCAGGCCCTCCTTCCCTGCACAGGTGACAGTGACAGCTTCCTAGCCCACTGCCTGGCTGCCAGGCAGGCCCCACTCCACAGCTGCCCTGTGCCCAGCCACACAGACCTTGGCCTTTCCTTACTTGAAGTCCATTGGGGCTCGAGGCCCCCATCCTTACAGGGTCCCCCATGAACTCGGCCCTCACCACCTTTCCCATCTAGTCTTGCCCAGCCTCACCTGGCACCCCTCCCCGTGGGTGGGCAGCTTCAGCCGAGCTCAGCGAGTCCCTCCCCCTCCTCCTTGCTCCCATGTCTGCTTGCCTGATCCATCCTTAGAAACTCAGTTTGGGCATCCTTTTCCAGGAAGCCTCCTGGGCCCCGCAGCCCGATATGGGGGCTTCTCCTCGAGCTTCCACGGTGCTCTCCATGCACCTGTACTGCCCACTCACTAAGGCAGGGACTCGGCGTGTCTGGTGCCTCGTGTCGTGCCCAGCAGAAGGCATGCTCTCAGTGAGTAACGAATAGATGGCAACTGGTTTGGACACACCTCCACTGATGGGTGACTCATTCTCAAGGTGGTTCTAGCACCTGGTTAGACCCCGCCCATGCTCTTCCTGTCTCTCCGGCCTCACTTCTGCGTACTCCCCAAGGCCATCTAGTGGTGCTCCACCCTCTCAGGGTCACCCGCCTCGTGACACTCGCACCTACCACTGAGCCTGTGGGTCGCCTCTGAGCAGCTGGTGGGCAGGTGGGACAGGCGAATGGCAGAGGTAAGGTGCCCCCGCCGTGGAGTGCTCACCCGCCCGCTTCCGCCTCAGGGAGGAGTCTAAGCCGGTTTCCTCTGTTTCTGGCCTAAGGGAAATCCCCGCCCCTGGCCAAGATAGAAATGGAGGAAACCTGGGAATCTACCCCTCTCCCTGGGGCAGAAAACCATCAGAACCTACCACATTCACTAAGAAAATATCAGATTTGTTCAGAATGAAATAGAAGAGCACGTGTCCCCTGCGTCTAGAGTTACAGCCACATAACGCGTGGTCAGAGGGTTCACGCCCCATATAGCGGATTCCTCTCTGATGAAGGTGCCACAGCCGTCGAAACTACAACCTGAATAAGATGGGATAAGCTTGGGGTGCAGGAGGGGGCGGACGGGAATACAGTGCCTTCTGTGGCCCTTGTCATTCGTCTTCCATGGGAATCTGAAAAAAATTCTGTGGACATTTGCTATTAGCGAGAAATTCTCTCATTTCTTACCATAGAGTTATAAGGAGTGTAAGCGCTGGGTAGGCAGAAGCAGGGTCCACGCAGATTTTGTAGGCAGAAATGTAATTCTTACAGAATTAAACTCGGCAAAAGTCTCTGCAGTCTAGAGTCTTCTGGGAAAGTGCTGCCCTAAATTATGGAGTCTCTTCATCAAGATGAAAGTTTATGTCTCAAGACATAATTATTATTTTAACCAGTTTGGAAGAAAATTATTCTTTCTGAAGCCTGAGCTCCTTGAATACAGAGCTGTGTCTTAATCTCAGCATCACCTGTGCTGCCCAGATGTGATAATTGTCTTCCCAATACCTCGTTTTCTTCCTCAGTAACAGAACCTCTGTATTACTGGGAGCTGTAGTGAAAACTTACATTTTCCATTCTTCTTGCACATAGCGATGGTTGATGAGATGTAAGCAAAACTGGGTGAAGCTTCCATCGAAGCTACCTGAAAGAGGCCGATTCAGAAGGAAAGTATGCCTTTTTTGCCATTTCCCTGTCTTCCTCCATGCCGACTGGAATTTAGTTGTGATGACTGGAATTGCAGCAGCCATCTTGTGGTCATGAGGCAATTCTGAGCGTGCTAAGAATGATGAAGGAGAAAGATAGAAGGAAGGTTGCTAATGAAATCAGGAAGTCACCATAACTGTCTTGGACTCCCTACCTTTGGGTTTCCTGTTTATGTGTGAGAGAAAAATATCCCCTAGGGCTTGTTTAACTCACTCTGATTTTGGGTCTCTGTAACTAGCAGCCAAAAGCAGTAGGTAACTAATATACAAAGAGCCTGGCCTTGAGTAGGGACTTGGTAAAAGGTGAGATGAATGCACAGCGCGGTCTCATAGTAAAGCCCTCGAGACCTTGAGGTGCGCAGCGCCGTCCGTCCTCCCATGTAGTGGCCCAGACCTCTACCGACTTCTCGTGTACCGAGCTCTCCCCTTAGGACCTTTCAGGCTGTCGGGCACCACTTTCTATTGCTGTTGGAACGTTCCTCTGTCCATTTCCAGCTTGCTACTGCTGACCTGTTAATTTAGAAAGCATCTGAGCTTGTCAGAATGGCTTGGCTGTTTGAAGCAACACGAAGACCAGACGATGTAATCGGACATGAAAAACAAGAGGAATAGGGTATTGGAAAGAGACAGCAGTGTCATCGTTTGCAGAGGATATGATATCGCACCTCGTTAGATGCCTACAGATTCTAGAGGAGCTTTCTCGGGTACATTGCCATGAAGACACCACAAATAGCACTAAACATAACAACACAAAGTCGGGGAAAGAGAGTTTTTTCCTCATTCCTCTTAAGAATTCAGTCAGACGTTTCTCGAGAACGTTTGACTTCTATGTTCATATTTCCCATCTATCGGAAGAAGGAGGCAGGGGGATGTGTGTGTCTGACAGTAAGGCCTGGTTGTGTCCCAGGTCTGGGACAAGAGGCGTGGACGGGGAGAGGCGGAGGCGCTGGGCGGAGCGGTCGGGACAGGCCGTAGCTTCTCGTACACTTGTGCCACGAGGTGGACTGTGGAGCGTGTGGGACACCCAGGCCCCGTCTGTGACAGCCGTGCCTCTCTGATGCATGTGCTGCGCTCCCCAAGAATTCCATGTAAAAACCAGTGTGTGTAAACTGCATCTGATTTCCACAGCTTTGGGGGCACCTACCCTCTCCCCTTATATACTCTTAAGATCCCTTTGTGAAGTAGAACACAACCCCTTCATTAGCATTTGTGTATAATACTATGTTTACAATCAGAAAAGCAAAAATATATATATTTTTAAAAGACAGAGTTAACAGGACAAGTAATCTGGATGAATCAGATTTCTGCTTCATGCTGTTTTCACTAATTGCTGTCAGAGCCAATTGAAGGCCAGGTTTAGAGACCCACTTTACCTCACTTAGCAAATCTGGAAGAGAAGGAGCATGCAGTTACTTTTAGAAAATAAACTGTTTTAAAAGCTCCAGGGGACTGTGCTATTTAAAGGAACAATGGGCTGAGTAGAGCTCTAATGAGGGGACTCCAGCTTTGGGCTTTGGAGTGACTAGCTCTCTCCGGGGTCCCTCTCCACTGACTGTGAGGTGAATAAGCAGCCTCTGATGGGGAGGTTCTTAACCGGGGCTGCCCATCGGTGATCTCCTGGGGAGCCGTAGCCCCCAACACAGGCCCAGCCCCTCCCCCAAGTCTTCTCGAAGCAGGTGGCAGAGGAGGGGATGTCTGTGGGAGGGAAAAGTTCCCAGGCACGCCACTGCCAGTTCGGGTTAAGAAGCACCGGCTAATGGGTCTTATCTAAAAGCTTGGGGTTTTACATTCAGCCAAGCCCCATGACTTTCTCACCGGGCCACCTTGGGGGAAACCAGCCAGTTACACACCACAGTGAGACTCTACACACTGGGAAGAAAGGAAACGGGGGTGAGAAGTGGTGCCAGGACAGAGGAGGGGGACAGGTTTCCTCAGCACGCTCAGGCGATAGGAGGGAGGGGGACGGGGAGACTGCAGGGGGTCCAGTGACAATACCCCGCTCACCCGCCTTTTAGTTAACGTGACAGACAACAAAGCCGTTACTGAGCGCGTTTCTGAATCGAAAGTGGGAGGAGAGATGTTTAAAAAACTATTTTCAAAATGACCTATAGTGAGCATTATTAATTTTACAATCAGAAAAAGTGTCTTTCTTAAAAACGCATCTGGATGTTTTTTGCTAGTTGAGAGGGAGGGGCAGGCCGACCTGCACACACAGCTCAGGTGGCTCTGGTCTCGCCTCACCTGGCGGCCTGTGCCTGACGATGCGCGAGTGACACCAGGTAGCGCGGCTCATGGCACTGGTGCGCAATCATTCGTAGGAATTTGACCTGCAAGGTCGCTCGTGCCATGGTTGTCTCTGGTATTTTTCCAGCCTCGTCACCTACCAGCCCCCCGCGCCCTGGCTCTGAGGCCAGCCACGGCGGAGTGACTGGTGGTCTCTTGGTCAACCATGCTTTACGCGTGCAGTTTCCTCTGCGTGGGAGGCGGGACACCGCCCTTTCCCTCCCGCTCCCTACCCTTGGCAGCCTCCGCACCCGCTTCCGTCAGCTTCCGTGTTACCTTTCCAGTCTCAGTTTAAGTGCCTCCTCCGAGGACATCTCCGCGGTCTAGACTGCCAGGAGGGCATTTGGTTGGTCGTATTAAGACTGGCTGCCTGTGTCTGTCTCCTCAGCCGGTCGCACTGGCTGGCCCTTCGTGAGGACTTTCACGTGCCACGCACGGTGCCAGCACCAGACCGACGTTCTCATTGGGTCATCACGGCAACCCTCCGAGGTTGCTTTCACTGTTCTCCCTGTTCGCAGCTCGAGACAGAGGCTCAGAGCTCAGTACCCGCCCAAGTCCAAGACGAGTCGGTGTGCCCAGGCTGCTGCTTTTCTGTGTGTGCTCTTGCCCGCCACGTGAGCAGGCTCAGGGCGGAGACCATCTGGAGCAGTTGTGTCTGCAGCGTGCTCCAGGCTTAGGCAGACCCCAGTCCACGTCGGTCATTCCCGGAGGCATCAGTTACCTGCCAGGGCTCTCTTCCTACACCACCTGTGACGCCAGCCTACCGAACAGACAGGACTCTGAAGCAGTCTCTCTCAACAGTCACAGAAGCTTAGAGGGGTCTTGGGCAAACCTAGGCGGGCTGCTTCAAGCCCTGTCAGTTGTGTGTGTTTTAAAATTTACTTCAAAAGCTAACGGTTTTGAATTACATAGGTCTCTGAGACTTTCATCTTTTTTATTCCGAAGAGAATTTTAACAGGACTGACCCTATTGACAACATCGAAACAGGACAGTGGATTTGATAAAAGTATTAACATCGACGTCGAACTGACCGACGTTGTC
This sequence comes from Pteropus alecto, assembly GCF_000325575.1. Lineage (NCBI taxonomy): Eukaryota > Metazoa > Chordata > Mammalia > Chiroptera > Pteropodidae > Pteropus > Pteropus alecto. Next base: position 5,184,787 of record NW_006430726.1, read on the forward strand.
AGCTGGAGTGTGGGTTTGGTTTGTGAGAGAATATCCCTGTTCTTGGGAAATGTACGACGAAGTATTTACGGGTGAAGGAACAGGACGTACGAACATCCCGACTCAAATGTTTCAAGAAATAAGTGTGTGTCTACCTATATATCTAGAGAGAGAATGAGAGAGCAAGTAGGATAAATGGTAATAATAGGTAAAGAATAAATAAGTATTCTTTGTACTATTCTTGTTCTCGCAGCTTTTCTGTAAGTTTAAAATTGTCCAAACGAAAAGTAAAAAAAAAAAAAAAAAAAAAGCTGACCTTGGAGAAAACGAGCACGTCAGAGGAGGTGTCATGAATGTGTTTCTTTGAACTACAGTGAGCAGGGCCTGGGCAGGCTGAGGCTTCCTTGACGCGCACTGGAATGGCTGGTTTTCTCTCCCCACGTACGCGCCCCGAATCTGCTTGAAGTTCAGCTGGCCCCGACCTCTTAGAGGCAGTTGGGTTCCCTTGCAGAGGCGTTGCTGGGAGAACTGCGACGCCTGTGCCTTCGAGCAGCCGGCAACGCGTGCTGGGGCTGGGGCACACACAGCGTCAGGGCCCGGGCGCAGAGGTGGCTTTCCCAGGAACAGCGGGCCCTGCAGCGAGCAAGCACCCTGCTCTGGGCCGCAGGCCTGTGCAGACAGTAGCGTCTGTGTGGCTGCAGACTCGCCCACTGTAAGTGGGGACAGTTACAGCTCTCTGTGGCCCTCACATCTGCTGACTGCATTCACCACAGACACACTGTGCAGCTCCAAGCTGAGACCTTCTCACCCGCACGCCTGCTCCTCAGCACGAAGCTCCGTCTGCTGCCATGACGATCACCCACAAACATTTTTCTGGGCATGTGCTGTGTGAGATTGCTTCTTCCATGCTAGAGACTGTTATGTGTTGACAGGTAGCATTTTATTTAATTCTTATGCCAACTCCATGAGTGTAGTACAGTTACTGTCCCCCGTTTTCAAAGATGGGGATGAAGCACAGAGATGAAGCACAGAGCAGTGTCGCCCAAACATACCTGCAGCCTCGCGGGGCTGGCGAGCGGGTCTGCAAAGAACATGAGCAGCATCAGGCTGAAGGAAAGGGGCACTCACAGCACAGCCTAACTCTTGCCTGCGGGGTGAAAAGGGAGAGTGATCACTTTTGACTTGGGGGTCAGTCTGCGATGCTTCAGTAGGGAGGAGGCATTTGCGTGGAGCCCAAGAGGATGTGAGGGAAAATGTTAACGAGGAGTTGGGGAGAGCTGCATTTATTGCACCCCGTCTTTGTGCCCAGTGCTGGGGGGAGCACTGCAGATGCGCCAGCTCTCTGAGGGGGCCACGCTACCGTCCTCATTTATAAATGTGCGAAGGTGGCAGGCAGCAGAGCCACAAGCTTAAAAAGCGCTTCATGATGACAGGCCTGTGATGATGATAACGAGGTCGGGGGTGGGGAATTAGTGGTCCTAGGAGGAGTGACGGGCGTGGCCGTCGTGGGGCAGTAGTAGCAGTAGGGGTGTTGGTGGCGGTGGCGGTGGGCTGGGGGTGAAGTCCCCGAGCATCAGCAGCCTCACCGGGAGCCCAGTTTCTCCTCGACTCTGCCTGGGCCTTGACCAGGTTGGTCACCTGTTTAGTACTCACTCCCTGCTTGGGGGCATTTAAAAGGTTTATAAAAAGTGACAGGCTCATCGGACAAAAGATGCTCTGGAGACAGGAGAGTCTTGCTTAGACATTCTTTTCTGGTGTTTGATGTTTTCCCCAATCCTGCAAAAAAACAAAACAACCTACCCATGCTTGGCAGTTCATAGGTGACTTAGAGGAAGCGCATCACAGGTGGCTACATGGCGCAGGGTGGCGAGGGAGGAGCAGGTGGGCCACAGCAGTGTGTGTGTGGCCGGGGAGGTGGCAGCTCGTTCGCAGTGGCCAGGGCAGGCTGGGCCCGAGTGCGGCCTCAGGACACCGAGGGGCTGGGAACCAGTTCCAGGGCGAGCCGCCTCCCATTGCGCTCGCCAACCTGGGCCGCCCGCCCCAAACCCGAAAAGAGTGTGCTGTGAAATGTGCGTGTGCGTGTGCGTGTGCACGCGTGTGTGCTGAAACACAGCGTCCAAAATAAGGTTTTCCTCTGCGGGAAGTAAAAATTCGTAAGAGCTAGGATATTCAGGCCAGGGCGGCAGAGGGGCCGAGGGGAAAGAAGATGAGCTGCGTGGGCCTCGTAGGGAGCGTCTGCCTAACCGACCCTTAGGTACGCGGAGACACCGCTGTCCCTGTCCCCAGGTGAATTTCGTGGGGGCTTATTTACTCCTTCCATGAAGCCACGAAAGCCATTGGTGAAAAGATGTAAGATCAGTAGGCAATTGGAAACCCAGATTGCCAACATTAATGGCACAGGCAGATTTTTCCTTCTAGGATTCTCCCCCTCAATACAAAGTTATTTAAAAATAACACGCTTCTAGGTTTTCTCTGCCAAAACGCATGTGAAGAATATTAACAGTCGCATAAAAGTTTCCTGACACGATGGCTGCAAAGAGCTAGTGCCACGCCCTGCTTCCTAAAAAAAAATTGTCTAGTTTGAAGCGACCACTGCCTGTCCCCAACATCCTGAGCTTTCATTTGGTAGAAATCCTCTAGAACAGGGTGATTGGAAGAAAAGTAAGGCTCGACCAGGCATTATTCATTACTTCCTGCCTCGCCCATTTTGTAATGCAGGGGCATTAAGAGGGACAGTGGGTCTCTAGGAGCTCCTGGAGATCCTGTCCCACTCTGTCTTCTGCATTTCCATAGGAATTTGACACCAGGGGCTCTGGTAAAAACCCCACCTTCTATAATTGGACAGTTGGCTTTGCAACCCTTCAGGAACTCGTGCCTCTGAAATTTTTGGTAAAGTTTTATTAGAGCAGTCAACTCCAATTAGTGGAGTTGTTTTAATGCAATTAGCCTGTATGCTTGCAGGAAGCATACCCATTCCTGGTTAGCTGTATAAGATACATCCATTTCGGAGGTTTGTGAAAAGGTGGATGGCCCCTGGTTTTAGGAAAAAGTAAGTTTG
>NW_006430726.1:5187838-5191965 GCF_000325575.1 Pteropus alecto
AGGAAGCCTTAAATCAAAGGCAGCCAACAGATCAACACATACTTATCTGCTGGTGCACTTGGCCCAGTTTGTAATCATAAGGTTACTTGTGTGTGATTGATGCTGGTCTCCTTAATAGACTGTAAACTCCCAGCAGTGTTTGTCTTGATTGCCTTGAACACCAGGGCCCAGGCAGTGCCTGGCGCACAGGGCACTCTCTCAATATTTGTGTAAGGAAGGAAGTGAAGGAGGGGAGGAAGGGAGGGAGGGGAGGAAGGGAGGGAGGGAGGGAGGGAGCAGGAGAAAGAAAAAAGGAAGGAAGCAGGAAAGAGGTCGTCAGTGAGAAATGTTACGAGGGCTTTTTATAACCATCCTGTCCAGTAGTGTATAGGCTCACTTGTAATCTTTCCCATTTATAAAATGAGCCTAATAATAGTACTTAATTGCTATCTTATAACTCGAACAGTTATTTCACATTTTAAAAATTATTTTTTGTATCAGACAACAGAGGCCCTGCCCGGGGGCCCATGCTTCAGAGGGTCCCGCCCTTGCTGTCCTCTGGCCGTGCCCCTCCTCAGAGTATGAAGTCACAGTGAGACTGCCGTCTACTCTCAGTGTCTGTGTGGTCTTCTCTAATAATCCATCCAGGTCTTCCACCGAAAGCGTGTGCACCTCTAGGTTCAAGGTGTGCCCAAGGCAGTGACTGTTTGCCCGCGACGAAGTATGAATGGAGCTGGGGTATCTACAGACATATGCTTGAGACCCCCCCTGGGGTGTGGGATGGAGTCTGGAGCTGAGGGGAAGGAAAGGGGTGGGAGTTATTTGGTCCCGTCCAAGGCTGCCTCTCCGTGTGTGACCAAGGGTCCAGGACAGAATCCCAAGGAGGCTGAGAGTTCTAAATTCTAACCTTGGCCTTCCAAGTCATTATGAAGGTCTACTTGTCTAAGTACGAGGTTAGAACATTTTATTCAACATTGGTCACTTGATTTATAAGCTAAATATTTAGATATGTGGTATATGAGCCAACGTTACAGACGTTGTACGCGTGTATGTATGTGTCATTCTAAAATTCAGCTAGTATCATTAAGAGGGAGAAATGTTTATTCAAGTCCTTTGCCCATTTTTCAATCGGGTCACTGTTTTTGTTTTTGCTATTGAGTTGCAGGATTTCCTTATTTATTTATTTTTTGGGTATGACTCTCCTATCATCAGATATGCGGTTTTTACATATTTTCTCCCATTCTGAAGGATAACGTCGCCTTATCATTGTGCCGTTTCCCTCGCTGCACCGAAGCCTTGATTCGTGTGGCCCCACGTGTTCGTTTATGCTTTCGTCGACCGGGCTCTTGGTGTCACATCCACGATTTCACTGCCAAGACCGGAACGAAAAATGGGCAAACGACTTGAAAGGACATTTCACCAAAGAAGACATATAAGCGGACAACAGGTGTATGAAAAGATGTTCGGTGTCACTAATCAGGGAAATGCAAAACAACGAGAGATCACCGCATACCCATTAGGATGGCTATTACAACACAACAAAACAAAACCAGAGAGGCGGCAAGTATGCGGAGAAATTGGAACCCTCGTACGCTGCTGGTGGAAATGCCCGAAGGCGCGGCCGCTATGGAAAACCGTCTGGAGTTTCCTCAAAAAAACCGAAACAGCTGTACAATACAGCAATCCCAGTCTGGGTAGAGACCCAAAAGAATTGAAATCACATTCTTGAAGAGAGATCTGCACTCCATGTTCATTGCAGCATTATTCACAATAGCCAAGATATGGAAGCAACCCCAAATGTCCACAAACAGATGAAGAGATCAAGAAAAATGTGGTATGTACACAAAATGGAATATTACTCAGCCTTCAAAAGGAAACCCTGCCATTCGTGACAACATGGATGAACCTGGAAGGCATTTTGTGAAGTGAAAGAGGTCACAGAAGAACACATATTTCACGATTCTACTTCTATGAGGGATCGAAAACACTCAAGCTCACAGAAGCGGAGAACAGAGTGGCACTTACCTGGGACTGGGAGCGGAGAAAATGGGGAGTCGTTCAGTCGGTATAGCTTCATTCACGCAAAATGAGACATTCTGGAGTTCTGTATGACGTAGTTCACGCTGCTGTATTCTGCACTTAAAAGTTTCAGTAAACACTGAATCCCTACCAGTCACCATGCACTATGCTAGGCACTGGTCTCAGTGGATTCTCACACCTCATTCTTTGGAAGTACAACTCAAACGTCCTGCCGCTGGAAACTCTCCCCAGGACCCTACTATCCGGGCCCCTCCCCCTGCTGTGTAACTGGGCTGGGTATGGCCTGTGATCAGGGAAAGGCCCCCACCTGCTTCATTTCTGTGCCTGTGACAAAATATGTCTGTCTTCTATACTGTGAAAGTAGTTGACTGAACCTGTACCAACTTGTTTTCCATGAGAATTTGTTTTTCTCAGCTACTTAATTTGCAAAAATGAGCAAGATGTGTGCAAAATAGCTCGAGGCCTCTGGAAACAAGTGTGTGGGGGGCGTCTCTGTGTTCATCTTGGTTGTTTTGCGTGGCTTTCTTTACCTTTTCTTATTTTGTGACAGCTGAAATTCTCTATTACCAGCTGTTCCCTTGTGCTAATAAGAAAATATGGCCACATGGGGTATGTCCTTGGGGAACACGGCCTGTATCAGGAAAAGTAGTTAAGCTCTGGGGTCTTAAAAGAGCCTGGGAAAGCCTAACCAAAAACTATGGAGTTGAGTGTGTTCTCTATTTAAAAACAGCAGGGCTTTGCAAGTTTGATGATGCCTTGGCTTATTAAAGCTATGAATCGAAAATTAAAATTTCTAGATAGTTTTATAATAGCATTCACGTGCGAGAAAACCACTGAGCGGTCAGTGCTGGACACAAGTAGAGGAGAGAAGTGGCTGTGGGCAGAGCACCGGTTTCCCTACGTTTGCTGGGATAGGGACCAGGTCCTACAGTCAGAGCTCCTTGCACCACAGTCCTCACCCTCCTAGACTTGCAGGAGGGCGTACGATTTCTTCGTGGGTGTCTTCAGAAAACCATGCTGGCCTTTGGGGAGCTGTTACTGCAGCATCCCAGGCCGTGGAGCATGTCCTGGGCTGCAGGACCGCCACGGGCACCTCAGGGTTGGCAGCTTCCTATGAATCCCTGGGGTCAGAGCTTCAGCTCCTGCCTCCATGATTCATCTAAGTCCCAGGGCCCCCGCAGCACCCAGTCCCCTGAACGAGTTAGCCCATCTGTACTAGTACTACTGCAGGTAGCAGAAGCCTGTACCATAGGCCCGTTTACTAAGGAACAACTTGACTTTCATGTTATTTGAAAAAAGAAACCCCAGTTGGCCCAAGTTGGAGGCTATTAAATTCCTAGAAGCAGAGCTGAGAGGCAAGGCACAAATGCTCAGGCCTTTGGGGAGCTTTTCCACCTGCCTTGGTGCTTCCAGGCCCTGTGTGGAGTGGAATGAGGAGCTGAGCCCCTCATGCCTGCCCTGCGGCCCTCCCCAGCCAGGAAGCCTTGCTGGGAACCCTCCAGCTCTGCAGGAATCCTCAAGGGCACTCCCTCCGCAATCTCAAATTAGAATTGAGTCCATAAACCGAGTCAAAAAAATACAAAGACCCTCTACTGAAGCTGTAGGTGGCTCTCCGGGAGGAGTCAGCACCCTAGTCCCCCCATCAAGCATTCCCTTTGATGCACACACCAGCCTCCTGGAAGCTGACAGAAACTTCCTGAGGAAACAGCCACTGTGAGTGGCTTCTCAGCTGCATTTCCCTAAGGAAATCATCATCACCTCTTCCCCAAAACAGCTTGTTCTCAAACGTGAGGGCCCTGGCGAAACTGTCCGCTGATGACAAAGCGCGCTATTGTCACTTGAATTCTCAGACCCCACGAGGTGGGTCGGGCAGGTATGATTTCCACAGGGGAGCACTCGCTCACTCTTCCCGGCATCGCGCAGGGCAAACTTGGGGAGCCTCTGCTTCGAACCCCGAGATCGCCCCGCGGCACCACGCGGTCTCGCGAGTAACCCCATCCGCAGTAGCGGTCACATGGCCTCATTGTCCTCGATAGGCGTCCAGCTGCACGGCCGTTGGCCATCTCGGCGAGCCGCGCCCGGGCCGCTCTGCGGAACGGCCTCAGGCC
>NW_006430726.1:5192442-5193068 GCF_000325575.1 Pteropus alecto
TCGTGCGCGTGTCAGGGTCCGGGGTGTCCGGGCCGGCGCCCAGGGTGTGTGCAGGACCCTAGCGCGGTGCATTCCAGAGGTCGCTAGCGGCTGGGCGGCCTGGGTCCGCGCTGCAGTCGGATTCTGGCTTTCTGATCCAGTTTCAGGGCCAGTTAGGCGAAGTGCTGCCCAAGGGGACGGAATCGCGGGCGCGCGCGCGCGGGTGGCGATGCGGGCGAACGGGCGGATGCCTTTGTGTGTCTTGCGCTCCCGTGCAGGTGGGCAGTCCGCGCCGGGAGCCACCTTGCCCGCGCGCACCGGGACTTAAAGTCCTGCTTTCTTGTGTGAAGAGCGCGTACCTCCCTTTCGAGCAGACAATAGACCCTTCTCGCAGTTGCACCTTTGGTTCCAGGGACAGTTTTTGGAGGGACCTTAACGGGACTTTCTAAGGACCACTGTCATAGCCGGGCCCATGGCATCAGAGTTGGACGTGTTTCTTTTCTCGGTCAGCCGAGAGATGAGACCTGGGGACAGTGACTGCCCTCGGTCGATAGGTACAAGCAAGTGTCCCGAGCCTGCGGGTCCCGCATTAGACAACAAAGAGAGGCGTTAGCGGCGGCGGGGGCGGGGCGCGGCCGGGAGGCGGA
>NW_006430726.1:5193724-5195639 GCF_000325575.1 Pteropus alecto
AGCGGAGGGGGAGGCGGCGGTGGGGGTGGCGGCGGGGGCGAGACTCTGGATGACCAAAGAGCCCTGCAGCTCGCACTGGACCAGCTCTCCCTCCTGGGGCTGGACAGTGACGAGGGCGCCTCTCTGTACGACAGCGAGCCGCGCAAGAAGAGCGTGAACATGACCGAGTGCGTGCCGGTGCCCAGTTCCGAGCATGTCGCCGAGATCGTGGGGCGACAAGGTGGGTCCCGCAGGGATGGGGAGCTGGAGCGGAGAGGGTCTTCGGCCACCGCCGCGCGGGGAGGGCGCTCGAAGGATCGCCATCTGCGGCGCCGGGGAGCCTTGGGGAGGGAGGGAGAGCCGCGCGCTGAGCCGGCGCCCCAGACAAAGAAAGTGCGGGCAGGCTGTCTCCCAGCCCCGCGCCGCGGCCGCGGCGGGATGCACTTCTCCTGCCGAAACCTCGGCCTTCTCCCCGGGCGCCCCCCACCCAGCCCACCCCGGGAAATGTAATTTACATTGAAGATGCTTGGGGGAGGGGGGCTCTGATCGGTCCTTTGGGAGGGCGGAGGAGGAGGAGTGAGCATCGGATGGGGAGGAGGGTTCTGGATTTCTGCAGAGCGTAATGGAGCCCAGAGTAGGAACAATGGGTCCCGGGACTGCCTCCCTTCCTAGCGGTCCCCTGGCGTTGGGGGATCCCGGCTCCGGCTGCTCTCCGCGAACCCCTGCGCCCCGTCTTCAGGGCGTACGGCGCGCCCTGCTGGATCCCAGCGGCGTCTCCCCAGCTGACTTTTTCTGGGATTCTGGGGTTTGGCTCCGGACGACTGCAGTCGCTGGGGGAGGACTGGGCAGCCAATGGGTGTTCCTCGAGCGCCTCGCGGGTGGAACCCGCTGCTCGGCCGGTGGCTCCGCCGGGTCGGGGCGGGATCCGCCCCCCTTCCGCCCCTCGTGTGTCCTGCGTTCCGCAGCCGCGTAGCGGGCCGTCCCAGGTCTCCGCGGTTTTCCCGGGGTAATGGGCGTGTCTGTGTCTCTCTCTCCCGCTCCCTCCCCTGCACCCCGGCTCCCAGGTTGTAAAATCAAAGCACTGCGGGCGAAGACCAATACTTACATCAAGACCCCGGTTCGCGGGGAGGAGCCTGTCTTTGTTGTGACGGGCAGGAAGGAGGATGTGGCCATGGCTCGGAGGGAGATCATCTCTGCCGCCGAGCACTTCTCCATGATCCGCGCCTCGCGGAATAAGAACACCGCGCTCAACGGCGCGGTGCCGGGGCCGCCCAACCTACCCGGGCAGACCACCATCCAGGTGCGCGTGCCCTACCGAGTGGTGGGACTCGTGGTGGGGCCCAAGGGCGCCACGATCAAGCGCATCCAGCAGCAGACGCACACGTACATCGTGACGCCCAGCCGCGACAAGGAGCCCGTGTTCGAGGTGACCGGCATGCCTGAGAACGTGGACCGCGCTCGCGAGGAGATCGAGGCGCACATCGCCCTGCGCACCGGCGGCATCATCGAGCTCACCGACGAGAACGACTTCCACGCCAACGGCACGGATGTGGGCTTCGATCTGCACCACGGGTCCGGCGGGTCCGGCCCGGGCAGCCTCTGGAGCAAGCCCACCCCCAGCATCACCCCCACCCCCGGAAAAAAACAGCTACCGCAACGACAGCTCCAGCTCGCTTGGCAGCGCCTCCACAGACTCTTACTTCGGCGGGGGGACCGGCGGCAGCGCGGCCGCCACCCCGCGCCTGGCGGACTACAGCCCCCCCAGCCCCGCTCTCAGCTTCGCTCACAACGGAAACAACAACAACAACGGCAATGGGTTCACCTACTCGGCGGGGGAGGCTTCCGTGCCTTCCCCCGACGTCTGTCCGGAGCTCCAGCCCACCTTCGACCCGGCGCCCGCCCCGCCGCCCGGGGCGCCCCTTCTCTGGGCGCAGTT
>NW_006430726.1:5195793-5209816 GCF_000325575.1 Pteropus alecto
CAGCGCGCCCTCCAACGCCAACCTGGGGCTGCTGGTGCACCGCCGGCTGCACCCGGGCGCCAGCTGCCCGCGCTTGTCCCCGCCCCTGCACATGGCCCCGGGGACGGGTGAGCACCACCTGGCCCGCCGGGTGCGCAGCGACCCCGGCGGAGGGGGCCTGGCCTACGCGGCCTATGCCAACGGGCTGGGGGCGCAGCTGCCCGGCCTGCAGCCGTCCGACACGTCCGGCTCCTCGTCGTCGTCCAGCTCTTCCTCCAGCTCCTCGTCGTCGTCGTCCGGCTTGCGCAGGAAGGGCAGCCGCGACTGCTCCGTGTGCTTCGAGAGCGAAGTGATCGCCGCGCTGGTGCCCTGCGGTCACAACCTGTTCTGCATGGAGTGCGCCAACCGCATCTGCGAGAAGAGCGAGCCCGAGTGCCCCGTCTGCCACACGGCGGTCACTCAGGCCATCCGCATCTTTTCCTGAGGGCAGCGCGCCTGCGCGGGGGAAGGGGGACCCTCCCCTCCATCCTCAGGCCCCAGCTCCCGCGGCCGCCTCCTCTCCTCTCCGCCCTGCTCACACTCCGAGATCCAAGAGGGGCTTGGAAAGCTGTAGTATCCGCTCGTTTTTAAAATTTGATTTTTAAACAAGGGAACTTGCCAGGATATCTGCATCAAGAGTACTGTAGCCTGGGAAACCACCTGAAATGCATGCTCTATAAATAATAGGAACGGCGACCTTCTAGTAATGATAGTTTTTACACTGTACTTAATAGGAAGCTTCCAAAAGAAGAAAACCCCACAAGTTTTCCATTTTCGTAAAGTAGGAAAAAATGAACAAGTAATTATTATGAAGACGACAATAATAGTGCTATGGGATGTGTGGACTGTTTTGGTGTGTCCCCCTTTGTGGCTGGATTCCTACGACGCTTGTTCTAGAACACAGTGGATCCTTTCGGAATGCTCGCGGAAGGGCCAGGAGTTCCTGTGAAACCAGGACACTGCAGCTTTATTAAAGTTAAAGAAACTGTAACATATCTCTTATATATTAAAAACGTTTAAAAGTTTTAAAGAGAAATTGCATTAATACAGATTGAAGTATTTTATTCTTTTTTGACTTGAAAAATTATATTTCATATTGCAAAGATGTTTACAAGTATTTTAATTTAAGTTCAGTGAACTTTTTTGTAGCTGGGTTAAATCTTTTTATTTTAGTATGGCCTTATGGCAAAGAACACTGTATTATTTTAATAATCACAATTGTGACGGAATTACAAACCATAAAATGTGTAATGTTTTGAACAGTATTCTGTTGGGATGGAGATTTTTATAGGTTCAGACAAATCTTCTAGATCTGCTTCACCCAGCATATTTTCTATTCAGTGATATAAAGCATATTTTATTCTATATTATTACAAAAAAAAAAACGGAAATGTATAAACATGTCAAAAGGAACTGTCGATGCTTTCTAACATTTGTATAAATAGAATTCAGTGCAAGTTACAAAAATTCTGTTGCACCACTATAGTTTTAGTATTTCTATTTTAATACATTTGTTTACCACTTGTTTATGTATATGTAGGTGACGTTACTTGAGCTTAAATGTACTTTACTGAGCAAAGTTTAAGAAAATATATTTTATTTTATGATAAAGGGCCTTTAACCTCATGGTCAAATACTAATATTATATTTGCTGAGACAAGATTTGAAATTGTATCAAGAGTTTTATTTTTCTGACATTTAAAGTTCTACATAATAAAGGTAAAACTTAAGTAATGGTGCTACTTCATTTTTTAAGTATTTCTATATAAATAAAATATTGGAGAAAAATCTATCTTGTGTGGTGCCTTGATTTTTTTTCTTTTTAAACCTCTTGGTGTACTTGAGTAAGAGATCACTCTTAAGTTACGAGTTGAAGTATTTAACATCCAGGTCTATTATGTCGGCCATTTCATCAACGGAATGGACTTTTAAAAGCGGCCAGAGTTGTGTTTGGTTGGATGTATAGGCCATGGATGACAGTATTTTTTTTTATTTTTTATTTTTATTTATTTATTTTTTATTCTCTCTCTAGGTGTTAGGAGAAGTCCTTGCTCCTTTATGGCAGAAGTGTCTTCACTGAGCAGTGTGAAGACAATTTTATATTTACACGTTTGAACTGAGCATTGCAGCAGGCCTTGGACAGAAAAGTTTAAATTTGAATTGAGGCTTACTTCTCCATGAGACATAGTGGGCGCAGTGCCTAGGGGCCCAGAAAAATGTTTTAAAATTAAAAAACCCCAAAGGAAATTAAAACGTTCAACAAGGAAACGTTTTAGTTTTCAGGCCCACACAAACCTATTCGAATGCGCCTAAAACACGAAGAAAAAACATTAAACTATTTAAAGTTATATATCAAAAATAAACTTTGATGTTAATATTATGGAGGAAGCAGCCCAGGAAATCAAAAGGGCCTAGGGCCTGGGAGAGTCATAATTCTGCCCAGCTGGGCCCCTAAGTATAGCAGGCCTAAGGGCTGTGTCTTGGGAGGAAGGCAGTTTCTGCTTCCCGAGGATGGAGCTGGATTTGAGCACTGATTCTAACAGGCTTCTGCTGCAGGGCTTGCTAATTGGTGTTGACAGGCTGCTGGTGTTAACTTTATTGTTGTTTGAGAGAAGTTTTTGTTTGCTTTTGGCAGGCTACACCTGCTCCCTGGCTGTGGGGCTTTGTCAAGGGGTGGAGCCACAAGCTTTCACTCGACCTGAACTCTGCCCTCTGGAGAGTACTTAGGAATGACCAGACCATGAATTTCCAGCACACTTCCTGGCCGAGCTGACCCTGGAGAACAGTGTCTGCCCAGGATATGGCAGGCTTTCATTTTAATGTGATGATGGGTGACATTTAGCAGGTGAGTCCACAGGGTAGACTGTGATATATATACATAGGTGGTTCCTCTTTCTCTATTTGTATTTTTGTCTAGAGATTTAGTCTTTGCCTATATTGCAGCTCCTGGTTTGTTTGGTTTACGTGATGCTGTGGAAAGGGGAGGCAGGCGTTAGGGGTGGGAGGAAGAAATGGAACGGCTCTGCTTGGGAAAGTCCTGGCATCGTCTTCAACTCTGGAAAGTTCCCAGACAGTGTTTTCCCCCTTTTCTTCTCCCTCAAGGCCTGGAGGTTAGCTGAGGCCTGGCAAGGAGCAATATCCCAGTCCACTTTCCCCCTTTCCCTTTAGACGTTCGGAAATGCCTAGAACAGAACCCAGATTGTGTTTACACGTCCTTGGTAACGAACGTAACCTCGCTTTTCTGCGTTAGCAGAATGACTGCAGAGAAGGCGGGGAAACTTCAAAAGCCCTTGTTTGCTTGCGTTTCTCGTGGGCTCTTACGCGTGTGAAGATTTTTCGTGGGCCGCATGCTACTTCGGGGGGCCCTCTGAAGTCTTTCCGCAGCTGCAAACTAGCAGCTGACAGACGTCTGTCCCTCTACCTGCCGCTTTCTCTCACGCACACTAGCGCCTCACAGCTGGGGGTGACTTTGGAAAGTCCCTCCCCCTCGCTAGGCAATCTCTGGAGACAGTTTGGGGGCGTGACAGCTTTGCGGTCCTGGGTGGTGGCCAGGGGTGCTGCTCAACCTCCTCCAAGGCACCAGGAGGAATTATCCAGGCCGGGGCTGGAGACCAGGATGGAGAGCAAGCAGAGGGTCTTCCCTGCGGCTTACTCACAGCTGGGGGTCGGCGACGTTGTGCTGAAGGCCGACTCCGGTCTGGGGTTCCCCGCCACCCAGGGGCGTTCTGGAGATATCGGGAGTGTCGTGGGGGAGGCCAGGCCTCGAGGGCAGAGGTCTCATCCATCCATCCCCGTGCCCCTAGGAAAACCCACGGGGGTTCGTGACACGCAGTTGGAAAATCAGTGAACAAAGGCTGTGTTCCTCGAAATAACCTACATGGCCTTTGATAGGGGGCTTGTTTATTAAGTTAAGTAACTTCTGCATAGTGGAATTCTAGATGTTACAATAAACAGGGTCATCACCTCATTGTCCGAAAAGGCAAAATGCAAAGGACCTGCTTTTCGTAAGAGAAAAGTTTTATACGCAAAGCAGAGTTTCAGAGGTTATCATGATGGTGTTTGCCTTAAGATTCCTTCGACGCCTCAGAAGGCAGGTCAGCATCAGCACTGCAAGGAAATGATCACTTAAAAATCCCCTGATAAACAGGACTGCGGCATCTGGGGTTACTCATCACGGCCACGCCTTTACGGTGCGCATCGCGGATGGGTCACTCACACCCACGGCTTGTTCAGGGAGCCCTGCCGTTCTGTTAACTCTGCCTCTCACTTCTTTGCCGTGAGTCTTTGGGAAAATCACTTTATATCTTTCCCCCCGCCGTGTTCTCAGTTGGAATATTAGAAGGATGGACTCGTTTACTGCTTTGTAAATGAGTACCTTGAGAGGCTTATATGAGAGTAACTTGGAAAAAGTGTATAAAAGAGACATTCCTGAGGCCGCCCCTGGAAAATCTTATCCAATGCATTTGGGAAGAGGCTCGGAAATCTGCAGTTTAAAAAACGCCCCATCTCCATAGGGCACGGTTAGGTAAAGATACAAATACACACCGTTGACAACTCTGCGGAACGTGGTTAGAAAGAGTAAAGCAGCTTAATTTGTGTGGCCGCTGAGCGGTCTTCAGTATGTGTTCTCAAGAGGAAATACTTAAGTTTTGTGTAGTGTATACAGCCTGCTGTACTTGTGCTGACGTTGTGTACGGAGACGTGCCTACAGAGCCGATTTTATACCCTAGAATCTACCTCTGTGGAGGGAGGCGGTGAGTCGGGGGTCAGGCACGAGAGACAGACTTATTTTTGCTGAGTACGCTTCTATAGTGCTCGGATCTTTTCAAACGATGTATATATTACCCACTCCAAAACATTCTTCTGTAGTCGATCGTGACGCGTCCGCTGGGGCATCATCACAGACATTCCGCACTGATGTGGGCCGTTGATGGTGGGGAGCTGTGTATACGTGGGGGAGGGGAGTGCGTCTGTGTGACTTCTCCTGTAGTTTCTGATCCCCTTTAGCGTGAACCTAAAAGTGCACCCCAAAATAAAGTCTGTTAATTAAAAACAGATTTTAAGTGCTGGGCATAGGAGACCTATATGTGAATGAATGTAAGGCTAGATTGAGTGAGTGAGTGAGTGAGTGATTGATAAAGTAAGAACAAGGGGATTTCCAATGTGAAGCCAGGTTTGGGAACCACTGGGCAAGCTCTAAGACCCCTTCCGGGGAAGGGCAGAAGATAAGTTTGCCCAAGCGGGCCACGTGTGGACTGTAGAGAGCCTAGAAGGCTCCATTGAGAGTTTCGGGATGTGTCTTGCTGGCATCAGGGGACAATTTTCATATTGTTCTGGGGTAACCGCAGGCCAGATGGGCTGGCAACGTGCCGAGACAGGCTGGTGAGGAGCCACGGCCAGGATCCGGGGGGCAGATGGCGAGACTTGGGCTAGAAGAGCATTCGGGATGATGAGCATAAAGCGGAGAGAGTTGTAAGGGCCTCGAAGAAATTCTATGAGGTCGATACGTGAAATTGCTGATATCGAACCATTCTGACCCACAATTGCTGCAAATTCATACGGTTCAGGCTGATAGAACTGACAGTGTGAGGTGCACGAGGGTGTCTGGGGGGTGGGGGTGGACAAGGCGATTTGGGGATTTAAGGCGTCTGCGGCTGGGCCACCGTTACTCCACGTAGAGGAAAGAGGATGGTGGAGTGTCGTGGGATTTTGAGCAAATGCTTTCGCCGACCGTTCCCTGAATACATCCTGTGTTTCTTATGTGTTTGTGCCTCTGCCCGAACCAGCCTCTCTGCCTGTGAAGTACGTCGACTGTTTTAAAGAACAACGATCCCGGCGGAAGCCAGGTGAGACAGGTCTACCTGGGGCAGAGCGTGTGAACTCACTGGGGTGGGGGATCCAGCAAGGACCTGAAAGGCAGAGAGAAGCGGGCGCGTTCGCTGTGGGGCAGGTGGGCTTTGGACAGAGCGGAACCTGCAAGCATGTGCTCCTTTTTTTATTTTTTAAGTGTGACTTGAAAAACTCTGTGGTAAAATACACATAACACGAACTGTGCCATTTCCACCATTTTTAAAGTGGACGGTTCCGCGGTGTTAAGGGCATTCGCGATGTCGTGTAACCATCATCACCCTCCGTCTCCAGAACGTTTTCATCTTCTCAGAGTGAAACTGTCCCCCATG
Organism: Pteropus alecto; assembly: GCF_000325575.1. Classification (NCBI taxonomy): domain Eukaryota; kingdom Metazoa; phylum Chordata; class Mammalia; order Chiroptera; family Pteropodidae; genus Pteropus; species Pteropus alecto. The sequence goes on from NW_006430726.1 coordinate 5,201,991, forward strand.
AAACGGTACGTGTGTGCGTGTGCGTGTGCGTGTGCGTGTAGCCTAACAACATCTCCCAGCCTTCTCATGGGCGTGGTTTTTACATAGTTGTCTTAACCAATGCATATATAATTAGATGCTCTGAAAATCTCCATTGTTGATTTGTGCTCATATGGATACTAACAGGTGACAGGCACATCCCTTCTGTTTATAGGAAACGAGTACATTTTCGAAGTTCCATTTATTTAATCTATTTCGAAATTAAGTTTGGAAATTCTACAGCATGTAAAGTTCAACCTTTGCCACCTGCTTCGAACTTTCTTTACGGCCAAGTGCTTTTAGAAAAATCTTGTGTTTCTGAGTATTTCGTTACGCAAAGGTTGGAGATTTTGAAGAACTGCAGAAGCGTAGCCTCTAAAGACTTGATGAACATTTTTCTAAAAGCGTAGCCAAACCGTGGAAGAAGCAACAGCAGCGCGTTAGCAGAGCAAAGATGGGCGGAGGACACAGAGGGAGAGAAGGGTCGCTGAGCATGGGGGGAAAGGTTAAACAGACGCGCACAGGATGTACACGGTCAAACAGGAAACGCGCTACAGCTGCCAGCCCTGAAAGGTAAGTTGGGAACAAGGGTTACAACACCTCGAGTGAGTACTCGAGATGCTGCGTGACGGAGAAGCGTCATTGAAACCATCTGAGGCACCTTCTCCGTCGTAAGAACCACTCACCGAGCAGCTCATAAAAGCAGGTCCAAGCGCGTGATGGCGGGAAGCAGCCCTGTGCCCACAAGGGGAACAGATTTGACCCTCAGTCTCACTACACGTCACATCTGAGAAGGAAAAAGCATTGCTAACTCTGTTTAAATGGCACATAGAAATAAAAACGCATTGTTATGTTATTAGTAACTATTAAGATTTGCCAAACAGCGTGTCTTACACTGGATCCTGCGCGTGTTAATTAAATATCAAAGACCAGCGGTGGTTTAGGAAGCTTTTAAGACCCATTTGTCGGTATTAGCAGTCTTTTAAATCTTCTCTTTGTGTGAGCATGTACATCAATGTGTTATTGTCATAAAAGTTTCATTCTGACAGCTCAGTGTTCGTTAATATACGTTTGGAAAAGTGCCAGTCAGATTCCAGCGATTCTACTCCAAAGAAGCGATCAAAGTGAATGAAGTCCTCCCAATCTATATATTTCCTGCTCAGGGAGAAAAGCCGTCTCAAATGTCGCTGAAAAACTGCTGAGAAGTTTGGGAGTGAGTGAATGGCAGAGGTGGGGGGATTTCGAAGTGACCGCCTGAACACCTTGCTGTCTGTTTCGCGGGCTTGGGGCCTCCAGGTCATTCGCCGTAAAACAGTGAGTGGCCAGGCTTCCGGGTCCTCGGTGGAACTAGGCCGCGTGTTAAATTTGGAGACCTGAATGAAGCCCCTTGCAGGGGACCCCAATTGACCCTGCCCTCGTGGTTAGGGTACTGAAGCTCCTGCATCCAAAGCAGTCTCCAGGATCAATCAACCAGACTGAGCAACTTCTCGGGAGACGTGAGTCTTCAGAAGTCAGAGCACAGGTCAGTAGGAATGTAAAACCACGTCCCGGCATGCTACGTGTCCTCACTTGGGTCCCGAGAGGACTCGGTGTCACCGGCTGGTCTGCGCCCACGTGGACACCACTGAGAAAAGGCTGGGCCTGGGTGAGAGGGAAGGACTGACCTCCCGCCTCTGGCTAAGAGCTCCAAGGCCGAGGAGGAGGACCGCCCGTTGTCCACTTGCTCTCGATGGCTCCTTAAAATCAAGTCCAGTTTACCGGCTGTCCCTACCTCTCATGCACAGTCACCTTGAGTCATGGAGAGGTTTGCAAACGTTGGGGTATCCGAGATGTCTGTGGAGATCACATTTAGCGGGAGCCAGGGAGGCGGCAGAGCTGGGAGACTGCCCGGCTCGTCGTATGTAGGAAGATGCCTCGTTTCAAATCCCAGAAACCCCGCTGCGTCCGTTTGCCGGGGCCGCCCCAGCACCACAGACGGACCGGCTCAGATGACAGAAATTCCCCGTCTCGTAGGGGTGCAGGCGAGAAGTCATCGTTCCTCTGTGCGTGTCTGTCTCTGTGTCCAAATTCCCGCCTTCTGTAAGGACACCAGACACTGGTTGAGCGTTCCCCCCGCCAATGATGCCATTTTAACTTGATTAGCTCTGTAAAGACCCCACCTCCCAATGAGGTCACAGTCTGAGATCCTAGGAATACAACATGTAGTTGTAGGGAACACAGTTCAACCCATAACACTTCCTGTGGCAGCTTAAGCAGAGTTCGACTGGATTTACATGCGGACTCCCCCAGGGTAGGCAGGTGGGGGCTGGTCTGGCGGCTCAGACAAGACAAGGGACTGCAGATCTTAACAGCTTTCTGCTCTGTCATCTGTTACGTGCTTGGTGCCTCACGGTCACAATGTGGCTGCTGCACACCCAGACCTCTCGTCTGTAGTCCTGGCGCAAAGAAGGGGTGAAAGGCCCAGTGAAAGGGCAAAGGGGGACCATAGAGAGCCAGTTTTCCTGGTGAGCCTTTGCCTCGTCATTCAGGGAACTGCCTCCGTTGGCCAGAACTATTCATATGCTTGTGAAACCAAATATTTTTGCCTGGGCATAGTGTCATCTTGAACAAAATCTGTGTTGTTTCGATAAGGATAAAAAAAGAAAGGGGGTCGATATTGGGCAAGTGGCAGTAGAGAGATTTAAGGAGTTAGGACTAAGAATGTGCCGAAGTCAGGGTCAAGGCTGAGGTCATCAGCCAGGTAGTTGGATGGGACCTGTCCGAGATGGGCAGGGACCCGTCTCGGGCAGGGAATGGGACCCGGAGCCTAGAGAGAGGATGAGCAGCATCCCCGAGATCGTCACCGTGCCACTCTGCGCCCCGTTGGTCTCCCCAAGAAACAGTGCCGTTCCCCAGGCTCAGCACTGAGCTCCGTTGGTGCAGGCTGGGCATGCGGAGGTGGCAGTGGCTGGACTGGCCACGGTCAGCGGGAGTCCACGCTGTCAGCCTCAGGCGTAGCCTCCGTCTCTCCGTGCGGGGCCCGCTGCGCCAGTGCTGGGTGAGCGATGACAGAGGCTGGCAGATGTCATCTTCTGTAGGTGGTTGTCCATTGTCCCTTCCACGGCGGATGCTTCTGGGCGGGAACTGAGGCGTGATGCAAACATCGTCAGGCACCGTGCCACTGCCACGCTCCCCCGCCCCCTCTGCATCGGACGGCCTTGTCCCCAGCCGCCCAGGGCTCTTTCTTTCGGGTCCTCGACCAGCCGGGTACAACCATCAGGAATCCGTGTGGTCCTGTCGGCCACTTCTCTTCCACACAACGTAGATAACCAGGCGCAGAGCGACACCCGCCATGCCAGATGCCGCCAGCGTCACGGGGTCGCCGAGCCGTCAGGCACGTGGCAGCGCTGCCCAGCGCCGCAGAGCTGCAGGAATCCTTTCTTGGCGCGTGGAGAATTGAACCCTGTGGGGAAGGGGCTCGAGGGGGGCCCTCTCCTCTCCCCCTCCGAGGGAGAGAGCCCGTGATGACTCGCACTCGGCGAGGCCCGGGTGGAGCGTCTCAGAGGAGACGGTGGGAAAGCGAGGCGGAGAACAGGTGCTGAGCGTCAGGGATGTTGGGGTGAGGGCGGGATGGCAGGCTGGGACCCCCGCGTTCAGCGCTTGGGGGCCGACTGGGTCTGACATCAGCGAGGGCTCAGGAGGGAACCGATGTCCTTGGGAGTGGGGTGGGGGCAGACGCCGGGCCCCGCAGACAGAGCCCGGAGCCCGAGGGTGCCGCGCGTGGGGGCCAGGGTCCTCGGGCCGCAGAGCCAGGACAGACTTGGGCCAGACGGTGGGCCTGAGGGGCACCTCCCTCCTGTCTCGGCTCCCGTCCGCTCTGCACTCAGGGATCCAGACGCCGTCGAGGAGGAAAGTCAGACTTCTCCCATGCAGAGTCTCCCGCTTCGCCTGACTCGAGACGCTGTCCACCCCTCCTCTCCGCCCACCTCGCCTGGCCCCTCAGCCCCCGTTACCCCTTCTGCTCCGACTCCCTCTCACCCGCCTTCCGGTCCCTTGCCAGCCCAGTGCTCCTCCTAGACCGCTGGCTTTTCCTCCCCTTTTGCTCTCTGGCTGCTTTTCTCCCCCGCTCCCCGCAAACAGACCCCCCCTCCCCACTTCCTGCCCCTGCCTCGCACCCCCAGCTCAGCCAGCTCAGGGCGAGGCCGCCTCAGCCACACACACGCACCTACCTTCACACACTCCCCTTCCCTTTGAATTCCCCAGACCCTCCTTTCGGCGGAGGGATTGACGTGTGACTTCAAAGTTTCCAGACACAGCAGATGTCACTGATTTGGCTTTCACTCGAGAGGTGAATCTGAATTCAAGAACTTTGACTTGGGAGGCCAATGTCTAGAGAAAGGCCATTTCATTCACCTCCGTATCAGGAAATCTCGTGCGAGTCTTCGCAGAAAGATAAGACTCATTCTCGTCCCTTCCTTAAAATACATTCGCTGATGTAAAATGCCTTACTTTGAAAGAAGTCAATATTTCCTTTACTCGAACTACAAAATCACTAAGGGAAACCACGTATTCCTCTGTTGAGATAAAACTGTGTTACGAAGGCTTACTAAAAAATTTTTTCCTAAGGCCCGATGAACAACTTTATCCAACATTCAGCAAACGAATGTTAAAATAAAAAATCAAACTGATAACATAAAATGCCCAAACATAAATGCTACAAACATAAAATGCCCAGAATATGCCATCGTGTATACAAGCGAGGAATGTTTTCTTTAAGGTGACAACAATTTTGTCATGAGCAGTTACTACTATTAGTCTGTTTGAAGGCGCACACTGATCGGATAGTCCCCCAGGTATTTGGGACCCAGAACTTGAGGTCGGGGGAGGCGGAGTCTCTGGGGTGGGAGGAAGAAGAGGCTGATGGGGTCTCGTAGACCACCAGGCTGGAGAGCCTCATGCTCCCTTGAGACCAAACCCCTTGGGGCAAGGTTCGTCACCTCGCCACTATTGATGTTTGCGGACAGGTTTTCTTTGTCCAGGGGGCTGACCGAGGCATCATGGGCTGTTGAGCAGCATCTCTGGCCACTACCCACTAGAGGCCAGTAGCACCCCTCCACCCTCACATGACAACCAAGAGCGTCTCGGGACAGTGCCACATGCTCCTTGGGGGGCAGATCGCCCTGGTTGAGGATCTGCCTTAGGCTGTAGTAAGGGGCGGCGGGGGCGGGGGGAGGCAGACCCTTGGGATTTCCTAGTAGAAAAGAAGCTTTTCCTGGCTGGATCCTCCAGACAGAGGCCCACTCAGGCCAGGAAAGCCTAGTGGGCAGCTGAGGAGGGGTCTCCACCCAGGCCCCACAGGGTTCCGGAGAAGCGGTGGGGACCCCAAAGGAGGAGGCGATCGATTGGGAAGCAGAGGCCACGTTTTCACCCACTGAGGCGCCGCCGCCCCGGACCCGGCCTTTGGGCCGCAGGGAGAGCAGCCCCGGTTCTCCAGCCGGGAGCCTCGTCCGTTCCAGCGCGCGCTTGGACATGAGGCGGAATCCGAGACAGCAGAGCCGGCGGCTGAGACAGGAGGAGGAAGCGCCCTGGGCAGTGACCTCAGCTGAAGTAGCTGGTCACTCCTGGAGGCTTCTGTGGCTTGGCCCGCCGCCAAGAGAGAGGAGAGGCAGCGGGAGAAGCATGCCCTGTCCTGCAGCAGCAGCTGGGGGCAGAAACGGCGGCTGCGTGGGCGGGAAAGCAGCTGGCCGGGCCGCCAGGAGCCCAGGGCTGGGAAGCGGGGGACGGGAAGCCCCTGCTGCACTGGGGGGCCAGGGGTCAGGCCCTCAGCCGTGAGAGAATCAGCGAAGTGGGCCGTCCCGTCCGTCCTTCCAGGCTCCCCACCGCCTGGCCGCAGGCACAGGGGTTCTGGGGGAAGGCTGGGAAGAGCTGACCTTAGGCTCACCCTGCCCAGGAGAAGAGGGTGGGACCAGGGCCTGTGAGGGAGGGAGCGGTCAGCCCCTCAGGAGCCTCACTGTTATATGGGACAGGTTTCTGTGGGTCAGGGTGCGGGGGGCCTGAGGGACAGACCTTTGACCCAGTTCCCTGCAGGGTGAAGAACCAGAACGGCCACCAGCCTGAGGGGAAGTGTTCGTGGGCGGGAGGCACGGGGCCCCACCCCTTCACCCTTGCGCCACCTCACGCCCCTTCCCTCCTAGCAGCCCCCAAGTGGGGAGCAGAATCTGTCTCCCGAGACCCCCCGCACGGAGCCGAGGGGAGGCCGTGACTCACGAAGAAATAGGGGTTCAGGGTCCACAGCCGTTTCCCTCTAGGGGATTGTTTTTGTTTAAGTCCCTCACGTGTGCCTCCGGGGGATGAAAGTCCACAAAAATTTTGCCCCCTGCGAGGGGCTCATCAGAGTATGTTTCAGCAAAGGGGTCGCGCTAGAATGGACCAAGACAGTCCTGTAGGACAGCCCCCTGGGAGGCCTTGGAGGAGAGACCGCCTGAGTCACCCTGTCCCCAGGGGCCAGAACAGGGCCTGGCAGAGGGAAGGCATCAGCACGTTTATAGATTGATCAGAGGAGTGAGTGAGTTAATTAGAGGGTGAACCCCCCTCTCTGTGGGCTCCAGCGGGAGCAAGGGACTCCACCGGCTCCCGGAGACAGTGGCTTTCTTTCACAGGGACCCGGGGCTGGGCGGGGAGGCTGACTGAGGTGGTCCTGTGCCCCCAGCTCCAGTCATCACTAAGACACAGGTGGCTCTGGAGGGGGGTGAAGCTTAAAGGCTGAGACCAGGTAGCACACGGATGGGCTCGGTCTGTCCCAGGCAAGCCACGGGGCAGCATGCTGGGCGGTGACAGAGGGAGAATGTCCTCACATGACGTCACCAGTCCCTCTCTGCTGTGACCACCCCGCTGGGAAGCCCTAAGGAGCTTCCGGGAGGGGAAGGGCTGTGGGCGACTTCGAACCTGTGGTCTCAACTGGCTTTGGACGTGAAATCAATCGTATTCGAGGTGGTCCTTTTCCATCGGGGGGACGGGGCCAGTCCTGAGACGCGGCACCTGAAGGAGCTAGGGGAGGAGAGGCTGGCTGGATCCTGGGGTCAGGGGTCGTCTGGACCTCAGGGGAAGGCTTGGGGACATGTCGCTGGCTCTCAGCCAGCTCCGGCCCAGTGGCTGAGCAAAGGGCGCCCAGTTACAGCTGCCAGGCGTGCTCAGGCTCCCGAGCTCTCCGTGTCCAGGTCTTGGGCACTGACCGCAAAGCGGCTCTGGCAAGCCTCCTGGAAGGCACTGCGTTTCCACCGAGGCCGGGTGGGGTGGGCACGGGGAGACAGCAGCATCGTCATCTGCCTGCACATGTCGCTGGCTCTCAGCCGGCTCCGGCTCAGTGGGTGAGCAAAGGGCGCCCAGTTACAGCTGCCAGGCGTGCTCAGAGGCTCCCGAGCTCTCCGTGTTCGTGGCCAGGTCTTGGGCACCGACGGCGAAGTGGCTCAGGCAAGCCTCCTGGGAGGCACTGCGTTTCCACCGAGGCCGGGCGGAGCGGGCACGGGGAGACAGCAGCATCGTCATCTGCCTGCCACCAAGTTTGAACTTGTGATGGCCACGGCACAGGAGCAGAGGAGGGACACAGGGCGACGCCTGGATGTCCCTGAGAGTCAGGAGCGTCCTGACCCCAAGCGCAGGAGGGTGCCTGGCGTTTCTGGGGTGGGCAGGGGCCACCCTGGGAAGTGTAGTTAGTTGTCTGAGGAGCAGCTACCTGGGCATCCTTACTGCTGCAAGTTGGCCTCTGTCTTGGATCCTGAAACAAGGCTCATGGCACAGTGGTTGTGTCTCTTCCTCCTGGAAAGACGGCC
>NW_006430726.1:5210016-5227036 GCF_000325575.1 Pteropus alecto
CTTTCAACAGCCCATAATTATTTTGACTCTTGCTATGTCTAGGAACCACAACAGAAAGCTAAATTAAAATTTGGGAGGTGGGCGCACGTGGCAGAGCTAGCTGAGACCCACACACACTTTCTCCTCTCTCCGGAAACAGAGCTGCAGTGCATTTCCCAGCCTCCTCTGCAACGACGTGGCCGTGTGATCGAGTTGCAGCCAATGCAGAGTGAGCGAAAGGGATTTGCTCAGTGTGCGGGCCTCCCACACACCCTTCTTGATCTTCTGCTCCGGCTTTGGGGCAAGGAGAGAGCTACAAGTTGGGAGGATTCCGGGTTCCGGGATTATCCCAAGGGGAGCAGCGAGCTTGGCGATCCAAAAACGCCGATTTTGGATTTCTAGAGTCAGAAAATAAACTACCGTCGTGTTCGGCCACTGGGATTCTGTGGTTCAGCGGCTCTGTCAAAGCTAGCATTACCTTCCCTGATTCAGAAATCGGTCCCTGGTCCCTGCAGGTGAGGGGCTGCTGTGAGGAAAACCTAAGCTTCGTGGCCTCGGCTCTCTCCGTAATCGCGGACGTCAGGGGACGGCACGATGCGCAGCCAGCGACGGGGTGCAGAACATTCGTCACAGGTGTCGCTGCCTTCGGTCGTGTGTTGAAACTGCGGCTCTGGGGAAGACGCGTTGGCTCTGACCGCTTGAGTTTCGATGTATGAGACGCAGACCCACTGAGGACATAATTGGGAGCGTGTTGGAAAGAGAACGTAGCGGGAAAAGCTGGTGATGTCAGACACCACGTGGGAGAGGTTAACGCAGTGTGATTCGGTCGGCGCTGGCCATCAGGGTAACGGGGCGGCCTCGAGAGAAGGAAGGAGAGGAAGCCCGTCGAAACATCAGAGTCGGAAATCACGTGGAAGAAAGGATTTGCGGCGAGCGCTGGCACCTCCCCGCGTGACCGGAGAAAAGAGATTAGACGTCTGAGTTTTAGAGAAAACTGGATCGCGCCATGGACCTGGTATTTAAAAAGCTTTTGACCGAACCTGCAAACGACCCGCAGTCCCCCCAAAACCTTTCGCGAGTGGGGGGTGGTCTGCAAGGAGGTCACGTCGGTGCTTCCCGCTCTGTGGCCGCGGAGGGCGGTGGCTGAGCAGACCCCTCTCAGAGGGCCGAGCCGGGGGCCCTTCGAGGGTGCAGCGGGAGCGTCCTCGCCTCCTCGGGGCGGATGGGGTGCTGATAAGGATCTGGGGAGAGGGGCCGGTGGCCTGTCCTCTGCGCTGTGGCCCAGCAGCGCCGTTTCTGAGCGGGACCTCTTCCTGCGTGCCCCCCGTCCCGGCCCCGCCATCGTTTAACTGGTGTGTGTCTGCGTGCGGATCATCTGTCCATAGTTCGGGGCTTGCTGCCCCACCAGGAGCCACATCTGGACTCGTTTGTCCCCCAGAGGCCTTGGACGGAGGGCTGGCCGCAGTCCCTGGAGAGAACTGGGCTGTCTCTTCCGGGGACCCAGAGCGTGAGTGTTTTACGTGGACGGAGGAGGGAGAAACAGATGCCTGGTGGCCGGAGGGCAGCTGTGGCGGACGCTGTGGCCCTTCGCGGGCCTGGTCCCCTCTTCCCCGAGACAGGCAGCGGCACCCCCTCCCCAGCTCCTCTTGCCGTCGGCGTGTCTGGAGGGTAAGCGGCAGAATGCGGGTGAGAGGGATGGCCGCCTGTTCCGTAAAACCCTCCGGCCCGGATCTTTCCTCTCTCTCTCGAGCCGCAGAAGCCGCATGCTGAAGGCGGCGGAGCCGCGGGAGGCGGGGAACCCGGGCCCCCGCTTCTCCACTTGGAAGGACACCACACCTGACGATCGAGGGCACCCTTTCGGGGGCTGGAGGTGAGAAGTAATCCTGTTTGTTACTCTGCCGAGATTCGAGGGTTCGTCTGCTTCGGCGGCCAGTGTCACCTCAGCTAACACAGATTTCAGGGGAAAACGTGCATTTTCGTGTACCCTTCGCCGTCGCTCCTGGCAGGTCGCCCTCGCTTCCGTCCGCAAACAGACCTCATCCCGTTGCCGTGAACCTGGAGTTTCGGAAAAGCATTGGTTACAGAGTTGGGACCTTGGGCTGTCGCCGTGGTTCTGGCACTTTCTCCAGGTGGCATGCCTCTAAGCTAACCTGTACCCCAGTTTACTCATTTGTCCCACCGGGGGATTAATAAACGACCTGCCTGCTTTGTTAGATAAGTGTTCAAAACAGACGACGTAAGTCTTGTCCAGCTGCTGTCAGACCGTGTCGTTCTTTAGGACAAGGGCTGTTTAGACACACGAGGAAAGTGGCTTAGTCTCCCTCCCATCCCTCACAGAGCGACGCGTGCCCCCTCCCAGGGCGACGAGGACGACTCGGGGAGCTCTCACGAGCGGCGCGCCTCGTAGAGAACGTCACCCTCAGCGGCTGCCCAACAGCGGCCGCCGTCAGCACCATCGGTCCTCCTGCGCCCCGCCCTATACCCACGGTGCCGGTGCCTGCCGCGTGCACCGACACGGATGCGCCTCCGCCCCCGCGTGCGGGAACTTCGGGACGGAAACGGGCCCCGAGTGTCCACGTCGCACCCTCTCCGTCTCTCTCCGTCCCGGACCCCGGCCTGGAGCGTCGCTCGGCAGCAGCCCCTGGGCCAGCGCCGCTCCTCATGCGCATCCCTCCCGGTTTTCTGCGGCTTCGTCCGCCTCTCAGCTGCCACCCCTCTGCCGGCCGCCGCCTCCTCGTCCTTGTGCCGTCCGGCCCGCCCGACGCTCTGTCCCCGCGGGCTCGTCCCCGACCTGCAGTCTGTTCTTCCCTGCTGCCCTCTGTCCCCTCTTCGTGCCCCGTTTGTGACTCGCGGACCCGCTGCCGGCCTTTCCCCCCGCAGCGCCCCTCCTGCACCTTGGCAGAGGCCCGTGGGGAGGAGGTGCAGGTGGGTGGGCCCGAGAAACGCCGTTTCGTTCCTCATGGTCTGTCCACGGCTGGCTGTGCCGTTGGTAGAGGAGGAGAAGCAGCTTTGGGAACGACCGAGTGCGGTGAGACCCTCGACAAATACGTTGTTCCCAGCGCCGAAACGGAAGTCCTACTGTACCACAGTGCCCCTTACAGAGGTGCACGATCGGGCCCAGCTTTGCTTAGAAAAATCTTGTAATCATCCATAAACGTGAAATCCCGTTTTGATAGTTCTCCGAGGCAATTATTTCTGAATTCCGTTACACATAATGATTAGATAACAGCACCAGCGTCAGCAGTCATCGCCGGCATGCAGTTGAAGAGGAGGGTCCACGAGACCGAGTCCCTGTCCTCAGCGGCTCACAGTCTGTTTCAGAAATCTGGTTCCAATTAAATTTAATTACCGGAGCCTCTTAATGTCACACTTCAGTCTGCAAAGAGAAAATACCAAGTTTTGTCCCGTTTCTTCTGTAATTCGGGGAGGCCTGCTAATAAGTAGAGGGAGCCGTTCTCAGTTCCTTATTCGGCCATGAAGCAGCAGCTCCCTTCCAATTTTCTTTCTGTCCCCCCTTCATCTCTCAGCTCATTCTCATTCTGGGCAAAATGGCAGCCGCACACACGCTCGCAGAATGACGAGCTCCGTGTTCACCCCACCTCCATCCCATCTCGCCTGCAGGTCCAGACGGGTATAAAGTCGGGGAGGGTCGCTCAGGGAGGAGGCCGTCTGCCCGCCGCAGTGCCGAGTGGGCCAGACTGGAGGATGGCATGAGTCTCTCCCATGGCCCCCCATCCAGAGAAGCCGGGGGTGGGGTGGCGAAAAACACGAGGGAACACATCTCGGTTTGGGAGCAGAAGGGTGGGCCGGGGGGCAGACGGGGAACGCCACTGTGGGCCCCCCTATTCCCACTGGTGTGCCAGCAGCCGAGAGCAGCCGAGTCACTTATGGCTGCACGCAGCAGCTCAGGGGCTGGAGGACAGCCACACTGTGTCTCTGGGAGGCCCCTGTAGGCTGGTGACAGCAGGGACAGGCTGCATCTCTCATTGCCGTGGCCTCGGTGCCTGCTGCGTAACAGGTATGCGGTGGATCCCTGCGGAGCGAATGTGAGGCCATGGCGTTTGTCATGGGAATTCGCCTCAGCCAGCTTGTTGCGATCTGCACTGCGTTTTTTTCTAGGCCTGTTGCCCTCATGTCTTAGTGGGACATCCCGTTTGCCCTGCGGGGTTGGGGCTACCGTTTCCTGAACCTCGTTTCTTCCAGCCAGCGATCTGCGCTTCCGAGGGCGTCGCCCCGTCGAAGGAGCAGGGTGCTCTACTGCCATCTGTCATCCGGGGTCACGGCTGAGAATCTCATGTCTGATTCTCACTTCTTTTTAGGCGACCTGCTTTTCTCTCTGGAGAGGGGAAGTTTTGGGGTTATCTGCTTCGTGCTTGGGGCTCCGAGGCTGGGCCGTGACGTGTCAGGGCACGGGTCCCGTCGCAGTCACCCTGCCCCAGTGCTCGGCGGGGCCTTTTCATTTGAAGAGCTGGGGGACGTTTCCGTTCCAATGTTCGTGGGATTCTCCCGATTCTAACCTATCTTTCCGGAATCGTTTCGTCGGATCTTCTAGAGTGGACACATACTTCTAGAAGAGTCCCTCGCTTGCATCTTCCCACCCTCCTTCTGAAAGTTTCGAAACAAATCTTGGCGCTTATTCCTTTAATATTCTAAAGCTTGCTCTTATTTATTGGCGGTGGTTCTCTGTCAACCGCACGAGGCCCGTGGAGGAGGAGGCAGCGGTGGCTGAACTCTGCGAGCTCGTCCCTAAGGAAGGATAAGAGAAGAGGTGCTGGGAGGGGCCCCCAGTGAGACTGGTCGGCGCTGGCGCGGAGAGCGTGGCCTCCGCCCACGTCCCCGCCCCAGGAGGCCATCCTGGAGCACGATGGCGGGGGGCGCAGGGCAGCCTCAGCCGCTGCGTCTTCTTCAGGGAGGAGCTGGACTCGAGACTCCCCCAGAATGGAGCTCACATGGCAGAAAAATGGAGCCGTGGTAGCAACGCATGTCCGCCGAGCTGAGGAAACCAGATGCAGGAAAGCCACGTGTGACAAAGGAGTCGGCCAGGCGGGGACAGCGCTCCCGAGGCACGACCGCGTGGGCAGCCAGGCCTCCCACGCTGACGGGGGGCGCCCGGGGACGTCACCCAGACTCCTCCGTCTGGTCCAGCGAGCGGCGAAGGGCGGGTCGGGGTCTGTTTGGGAACAGACGTCTTGGTGCACCATCGTCTCCGGCCAGCCAGATGGCACCGGAGGTGTGGGGCCCGGGAGAAGGTGCACAGAGAAAAGGCAGGACAGCTGGCCCCAGAGGCGAAGACAGCCTCAGAGGGACATGTCCGCCCTGGAGGGCCGCGCTGAGCCAGGCCCTCCGTGTCGGGAGCTCGAGGGCGACCTCGCTGCAGATAGATGAGGGGCAGGACTCCAGCGCCAGCGGGAGGCTGGAGGAGGCCGCTCACGGGCAGTCTCGTTTGGGGGGGAGGCGGTGGCAGAAGTTTGAAAGAGAAAAAAGGGAGAGTCTTCGGGATCCGCTGAAGACGGAGGCAGGGTGTGTGTCCCCTCGTGCTGTAACAAGTTACACAGACTCGGTGGCCGAAAACAACGACAATTAGTATCTTAGTCGTGGAGGTCAGAAGACTGACGATGGGTCTTCCGGGGCCAAAGCGAAGGTGTTGGCAGCCCGTGTCCCTTGGAAGGGCACGCGCAGGCGGGGTGCCGCGTCAGAGGGTGGGCGAGGGGATGGGCCTGGCTGAGCCTTCTTCACCGCCCTCGGCGGGCCGCCTGCTCGCCTCTGAGTTTTGGACCTGGAAGACGGGCTCCCTGCCATGATGACAGCAGGAGCCACCAAACCGCAGGCCACCAGGGAGGGGGACTGCTTGGGTCTCAAGGACGAGGCAGGAACGTGGGGCCTTGGGGGCAGGGGCAGCGCCCTCTTTTCTGGTAGACGAGACGTGAGGTGACTCAGGAAGGTCACATGGCCGCACTGGTGAAGGAATGGAGAGGGGTCCGCGATGGCCGAAAGTAGAGAAAAGAGCCCAGAATTGCAAGGGCAGCCAGGAGTCATCCTGGGGTCTCTGACGGGGGCGTTTGGCCCGATCATACAGTGTCTACATCCTTTCTCGCAAGGTCACTCCCTTCATTCACGGGCTCTACTTTTTATCCTGAAATAAGGAATAGGGCACAGGGGTGTGTATCGTCTAGGAGAGGCTATTCCAGAAAGGACTCGTGCGGCACATCTGCTGTAACGATTCTCGTTGGAGGACGTCTGCCATACTGCCTTGCCCATGTGCTTGCTGCATCGCTGAAGATTTATTAAGTACAGCAAAATTATTTTGGGGAATTGAGTGTTTCAGGGACGATAAATTGTCATTCGAAAGGGGCCAAAAGTTTGACGTGCTGAATGAAGCATCTGTCTTTCGGGACAGCTGGAGGTTTGTCGGCAGGCGAGGGGGAACAGACATTTCTAATCGGACGTGACGGGAATAATCGCAGGGTTTCAAAAAGTGTTTTTCAGTGCGTTATTCTCTCTCTCCTCTTCCGTGCACCCACTCCTCGCTCCCCATCTTTATTTCTCACTGGTAGCATCCCCCGGCTCCTTGCTGTCGACTTTAAGCCACCGGGACAAGCAGTGACCACCGCGTTCAGAGACCTGGGGATTCACGTCTTCTCTCGCCTCCTCTGAGGTGAACGACCTCCAGCAATCAGTCACCTCCCTCTTGGAACTTCAGCTTTTTACTTAGCAAAGTGAGAATAATAACATATGATCTTTTCCACCTCTCTCGCACATTGTCCCGAGAGGCGGGAGACCGTTAGCAGGGTCGCGTCCACCGTGCTGGCATCTCACGCCGCAGAGAGGCCACGGGCCGGGGGCCTGGGCGACGGGCGACGGGCGAGCCAGGGCGAGCAGGGCTGCGAGCTTGGTGAGGAGGCGTCCTGCGTGAAGGTCGCGTGAAGAAGCACGGGCTTCAGCTGGTGTGAAGGAAGAAAGTGCTGCTGTCAGATTTAGATTTTAAGTACGTGACTTTTAGGTCTGTGGAGGGTGAATTTCAGGAGGACAAGTTGAGAGGCGACGAGACTGTTACAATAAGATAGAACGAGGACAGTGGCAGGTAGCTGAGATGGACGGCAGAGGAAGCATAGACTCTGGAGGGAAAACCAGGAGCGCATGATGACGGGTGGGGGAGACGGAGAAGCAAGCGGTCAGTGGAAGGCGACTCGGGCCGTTGACATGGGGCTTCAGGGACCATGAGGGCACATTGCGACACTAACGAAAATTAAGCTGAGAAATCAAGAGCAAGAGATAACTAAAAGATCTCATCCATCTCCATCGGGAAGTTAAGAACACTTCTAAATAATTCAGAAGTCAAAGAGGACGTCATAGTGAAACTCAAACGTATTCGAAGTCGAACAATAGCAAAATGAAATATCAGAACTTGGGTTACATCTCAATTTGGTAGAGGGAAATTTCACGCCTTAAATACTTACACGAGAAGAGACGGAAGGCTGAAAATGAATGACCTACGTAAGTCTAAGTATATTAGGAAAATTAGAACGAGATAACCCTCTCCAAAAGAAAATAGGAAAGGCGAGATAAAAGTTAACTGGAAGATGAAGAGACCGTAGAGACAATCAAGTCAAATCTGTTGTTTGAAAAGATTAATAGTATTGACAAACCTTTGGCAATATTGATTACGAAAAATAGAAAGCCGAGATAAGCAATATGAGAAAGAAAAAGGCTGCCTAGGTGCATATACTGCAGTGAATAAAATATCATGGGGGACCATTATGAATAACTTTGTGCCCCATATTTTAAAACTTTGGTAAAATGAACAGGTTTCTAGAAAAATATATATATATCAAAAGTGACTCAAGAAAAACGGAAAGCATAAATTGTCCTGTAACCATTAAGGAGAGGGGTCAGTAGTTAAACCCTTTTCTAAAATGAAAAGCTTACGTCTTTATAGGTGGCTTCTTGCAAACAGTGAAGGGACATGTAGTCCTAGTCTCACACAAACTATTCCCAAAAATAGGAAAAGAAGGAATTTTCTCTCAGTCATTTAATGAAGCAAGTATAACGTCGATATTAAAACCAAACAAAGACGGTAAGGAAAAGGAGAACTTCAGGCCGGTTTCAGACGTGAACTAATGAACAAAAACATTAGCAAGCTGAGTCCAGCAGCGTGTGGAGGTGAGGGTTACATCATGACCAAACCGGATTCATCCCAGGACTGTAAGAATCGTTTCAGATTAGAAAATCCATTCATTGTTCTGTCGCATTCGCTGATTAAAGCAGAAACCCCTACGATGATTTCTATAGATGCGGGAGAAAGCAGATAAAAAAAACTTAAACACGCGTTCATGGTGAACTTCTAACAAAGTACGAAGGGAACTTTCTTAACCTATGTTTGCCGAAACTTGCCGCAAAGGTAGGTGAGACATAACGCCTGCCCCCAAGGGCTTCAGTGAGAGAGGCACGGAAAGTTATGGCCGTGAGTCACACAATCGTAAAGTCCTCTTACCAGAGAAGAAACTAAGACTCACATCAATTCAATGTCATTACGTTGAATTTTTTTTTTTTTTTTTGTATAATAAAATTGCTCAAGCATTCCCTTTTCTGTGACCTATCAGAGGAAGCTTCCCGCCCTTGGCACATTCTGTCCGTAATCATAAAACGCTTTGCCGAAAACCAAGCTGCCTTTATGAGCCTGTCACTTAACCTAGTCCGCGGGACATCTTGACTCAGATTTTTAAAGAAAAATGCCAGGGACATTTCAACGTGATTTTAGAACTTAAACCATTTTTCTTTTACGACTCTGTACTACCGTGTTTACAGGCGACTCGCTCCGTTCACGGCGTTAACTGTCACCGTGCCTCAGGGACATCGGTGGCTCAGGGACATCGGCGGCTCGGGACGGGAGAGAGATGGGCTGAGGATGCAGGAGGGCGTCGAAGAGGTTCGGGAGCAAAGCGGGCTGAGGTACGGACGTCCACTGTGGACTCGATTCGGGAATTTAAAACGATCGTAGCCGCCGGACGTTGGTTTATTTAAGGCTCAGTCGGTAAGTACACATGGCAGACTCTGCACTCAGGTTCCTGAGTTTCCTGGTACAATATCCTCAGAAAATGGGGTGCAGCTGAGGGATGGGACTGAGGTACCTCGCTTGCCTTACTCGATAAGAAAACGGCCAGAGTGTTTTCAGCGCCTTTTTAAAAACTTCGCGTTTGTTTTCAGTCATTTTATGGTATTTTCAAAAGTATCGATTCATTTGGAGGGGAGAAGGTTCTTCACCAGAGAGAGTTTGAGAAACACTCAAATGGACTCTATGAAAATCAAGAAATGCTATTCACCAAGAGGCACCAGAAAGATGGAAAGGCAAGCTGCACAATGGGAGAAAATGTACACAACACACACAACTGACAAAGACTTAGTATCTAAAATGTATCAAGAACTCATTCGAATCAGTTAGAAAAATGGGCAAAAATCTCGAAGAGCCACTTCATAGAAAAAGAAATCCTAAAGCCCGCATGAAACATATTAAAAGGCCTCCCCCTCATTAGTCACCAGGGAAATGAAAATTACATCCACAGTGAAAAGCACACACGTGGTCACTCGATCGGCAGACGCATAAAAGCTGCACACGCATCAACGTCAGGGATGCTGTGTGATTCAGGAGGACCGTGGCTCCCGAGAGTGTAAATCGCGTACGTGGCTCTGGAGAACTCGTTTGCAGCACCTGCTGGGGGTGAACCCAACAGTTCCTAGGGACCCCACGGAAGCGGTTGCGTAGTAAACGACATACACACGGATACGTACAGTATTTGTAGTAGCTCCTAAAGAAAAACAGCCCGACGTCCATCGAGGGTAGAACGTATAAGTCGCGATACGGTCACACGCGCCACCCTCGACAGCAGTGGTTCTCAGAGCGTGGCCCAGGGTCCAGCAGCGTCAGCATCACCTGGGAATGTGCCAGGAATGCAGGTTCTCAGGTCCAACGTCAGACCTGCTGGATCGGGAGCTCTGGAGTGAGACCTGGGCTGCTTTAGCAAGCCCTGCCGAGGGTCCCGGTGTGTGATAATGGCTGAGGACCGCTGGTCCACAGTGTGCAGATGCGTCGGTGTGGCCGTGGGCAGCACTGTGGACGAGCATCGCAGACGTGTTCCGTCATCCTAGGGGTCAGCAGGCCATGTCAGTGGCCTGACCCTTCCGTGAGTTCACATATGTCTCCACGTTGCGATGGTCCTCATTCAGATAGCCTGCCCCACCTTCAAGCTAAAGGGTCACGGTGGGGTTCCGAATCACACTAGCACCTGTCCCCCCCTCACCATCCTCAGAACGAAACCAGACCCCGGCTGATGACATAGAGAACCCTTTCGAAATGGTGACCCATGTGTTTCAGTTCTGGAGTGTGGCCTCCAGCATTAATCATCCCATGGAGAAAATGTACTTAAAATGAATGATTCTTTGCCCTGTCGTGCATTCAGGGGCTCGGAGTTGGAACTGCCACGTCTGTGTCCCCCTCTGTCCTCAGTTCCCTCAGGCTCCTTACCCTGGCCTCTCCCGTCTGGATTCCGAGACACCTCCTCCTCCAGCTCTATCACGTCTATTTCTCCCCTTCCCCCCCTCCCCCCAATTCCGATTGTATGGACACACGAACTCATGCACACGGTGCACACGCACACGCACTCCTCCGTGGGAGTTGGGGTTGGGGGAGAGCTTCAGTGGACGGGGCCAGGATGAGCACTGTTCTCTTCACGTAATGCACGGTGGCGTCCCCGCTCAACGCCCCCTTCCGCCCACGCTCCTGCAGCTGGCCTCCCTGCCTGCCGGCTGCCCTCACGGACACCTCGTTCCGTCTGCTTGCTCGCCCACGTGCCCCGTCCCCATCCGTGGCCTCGCACCTCCATGGTTTCTACGGGCCCGTCACAGACTCCCACTCCCCTGATCAAGCCCTTACTCAGTGGACTTGCCCCAGGTTAATCTCTTCCAGGACATGCTGCTTTCCTGCCCCCCAGCCTTCAGTCACGTCCTTACGCTCAGAATCAAGTCCAAGCACCTCAGACTGCCATTCAGTGGTGTCCAGGACCTGGTCCCCGGTCCGATACCCTCATCCTCCCGTCGAACAACATCCTGAATCATTTTGCTTCCCGGCTTCCCGCTCGGATGCTCGCCTTACCTCCCGCGAGCTGCGCTGTTTCTCGTCCTTGGCCTGTTACTGTTGTCCACTCGGCGTGTTAGCCTTACTGGTCCTCCAAGGCTCAGTTCAAAATGTCACTTTTTCCGTGAAGCCCCCACACCCCCGCCCCTGCCCTTCCATGGTCCTTTTCGCTGTTAGTTTTAGTGACTTTTATCCGTCTTTCGTTTTTGTACCTTTCTCTTATCTCCTTGGAGGAAAAGATGACATTTTGTTCGTTTTCGTCTCTCTAGAACCTAGCACACTGTCCTAGAAAGAGCGGCCGCTCAACTCTTCATGTTCGCAGAGCGAAAGATAAAGGGCAGCCTTCCTGTTTACAAGCAGTATGTACACTTTGGATATTTTCCTTCGACAACGGTCTTGTCAGAAGAAGCATAAGCATTTCAGTGCACCTATCTTAATTTAAAAGTGAGTTTTTTGAGGACAAAACGGGTAAAGCCTGGGCAACGTGATATGACAAAGTTTTTGCAGTGTGTCCAGTTTTTACTTTTCATTCTAATTTATTTCCTCGCTAAGATGGGATGAGGTGAGGGTGGGACCCCTTCCCCTGCTTCTAAATGCGCGACAGGTGATTTGGAACTGTGTTACAGGTCTCTCGACTCTATGTAATTAATTCTCTCTTGGGACTCCTAAAATTTAGACTTTTCCTATGGTCCATAGACTGTTATTATTATTAAAATATTGAAGTGATTATTGTATGAATATGTCCCCAATGACTATATAATAGGAAAGAACCATTCCTATTCTTCATCTTCAATATATCTTGAATTAGAACAGTTCGAGAAATAATTTGACTTAAATTAAAAAAAGATTTTAATTTTTAAAGTCCATTAACGAAAACTAAAAATTATTTTCATGCATCGTGGTATTGGGAAACCTTCCCGTGGAACCGTCGCAGGTGCGTGCTGCGTGCCCCCCGTGCGTCGACCGCGGGTGTGTTTTTAGCGTGGACCTGCGGCTGTGGCACCAGACGCCAGGGGACAATCCATAATTCATCACCATTGCTGTTTTCACAGCACAGTATTTATGAAGCTTTTCCACGGGCTTGGGGCCATCTTGGCTGTTTCAGAATTTTCGTGAGCAGCTTGAGTGATAATTTTAGGCTTCTAAAATCAGTCTGTGTCCCCTCAGTCACATGATGTCATAAGCAGCTGGTGTTGCCTTGGCAACTTTACAGAATAAAAGTGCTGCTTTGGGTAAAACTTCGGGTCACGTGACCTAGCTCTGTAGCCGGGGAAG
Organism: Pteropus alecto; assembly: GCF_000325575.1. NCBI lineage: Eukaryota > Metazoa > Chordata > Mammalia > Chiroptera > Pteropodidae > Pteropus > Pteropus alecto. The sequence goes on from NW_006430726.1 coordinate 5,222,399, forward strand.
ACAGACACAAGATTATGACTTACTTCGCCACCAAAACAAACCCAGCTTCGCAAAAGAGAAAAAAACAAACCCAGAACTCAGAGTCCCACGTGAATTCATTACCCGCCGGGCCATCGTCAGAGAGCCAAGTTTCTCTGACTTGGTAATTTCAACGCGCTCCACCCGCCGTGATACTTCGGGATCTGTCCCCTCCTTTCCCCAGTCCTTCTGTGACCCAGGAAGGTGTGTCTTGTCTAAGGAGTTAAAGCCGATCAACCGAGAGGACGGTGACCCCTCGGCCTACAGTCCCTGCTCTTTCTAGCGTCACCTGTGAGTCGAGTTCACTTACTGCCACATACCTGCTGAGTGATTTAGAGAACGTAGGTCCATCTCGTTAGGCCCCCCCCAGCCTCCCATCTTCTGTCCGTAAGGAGCCTCCGTTTAGTTTTCTGTGATTGTAAGTACCAACTTTTAAAGAATATTTGAAAAAATACAGAAACGATAAAAAATAAATAGTTCTGTCATCCAGCCGCCGCCATCGCTATTAACGTACAATTTTTTTCTTCTATTTTTAAAGATGTTTCCACGTACATAAGTTATAGCATACGGCATAAAACAAATGACATTTCAATAGAAACACACACATATGTCATTGTTTCTCATTCACAGGTATCTCTCCGTGTCCTCATCCTGCGTAACGGATAACTTAAGGTGACGTCAGCTTACTTTTTAATGACTCTTTTTCTTTCGTTTAACCATTTCCATGTTGGTTTGGCTTTCCTACCGTTGTGCTGTTACAAGTATTACGGAAAAAAATCTTTTCAGAGTCTCAGAAGTGAGATACCACATCAAAGTTTGTATAAAAAGTCCTAAGGCTCTATACACATCGAGAATTTGCTTTTCCAGAAAGATCGTGTCATTCCCTTCTTCATCAGTAATGGAGGAAAATGCCAGTTTTAACACATCCTTGTCAGCATGGTGTCATATCAGATTTTTAAAAAATTGAACACCTAGTGCCTAGGCATCTTGGTTTTTAATTCTATTCTCCAACTAAAGGAACCAGGGCCCCTTGGAGAAGTGACTCATTGTAGGCCTGGGGTAGAAAATATACAGGATCGGCCTAGAGCCCAAAAGTAAGGAATTGCTCCAAAGAGGAAGTGATGGGGTATGTCCCAGTTTGCAGGAACCAGCTGGAGAGCCCCGTGGCCAAAGCTGGACCCATCCGAGCAACAGAATAAAGTAGTATTTAGATTAGAACCCAACATATAAAATAAATATTCACGAGTCCACACTGATATAAATAATGACTGAATACGTAAATAAAGGGAGGAGAAGAGACAAATCTCCCATGGAGAAAACCTCCAAATAAATTATGTGGAGACTGCGTACCAGTAAGTCCTCACTGCTTAAGTGTGGCGAGAAACGAGGATAAAAGAGTAACTTTAGAGTGGAGAAACCTGACAAACGCCCTCGGCCAGGTGATCAAGGTTAAGGTAAGTCATGTCGATAGCATGACTTATTGGATACAGTAACTTTTATTTTTATAAAATTCCATTTCAGTGTATGTTTAAAAAAATAAGAGATTAATTTTTGTTTTGAACTATTAATATTATGAATTATATTAATAGATTTTCTAATACATAAGCCATTCTTGATTTCTAATGCTAATGACACCTTGATATTCATTTTTTTAATATAGCACTAAATCAAATTTTCTCTTTTTTAGAAATTAATTTATAATTTCAAGAAAGCTTTCTATGTAGATCTGGCCCATATAATTTCTGCTGTTTGAAATTATTGAAATTATTTTCTGGCCAATTAATATGATCAATTTTGTTTCGTGAATTTTAGATAGGGTGTCATCTAAATATCAAATTCTTTTATTTTTACACATTACTTTCAAAATTACATTATGTGTCCTCACTTAATGTCATCAGTAGGTTCTTGGAGACTGTGACCTTAACTACAATGATGTTTAAAGAAACCGATTTTACCAGAGGCTAATGGATAGAAATAAAAGTTAAGTTCCTACAGCATATTTCTGGTCACAATAACTTCACCAGACTTCTAAATGAAGACCCCAAACACTTCTCATGTTAAACAGAGAAATAAATGTGAGCTATCCATACATCATAAAGATGACTAAGCACCAGTAAGATGATGATTTTCCAACCTGCTTATTCCAGTTCAGGGTCAAGGGTGGCCGGAGCCTGACCCTGGACAGGACGCCCTCCCATGGCAGGGCCACTCACACCCATCCGCTCCCTCAGGGGCAGTGGAGGGACACGATTCATCTCGTGTGCACATATCTGGGGCGTGGGGAGGCCAGAGCGCCCAGAGAAAACCGTCACAGACAGGAGAACGTGCACACTCCACGCGGACGGGGCCCTGCCGGAAATAGGTTCCTTTTCTGTCAACATCATAACAAAAATGATGTCAAATGAAATGATGTTATTCGAGGACCTGCTGTATTTGTCTTTCTAGATCCTTATTAAGTGTTTACCTTCCTGATCTGTCACACCTGAGACTTGCTTGCTTTTCAGCCATTTCTATCTGTATTCATTTCTTTTTTTACTTTATACAATTTCTGTAGGTAAGCAGATACAGGGTATGAGACACAAAAAGATTCCTTATGGTTACTTTTTTCACTGTAAATTGTGTTCTTCATCAGGATAAAATAACCATCTTCGTTCTCTTTAATACTCTTTTATTTTCTTGAACTTTATTTTCTGTAAATCGATATCTTCACTTTGTTTTTGCTCGATATATTCTTGCCTGTCCTTCCACGTTTCATCTTTCCCACCGCATTTTAAGAATGCTTTCTATAAACAGCACGTTTAAATCTCCATTCAAAAATGAGTTTGGCCTAATTTCAGTCATAATATATAATATCTGGCCTTACTTTATATGCTCTTTGTTTTTAAAGTTTTCTTTTTTTCCCTTATTAAATGGCTTCACTGTTTATATCTTTTATATCATTTGAAAAAGCATAGATATCTATAGAGCCGTCATTTTTACTTCTATGATTGTTTAATTTCTTAAAAAGCTTTTAACCTATATTCAACAATCGTCAGACCCAAGAAGGAAGTAATATTTGATTTCAGAAACAGAAATTTAAAAACTTTATTTCATTCTCTTCTGTCTTAATCTTTGTTTCTATTATCTGAAAATTTAGATCTTGATGGATATTAAATGATTACTCTTTATGTACTATTTTCTCTGCAAGGGTAATTTTTGTCATTTGCCTTTCATTTTATGATCAGATGTTTGATAAATAGGCTTGTCTCAGTTTAAGTGGTTTCAGGGTTCACTGCAGTTTCATTTGTAATGCTGCTGTCCCATTTCTTGGCTTTGAATATCGCCCAATTCTCAGCCCGTTGGAAAATACATTTCAGGTTGTGTTCAGGTGGTATATAGCTGAGACCTTAAACGTCTCAGATGGTTTTCTGTTGCCTTGAAATCTGACCAAACATTTCTTGGGTTACCGCATCGACCGTTAAAACTCGACAGCTATTAATCCATTATCTCGTGGCATTTAAAGTAGCAGAGAAGACCGAAGCCAGTTTGACTTAATTTCTTTTTTTAGGTAACCTTTTCTCTGCATGCATAGTTGTATGTCATTTTCTTTAGTCCTGTCATTAAAAAATGGTTTTGAGATAGTCACGTGCCGCTTAGGGACGGGGAGACGTTCTGAGAAACGCGTGGTTAGGCGATTTTCCGGTCGCGCGAACATCCTAGGGTGCGCACACCTGGATGGTACAGCCTACTCCTGTCATTGCACGTGTGACGCTTCAGACGCTGGCAGCGCAGGTGTGTTTCTACCGGCAGCACCGCAGACACCTGAGTGCTTGCCCCGCGAGCCCTTGCCGGTGGCGTTTCCTTCTGAAATGCAAGTGCCTGGCAGGCTTTGATCCGGCATCTCTGCTTCCACGAGGCCATTTCTACCTGAGACAAACACCTGGCCGGCCTCGCGACTCCATGAAGAGCTAGGCGGCCTCCTCTGATCTAGCTCTTGGTGCATTTGATAACCGACCCTTTGGGCTGCTGGGTTTTTCTCTGCCCAGTGCTTTAAATTCTCGCCGTCAGGTCTGAAATTCACCAGTGAAGAGCGAGCCTGCGAACCCCGCCCCGAAAGGCGGAAACGCAGGCCAGGTGCGCGGCGTGCGTGCGTGAGGCGCGTGCGTAAGGCGCGCGCGTGCAGCCGCGCTCACCTGTTCCCGCTACCTGCGGCCTCACCGTGCACTCCCGGGCCCACAGGTAAAAAAACTTTTGTTTTTCCTTCAAAGTTGCTCAGCAGCAATGGCTGGAGGGCCCCTCGCCGTGGTGCTGACACCACAGGCGGCCCAGCTGGCTTCCTGGGTCGGAGAGGCGGGTGGTTCTGTGGAGGCCCCGGGCCCAGGTGTCCGTCCGCGGGTGTTTCTACCTGTAAAAGCCGAGGCCACGCGGTTGCCGCCGGGGCCCCGAGCCCGCTCGCCCTTGGGAACGCTTCAGCTTCCTCATGACCTTGTGGGACCTTTGCCGTGTCCATGCTTCGTTGTTGGCCGAAACGTCGTGACGCGGTGCATTTTGTCGAAATTTGTGGAAAGTCTGTTTAGTGTCATAAAAGAAAAAAGGCGTCGGCAGATGTAAACCCGATTTTAGTTATTTGGCGAATGCTGG
>NW_006430726.1:5227503-5257844 GCF_000325575.1 Pteropus alecto
AAACTGCACTTTGGGAGTGAACCCTTATGAAAAAGAGGCTGACGTTTCTCTGAGTCAGAGCCTGGGTCCCTCCTCAGCCATGTCCACCCACCCACTGGCAGAGGGACACTGAACCCACCATTCATGAGCAGCATTGCTTCCCTCCTGCCTGCAAAATACGAAATCTAAGATACACCCAGCGGTCTTGGTGGAGAACGAGCTTATCGCACTGACACGTCGGAAGGTCAGCATTCCTGTGAAACGCACAGGTTCTGCCCTCACAGGTGGATGTCCTCATGCATTTGGACTAACACTTTTCAGGCCTGTGTCTCTTAACGGGGGCCTTTTGTCATTCAGTATTCGTCACTTCATCTTTATTCATGTCGGCCAAGTTTATTATTGCCTTGCCATTGCTTTTATCAACAGCTAAGTGGATGTGTTTGTTTACACTTAACAAACACAGCAAATGAACCTGTTTCTCGGTGCTGTGGGTCTCTCTCCAGGTCATCCACTATACTTATCCTACTCAGACTTAGCACAGATCTGAAGCTCACTCCTCTTCCCTTTCAGAGGTGATTTCTGGAAAGTGCACAAATAGAACTAAGTCATTATAAAATGAAGATGAAGTTCAATTTGTGGTGCTTTTAGTTTTTTTTTTTTTAAAAATGTGTTTTGATGATTGACATGTAGACAGTATGGTGCAGCCATGAACTGCAGTGTACAAAATGACTTTACTCAGCAGCATTTACGATAAAAGAGAAGTTAGTAATTCTAATAATGAATTAACCCCGGCGTTCTTTATAGTCATTTAATGTCCGGAGAGCAGCAAATAAATGACCACTGAATAAAAGGAGCAGGACATTTAAATTGCTACTTTTAAATGCAGCAAAACTCTAGTACCTGGTCTAAAAACAACACCGAATGCGATTTAAATGCCATACTTATTTCTCATATGAATTTTCTAACTTTAAACCTCCCTTTTATATACTATGTGACATCCCCTATATGGAGAATTCAGATAATATAGTTGAAATAAACTGAAACCGGTTAAAGGAAGTATTCTTAGAGGTGAAGACAGCATTGTATCCTAACTTTTTTTTTTTTTTTTTTACTAGCATTTGGAGAAACTAAGAAAGCAAAGAGACTCTCCAGAGTTCCATGTGCTGTGACTGGAAGCACCTTTCCAGACACCAGGTGAGTGCCCCCTGCACTGTCTCCTGCTGCCGTTAGAACCCTGTGTTCTTCAGTTTTATTCTTCGCTATCATGAGTCTGGCAGCTGGCCTCTTTTTAGGTTTATAGGAATCACTTGACTTCTGGTGCTTAACACGCACACAACATGCTGAAGGCATGGCCGAGTGTGCAAAAAATTAAAAAACAAAACATCTTTTAGATAAGTATGCAGAACAAAAATGAGCAAGTTGGTTGTCATTGTCCCTCTTTCAGTCATCCATCCATCCATCCTCTGTCCATCCTCCATCTCCCCGTCCATCCTTTGTCCATTCTCCATTCATCATCCATCCGTCTGTCCTCCATCCATCCATCCTCCATCTACCCATCCATCATCCGTCCTCCATCTACCCATCCATCCTCCATCCATCTATCTGTCCATCCTCCATCTACTCATCTATCTATCCATCCTTCCTTCCATCCATTCATCCATCCATCCTCCATCTACCCATCCATCCTCCATCCATCTATCTGTCCATCCTCCATCTACTCATCTATCCATCCTTCCTTCCATCCATCCTTCCATCCTTCATCCATCCATCCATCCATCCATCCATCCATTATCCATCCTCCGTTTATCATCCAACAGACATCACCTGTCCAGCAGATATCAGTGAGTGCCAGTTATTTGCAGGCTTTGTGCTGGTTGAAGGAGGATGCAGTGATGAGCACAATAGACATGGTTGGTTCCTTCAAGGACTTAACCAACGAGCAAGGGATACAAATGTCAAACAAATCACGAGGCAGATGCCCGAGCGAGATTAATGCCACGAGGAAAAGAACACATCATTTTGGGAGGCAGGGAGGATGACTCTGAGAAGTGTTGCGGGCTATCATTGGTAATTTGGTCTTTATTCTAGAAGCAATGGGAAGATATTGAAAGACTTAAGTGATCAGATTCTCATTTTGAAAGTGTATTTTTGGCCGCAGTGTGGGGGATGGGTTAGAAATGAACAAGAGGGGATATGGGAAAATGGGTAGGACCTTGTGGGCATGTCAGCAAGAGCTGATGGGTGGTGGAAAAGAGAGATTGTTTCGGGTAGAGAGTAGAGAGAATACACATCTATTCAGAAGCAAAAATGGGCAGAACTTGGCGATGAGTTGTTAGGAGGTTACCTGGGTGGGGCTGTTGGTGGGGTCTCCCTGGTTTCTGGCTTGACACCTCTGTAGACAGTGGAGCCACCACTTACCAACAGAGGGAAATAATCTAATTTCTCGGTTACGTAGTGTCTTTATTCGTAAAATGATACTGATAAAGTACCAGCCCTCAGAATTCTTATGCAAAGTAAGAGATTTCTAGACGTCACTCATAATGCATGTAGCGCAGTGCTAGGGGCATGGAAGCGGAGAGTGTACGTTTGCTCTCATTATTTTTTTTGACATTTACTGAGAGGAGGGGTCCTGGAAGAGAACCAAGTTTGAAGGGTCGATAACCCATTCAGCTCTGGGCACGCTGAATATGAATGATCTCTGAGGTGGCCAAGCGGAGGTTTAAAGTGGACAATTAGGGCTTTTTTTTTTTTTTTTGAGCTCTGAGCATTGCTCTGACATCTTGGATGGTAATGAAGTTTTCTGCACCCATGAGACCGCTCAGGGCAGTGTGGCAGGGTCATAAAGTGAGAGCCTGGAATTGAGTCCTTGAGGAGAAACGAGGTGGGTGTGTAGAGGAATGGAAGCCGGCAAAGAGGTAGCGAAGGATTAGGACACTGTGGAAGGCAGGGTGACATCACGGCAGAGGGGAGATGTCTCGGCGGGGGAGTGTCACCAGCCCTCAGGCTGCTACGAAGCCTCGTTAAATGAGGACTGAATACTATCCACGAGGTCTCTTGGCATCCGTATTCGAATGGTGGGCTCGTCAACAGCCCTGAGAGTTCGCGAGTGAAGGGAAGACGAAAGGCTACGCAGGAGAGGAGGGCCACCCCAGGCCGCCCCTCCCCGAGTGATAAGAGAAGGCACAGCCCCTGGCTCAGGTCCCGCCAGCCGTTTTTAAATGAAGGGTGTGCTCTGTGTCTTACAAGTGGCAGCGCCTTATAACTGAAGGATTGTGATGAGTAGTTGTCTTTTCCTGGCCTAGCAGTAAAGGAGATTTATAACAACAGTAACCAAAGGGAGACGAAATGTTCTAGCTTTCCGGGGGTTTGCTGGAACCCCACTACTTCCTGACACGTGTGGGGGTCTCCGGGAGATTCATGCACGTCTTATTCCACCTCTTCATAGCCTCCAAGCCATTCCTCATGTTGGTTTTGGGGGCCCTAAAGATGTAAAGGCACATTTTCCTCATGGGGGCGTGGCACAGACCCTTCCACTTAAAAGATATTTGCCTCGACGTCGTGTTCCTAGAATTGTGGGACGCCAGAGGTGAGGTTCTCTTGAAGCCACTGTGTTTTGTGTGTATAACCTAGCCATGACTGGGGCCCCGCGCGGCTCCATCTTTGTATAGTATCAGTTAAAAATGACAGGTCCCTCCGAAAAATGGAGCTGAAAACACTGCCCGTTTTTACTTTGTCTCTCGACAGAGCCCTAAGGGGACCATGGGGGATATGCATTCTCAATGCAGGGCAGCACTCGTTAGGATTTTCTGTCCGTGTTCCCTCTCCGAGCGAGTACCCCCCGTGGACTGCAGCTGTTCCCGTCCAGCAGTGCGCAGTCCAGGACCCTCCTGGACTTCCTGTCTCTCCCCTTCCTGTCCTCCCTGCTGTGTCCCCGAGCAGCCAGCTGCGGACATGCTCTGTTCACGACCCTCCAGCTGCCGTAAGCCCCTCTCCTCATCTCCCATTCCACGTGCTTTGCTTTCATTGATCAGCACTTCTCACCTCACACTCGAGGTTCCGATGAGTAGTTATCCCTGCGAAGATGTATCAGGTGGGTTCATTCAACCTGTTATGGCAATGACCGGCGTGCCTGTGCTACCCACAGGAGCCTTGGGAATGGGTACGGCAGCCTCCCATTTGTAGGGAAGGATATTTGGGGTGAAGAAGGAAGGAAAGAACAGGGGTTCTGTTTACGCACTGCTGCTGTTCGTTACGGGCCAGGAGCAAAAACTGGATTGAGGCTTATGGGTCTCGATGGATTATTTACAAGGCTGCTGTTGGGATTGCAGAGAAGGAGGAAGGGGATCTCGTGACCAGGCCTGACTGGTACCAGCAGCATGGACTTCTGTACGCAAATGCCATGACTCCTGCCCTCCAGTTAACCTGGCTCTTACTGTATTTGGCCGGACTCACCATTCACTGGCCTGTCTCCAGATGCAGGTGGCCTGGTCCGTGGGACAGCCCCAGACCCTTTGCCCCTTGCTGCCTCTGCTGGGAGGCACTTCTGGACAGAGGCCATTCACGAAAGCACGTTTTTCTCTCTCCCCTGGCTAATCAGGAATCTGATTTTCCTGTCTACCTCTTTTGTCCAGAAAAAGCCCAGTCTGAGATCATACCAGATTTGTTATCATTCAGCCAAACTTACTATATACCAAGCACCGTCCTGAGTGCTTTGCAGATATTAACTTATTTCATTCATGTTAACAAGACTGTGAGCTGGGGCTGTTATTACCCACATTTCACTGGTGGGAAGGGCTGAGGCTCAGAGAGGTTACGTAGGTAGCCCGAGGTCACTCAGCTCATCAGAGCTAGCATTCGAACTGAGGGCTCTCTCTCCAATACATGCTGTTTACTCTTGTAAAACGGGCATGGTAGGGACTGTCTTTGCGATCAGGTGCTGTCGTCAGCGGAACGCACTTTGCATGCTCCTTGGCACATTGTCATTGCTCAGCGGTCATTGTTGTTGTCATCAATTTTAAAAACTGAGGCTCATAGGGGTTCATTGACTTGGTCAAGGTCACGGGACTAGTGGGTGGTCCAGTGGACGCTCATACCATTACTTCTTGCAGGATGTTTAAGTCAAGTCATTCGACCAGATGCCACAAAATCTAAGCATGTTCCTCAAGTTGTCAGAACACACTACAGGCCCCCCCTGCCCCAGTGCCTGCAATTATGGTGATCACCAGCTGTAAACATGCTGGTGGCTTTTGTCCGTGCAGACAGCATGCCCTGCTCAGGGGCACGTGGGCTCTTTTTAAGATGTAAAGAATTTTCTGGGACTTGACGCCGCCGGAATGTCAGAAGCGTTAATGGCAGATGCGGCTGTGGAAACTGTTCTGTATTTTTAGACAACCTTTAATTAAAACACTTTGTATGTCTCAGGGACCAAATCACATGTTGCCACCTGAAGACTGTCAGGAGCGGGAACAGCGTACAAAGCGTCTAAAAGCGGCTTTGCTTATTTTTATCTGAGAGGGAGTCAGGGAGAGTTGCAGTGACAACGGTCTCTCTTGCTACAAAATTATATGAATTGAATACACAGAATGGTTCAACACATTCTGTGTGACGTGCTACAGTCAGTGCAGCCTGAGAGTCAGCCTGAGGGCACTGAGCTTAACCTGCCTCCCCCACCTCAAAATGCTCATGACCTCTAAGACCTTCCTAATAAGTCGGTACAATTGCTTATTGGCTCGAGCACCCCAATATAAGGTGGTTTGCAAGACAGCGCTAATGCAGAATCAGAGCTCGGTCGCTTGAGTCGCCAGTGATTGTAAACATGTCTGAGGGAGTGGACCTTTGGACGCGAGTGCTTAGAGGCAACTGTTAGAATGTAAAAATAGTGTTTTCACTGCCAGGTAACGTGCACAACAAAATTCTCTGCCCTCACTCCATTCCCGACCCCCCACCCACTCTCTGGTGGGTCTAAAACACCCAGATTCGTCGGTAGTCCTTCACTGAGGAGGCGGAGTCTAATCCCCCTCCTGCTGAGCGTGTGCTGGACTTAGCAGCTCACTCCTCCTGAGGAGGGTAAAGCGGAAGTGAGGGTATCAGTGGCCTTAGGACTTCCTTCTTGCTTTCTCTGCTGATCATTCGTTCTGGGAGGAGTCAGCTACCAGGTCCTCGGGGACACTAAGGGGGCCCTGTCGAGAGGCCCAGGTGACATGGAGTTGAGGCCTCCTGCTAACAGCACTCGAGTGAGCCTGGGGACCCAGTCAGGCCTCCAGATAGCTGCAACCCTGTAAGGAACCCTCAGCCAGCACCCCTGGGCTCCGCCACTTCCATTCCTGACCCACAGAACTTGCTAGACAATCAGAGTTTGCTGCTGTTGTGAGCCACTCAGTTGGTAATTTTTATGCCGTGATAGATACAGCAGGTGCATCCCTCCCTCCCTGTGCCCCGGCCTCTCACTCCCCCCCTGCCGCTTCGTCATCCCTCGGGGGGCTCCCGCATCCCGGCCGCACCCGCACTTCAGAAGGCGGCACTGGTGATGGGGTCTGGGCGTGTGAGGCTCCTTGTTTCTCACAGACTTTGGTAATAATTTTTTTGTAAACTGCAAATTTTAAATTGGTCGTTAGGGATTTTCACACGAACCCTTGGCCGCATCCAGCCCCCTCTTCTCCCTCAGTGCTGGTAGGTTGAGAAGGGTGCGTCCTGCACATCGTGAGAGCTTGGAGAATTTGAGTCCTCTCCTTTACGCCACATTTTTTCTGGTGCCCTGCATTGATGGGCAGCTTGTCCTTGTTTTAATGATACCAAGTGACCGTTCTCCATCCTGAGCCACAAAATGAGCAACGCCCCCCTCTGCCCCCGCGGTCCCCAGGAGTGTCCTGCTGGGGCTTCGCCAGAGGCTGAGAATATTCCGTTTGCTCTTCCCCAGTGTTTAAGAAGCAACCAGGTGAGACAAACTGGCAGAACCACTGTTGTGACTGCTTTTCACCGTCGCGTCCCCCGTGTGGCATGTAACTCAGGTGTCCACGGGTGGCCTCACAGAGTATGACTGGCCACAAGTCCCTAGGGAAGTGTTTTGTTCCCAAGACAAAATGTAATCACACTGGAGAATGAAGAGTAACTATTTGAAAAGAGCACATGAAGAAATCGGGAAATCTTCGACAAGATATAGGAATGCTGAAATCAAGTAGCAAAGGCTCTCACACTGTTTTCATTTTTTTTTTTTGTTTTGTTTTTGAAAAATATTTACATCAGGAAAATTGGTGGTAGCTGAACTGAACCATGGGTTCGAAACTAAATGTACAGATGATTTCCTCTTAGGAATGAGAGACAGGATAGCATGCGTGTGTCTTTGGTGTTGGTTTGCATGCGTCATTCCTGGCATTTGATACAAGCAGGTAGATTTCGACAAAAATGCACAGATTGATCTGCGGTGAAGGAGGGGCCCATCAGAAGTAGGAACTTGAAATACAGCAGTAAGGAAATAATTTGAGAAAAATGGAATGAAAGGGTCTAAAAGGTTTTTTTTTTTTTTTTTTTTAATGAATTTAGTTTGTTGAATTTGGATTCAAAAATTGATTTCTCACTGTCAACTTAGTTCTCAAGGTAGAGCAGAACTCATTTCATTTGCTAATTCGGGAAGCTCTGTAAGAAATGGTGAGGTTGCCCAGCCCTCACCAGGGCGGCAGAAAGCCAGGTAGAGGGTCCCGGAATTCCTCCAGCAGGAAGGGAGCTGAGCTGGCCGTGACCGTGAGCGTTGTCACCAGTGGGGCCTTCAGGTGCCTGGTGAGGCTGGAGGGAGGAGGTGGGGCTGTGGGAATCACGAGCAGGTGGAGCACTCCTGGGCACAGGGGCGTAGCTGCTGGGGGGTGGGGATTGCTGGGGACCACTGCCCTCACTCTGAACTGTAAATCTGGCATTAGTCCCGGTTACAGTTCCGTGAAAAGCAGGGAGCTCAGTCCTGCCCCCTGGAGGTGGTGGTTGGGCACGTCGAGGGCGGGGAGACCCAGCATTTCAGAGCTCACAGAGCTCCGTGGATGATTCTGATGAACACCTGGGACTTGAGGCGGGGCGGGAACGGACAACAGGAGCGCAGGTAGGAGGTGGCACCGCGGTGGGGCCCTGGAACTGGAGCCCGGTGGGTGCGGGGCTGTGAGCGTGTGGGGCGGGAGGTGGGCGAGGGCTCACCATCTCATTAAGGACTTGGTGCTCAGGGCTAGAGCTAGAAGTCGCTTCTTCCTCCTCTAAACCAGGGGTTCCCTGGACAAGCAGGGGCTTACAAGGCGGGGTGCAAGAGCAGGGACCGTTGGCATGCTTGCTGTCTTCCCTGACCCTGGCGGGGGTGAGGGGGCGGGTCTCGGTAGGGTTCCCACAGCCCGCAGGACCCCTAGGAAACTGGCTTCGTCATCGAGTCAGGAAGAGGTAATACTTGTGTCACTGGGTCTTGGTGTGTGCCAGAAAAATAGTTGTTACCCAGAGGGCCGCCAGGCTGCCTGTTCTGCAGAGTGAGTGGGTTTAGCCCCAACTCTCATCGAGGGGCCAAGTGTTGAGAGGCTCGGCCGCCTAGTCCACTCGTCCTTTACGAATACGTAGCTGGGAGCCTGTTTCCACGCTCATGTTTCAGATGAAGCTTTGAGGATGAATCTGCAGTAGAGCCTCATCATCGCCCAGCTTTACGTTACATAGACACCGACTACGCATAGGTCCGCTCTCGAGCGAGGACGAAGGCTTGTTATAGGCGCAGCTCCCTGGAGGACACAGGGCCCGGGGAGGGCATCCTGGGGGTGTCTCGTCAAGGCGTGCGCTGACCTCGTAGAAGGAAGGACATATGCGAAAGCACGGAGCGAGGCAGCGACGGAGGGAGGCGAGGCCTGAGGTGGGTCTTCGGTAATTCAGCGGGCGTCGGGGACGTACTGGGGTGACAGGCAGGGCGGAAGCATGGGAGGCTGGTGGGAGGTTGTAAAGAGCGTTGAGAGCTTAGGTATTTTCAGTTTTAGTGGCTCAGTATGGGAGGGGGGGAGAAGGAGGGCTTGACGAGATGCCATCGGCCTGCCCTGGATGTCAGACTGCCTCGGCTGTGCCCGTGTGGGCTCCTCCTCTGCGTTAGGGCTGGTGCCGTGTGCCCCTTCTCCGGACGGAGAAGATTCTGTTCCCTCCTCTGTCTGGCACCAGAGCAGCTGTCCTTTCGTCGCTGGGCTGGGGGCAGGAAGTCCCGTTCTGGCTCACTCTTACCCCAAGGGTGTAGCTTCTCATCATCGCGGCATAATGCGGGGTGTGCAAAGGCTCTCTCGGGCGCCTCACTTGGGGTGAGCCTTGGCCTTAACGTCTGTGCCCTGGTCCTTGACGTGGAAGGCCACCGGGAGCAGTTCCGTTTCCCTGCAGGGCAAACAGCCGGTGAGGCTGGGATGCCTTACGGGTCCGATCCCCTCACTTCCGACCTGTGCGTTGCTGGGTGAAGAAGTGCCTGCAGCTTTGTGGCAATGTTCACGTGAGGGGGCCGGGATGTTACTGGAAGCCGGAAGAGGAAAGGTATTTGAGCTGTTACGGGTTGAACTGTGTCCCCCCAAAAGACATTGCAGTCCTAACCCACAGTACCTGTGACTGCGACTTTAGCTGGAAGTCGGGTCTTCGCAGGTGATCAAGTTAAGGTGCTCACATTAAGGCCAGTAAGGTGGCCCCGACCCCGTATGACTGTGCCCCCATCGCAAGGGGAAGTAGGGACGCAGAGACGTGTGAAGACGGAAGATAGTGTGTAGACACAGGGGAAGGCCATCTGCAAGCCAGGGACCGTCTGAGGCCACCAGACGCTAGGAGAGAGGGACAGAACAGACAGCCCTCACATCCCTCACAGGGGCCCGTCCTGCTGACACCTGGGTTGCAGGCCCGCGGCCCCCAGAAGTGGAGACGGTCGTGCCACCTGTTTAAGCCACCCCGTCGGTGGCACTTTGTTGTGGCAGCTCCAGGAAACTCATGCCATGGTTACATCGAGACTTGGTGGATGTTGAGGAGGAAAAACACTCCAGTAAAGAGAAGCATCTCTGGCCAAGCCGCAGAGGTGGGAGAGAGCGTCTATACGGGGGCGCTGCACAGAGTCGGGGAGGCCAGATCAGTGGGCACGCACACAGGTGACAGGCTGGGGAAGCACGCAGGGGCCAGAAAATAAGACTTTTTCCCCTACACTTCATTCTGAGGACAGTCGAGGGTGGGCGCGTAACATGAGCACAGCTCCGTTATATTTTGGAAAGTGCATGCTTGGAGGAGTTTAGAGCCTGGGCTCAAAGGAGGTAGGGGGACTGAAGGCAGGTACCATTACCTGGAGGCTGTAGCCAGGTAGGAGGTGACTGGGGCCTGAACTGAGGCCGTGGAGTCAGGGGCACGGGAATATAATCTGGAGCTGAACAGGACTTGGGGATTGATTGCAGTGGAGAGCTCAGCGTGGTTATCAGATGTCCAGTTTGAGGTCCCGAGGGAGGAATGGGGGCTCTCAGGAGTTTTCCTGGGCACATTCCTGTCGGTTGTCAGAGCCAGGTGTTTTGGGGGCCCCTCTCTGCTGTGCAAGATTAAGGGCTGGGGTGCCTGACGTGGGGCTGGAATCCCTCTCCTCGTCCCTTCGCCATCGCTCCCTTGCAGGAGATGCTGTGGCTGGGGGGGTGTGTCTTGCTGGAGCCGCGTCTCTGCCTCTCCCACCCTTCTCGGTGCTGCCCCTTGTTGTGGAGGCTCCGTTCGCCTGTTTCCACACGTAGCTGTGCATTCCTGTGTCTGCGGCATGAGACGAGCTCAGGATCTCCCTGCAGCCCCATCTCTGACTCCCCTCCCATCCTCGTCGTCATCATCATCATCATCAGTCACCACGATGATTCTTATTGCTCTTGTTTTGCATAAGCAAGTTTAAATTCCTGAGTCACGGGAAGTTTGTAAACAGGCCAGTGGAAAGCAGTGCGATGAATGAGTCCTCTGGTTTAGGACCCTGGACGTTTAGCTGCTCTTGTCTCCTGCAAGAGGAGACTCCCCAGTGGCAGGGAGAGGCTGCCACTTAAGCGGGGGGATGGGGGTGGGGGGGGAGAGGAAGCACCAGTGTGACCCGCAGGCATTTGTAGGTAATTACGGAGGAGCAGTGTAGCTGTCAAGGACCTTGGCGTGGGGGAGAATCGCATTGTTTTGATAAATCCTTGGCTGTGTGGGGTTGTGGCACATTGATGTTGCCTGCACAGAGCACCACCCTGTTCTCTCCTGGATTACAAGGTTTTCTGTTACGCAGGCTGACCCTGCAAAACATTTCCAATGCCAAGCTTCACTTCTTCAGAGTCATCTTCTAACGAATGATTGAAGCATAGACTATTAGTTTCAGAATTCCATAGCATGAACCCTTGGAGGAAGGGGGTGGTTTCGCCCTGACTCCCCACCCGCTTCCTGCATTTTAGAGCTTCCAGGAGAAGGGTCAAACGTTTGTTAGAGGGCCCGAAGTTCGCTGCACGCCCTGCTAAATGCATCCATGTAGGTTGTCTCCTTTAATGATCATGCTGAGTTTGCCGTAGAGGGATCTAGATCTCATTTGTTTTAGATGAGGAGGAAGCATCTCACAGAAATGAGCAACTTGCAAGCGAGGGAACTTGGATTCACACTTAGCGCAGTCCCCATCTGTTCACCCTCATACGCCCCTTGCCCCGCCCAACAGCTTCTAAGTCCAGGTCTGCACAGTGTCCAGGAAAGGCCACATCTTAAAGCAGAGTGTCTTGTTCATGAATACCCGTCTCTCGTAGGATAATATGATTTCATCTAAAATAGAGATTCCAGGCCTTGTGTGTTCGAACAACAAACTGTTGTTCCTGTTGCCAGTCCTGCAGAAAGTCAGAGACAGGAGAGATCCCTGTGGGCTCCTGTCATCGAGACAACTTCCTGGGAGTGGAACCTGAACTTGGCTTTGGAGGGTGGCAAGTCTACGAAGGTACACAGGCTGTTTTACAGCAGAGGACCCTCCAGGGAACCCCGGAGATGGGTCTCGCAGAAGGCTTCTGCAAGGCGCTTAGGGCACTTGCCCGCAGTGAAGGGCAAGCTGTGCCATGGGTTCGATCAGTTAAACTGGTCCCGATTAGCTACCACCCAGCGTGAGAGACGGGAGCCGGGAGCACTTTGCACCCAGCCACCCAGCCATCTGTCCAGCCCACACAGTCAGGAGGGCTTGCTTACTGAGCTCGTCTGTTTGGAGGGTAGCGATGAAAGCACATCCTCAGAAGAATGAGAAGATTCTAAAGGATAGAGCAGGCGTTTTGCTAGTCAGCCGGACTTCATCATTCGTCCTTCAGGGTCTACCTCAAATGCCACAGGCCTCCCTCCCACAGGCCTCCCTGACTGGCTGTGATTTCTCACGCTTTAATTAGAGTTACTTTTGAACACCAGGGTCTACCTCAAATGCCGCCTCCTCCCACAGGCCGCCCTGACTGGCTGGGATTTCTCACGCTTTAATTAGAGTTACTTTTGAACACGTCTCACCTCCACAGCTGGACTATGGACTCAGAGAAAGCGGGATGGGTCTCGTTCCTCTCGTAAATGTGAACAGTGTGTCAGTCTCTATATCTAATAAGGAAAACTTGAGTGTCACGTGTCAGGCAGGGTGCTAGTTGCCAGGGCTACATACTTTTTTGTCGGATTGAGCTGACGTGAAGAGAGAGGGCCAGGTGTCTTGAAGGTTGGTCCTTACTATAGCATCTCTGGATTTATGAATCGCTGTCGGGCAAGGGAGAGACAAAGGCCTTCTAGGGTTGGAGCAAGCCTTGAGGAGGCTCAGCAGCCCTGGCGAGCTGGTGATGTGTGGAAGGGGACGTTGGCTGTTGGGGTGGGTGTGAACAGCAGCAGCAGAGGAACATTCCACGGAGGGCCCCTCAGCCACACTTGGAGGCTGCAGCCCTTGGGTGTGTCGGATGCAGGCGCAGCTTTGCCTTCTTCCTGTGTGCAGCCGCCATCTGCGGGCGTGTGCACGTGGCCCTTAGCCTGCTGGGCCCTGGGTCAGGCGTGGGTCAGTTGCTTTAGTCCCGTCAAAGCCGTGGTCCCTTGACACCTTGCAGTGCTTTATTGGTTTCGAAAGCAGCGGTGAGCCGTGTTCCCTAAGTTGCCTACCCTCTGAATTTATTCTTGGCTTACACACTGATCAGTTCTTGTTTAGTGACCGAAACGTACCAGGAGCACCTCTGCAGAGATAAGACAGGTGAGACAGGACAAGAGGACCCCTCCCTGGACACGTTCTCATTGTGCAGTGATTCGCCTCCATTATTTTATTCACTTAAGGTCAGCCGTTGAAATAATAATGGAAGGAACCAGACTTCCTAGTCACTAACAGTCTGTCGCACTTGTGCAGTCTGAAACTGACATCACCAGATTGAAATTTGCAAGGAGGCATCTGGCAAACCTATTATAGGTATGTGACAAGTTAGAAGCACCTCAAAAAATTTACATGACCCAGAATGTTACTTCTGGTATTTGCATGAGCCAACATGCTTTTTTCTTTTTTTTCTTTTTTTAAGCTAGGCATGTTGAACGAGAAGGTGCATGCTTCACTATTTGAACGCCAGACTGGGTTCGTGCACCATTCTGCAATGTTGCTGGTCCTGTGTATTTCACATCAGCAGATTTACACAAGTACCCTTCTGCTGGGTGGATGCCTTAACTCACATTGCCTTATAAAGCTCCTTTATCTGACACTTGCACCTGTCACAGGGTGTCCTCACTTTGTTTAATGGAAGAGATTTTTCTGAGGCCATTTGTTTTTCTTTCTCGAGTTAAAGGTCCTGGGCAATTTTCCTTTTTGCTCACATCTGCAGAGGTTCTCAGAATGCCTGAAAATGAACACTGCATGCTCTGTTTTACAGTCTTAGGTGATTTTCCCCGTGGGGCATATACATTTACTTCTTAAGGCCTTGTAATTCACTTGAAAATGTACATTTACTCACACTAATAAAATTTTCTTCCAGTTATATATTTTCCTGCATTACATCATCTCATTAAGCACGAGAATCCCTGAAGCCTGGATTTCCCCTAAAGATTGTGGGAAATTTGTGACTGGCTCCATAAAATGAGCTCTTATTCTGTGAGAGTCTAAAAATAGTTGTACCAAACCACAAAAACATATTGCAAGTGACTTAGATTAATTCCTTTCTTCTGCATTTGGGAGTTATTAGGTGATAGGGTGGGAAGGAGCCTCAGAGATCATCTGGGCAAGGCTTTTAGTCTGCAGATGAGAAAATTGAAGCCCTGAGAAGCGAAGCAATTTGCTCACAGTCCGCAGTGAGTCCTTGGCACCTCGGCCCTGGAACTCGCATCTGTGACCTCCCTGCTGTGAAGAGAGACCGTCCAGCTTTCACACTTGGAAAGTAGGAGCGTGAGGCATCTGGACTCCTACAGACCTGGCTTAAAGTCCTAATGCCATCACTTCCATCTCTGTGTTGACCTTGAGAATCTCAGCACTCTGTGTCCTCATTTCTAAAGTGGGTACCACAGTAGTAGACGCCTCAGAGAATCGTCATGCCGAGTAAATGACATCCTGACATCCGTGCAAAGAGGTGAATACAGTGTCTGGCACGTAGTAACTGTTCAGTGATGGGTAGGCAACATATTATCTTTATGAGTATAGGATAAAGAATGAATATATTCCTGGGATGAAGTCATCCAAAGGAAGTGATTTCCTTTTATAAAAATTGCCTGAGAAAGAAATATTGGGTGTGTGTTTGGAGGTTGAACAAGATTTTGCTGTCTTCCTGCTGCTCTGAGTTGGCAGTAGACACTTGGAAGTGTCACGCCCCAAATATCTGATCCTGCAATTAGGGCAGCATGCCACTAGGTGGCAGTTGTTTCTTAGTCATGCTTCTATGATTTTAGTCACCAA
Source organism: Pteropus alecto (assembly GCF_000325575.1). Lineage (NCBI taxonomy): Eukaryota > Metazoa > Chordata > Mammalia > Chiroptera > Pteropodidae > Pteropus > Pteropus alecto. The sequence continues at coordinate 5,242,346 of NW_006430726.1, forward strand.
ATGGGTGATTAAAGGAGAGGTCGTTTGGACATCTTCCTATTCCTGCTCATTTTGAAGTAGACCTTCTCACCACCACATGTACACATTTGATGAAATGGTGTGCCCGACAGGACTCTGAGGTCAGATGCACTCAGGTTTCAGATTCTTCTTCCTCTTCCCAGGTCGCCTTGGGCAAGCCCTCGGTCAGCAGCACCCAGGTCCAGAAGCAGAACATCGCCAGCTCCCTGGGCGCCTCCCTCACGCCTTCACCGAGACGCTGCCCCTCAAGGTAATGCTCTTCTGACATCTGCATTCATTCTGCACGTTTCAAACAGCGTGAGTGGAGCCTTACTCTGCTCTTCCGCATCTGCCTTCTTGTGCTTACTGTTATGCTTCTGACATTCATCCATCGTGCTATGAGTGGAGCCATACTCTGCTCTTCCGCATCTTACTGTTATGCTTCTGACATTCATCCATCGTGCTGTGCATTTTTTACTACACTATAATATTCTAATGAACATTAATACTGCCATATATCCGGTATACTATTGATGAACATTTCCTTTGGTTCCAGACTTTGGGTATTAAAATAATGGTACTAAGAACATTCTTTTAATGTATTTTGGTGCATATATATATGCAGTTCTTTTGGGGGGAGAGAGAGAGACACACACACATATTCACATATATATATATAGGAACAGAGCTAACGGGTCACATGATGTGCATAAGTTACAGCTTTAGTAAATACCGACAGTTTTCTGAAGTGAATGTATCAGTTTAAATGTCCATTAGGTGCCTGTGACAGTTCCAGTTGTCCACTGTCTTAGGCAGTTTGAAAAAGTGTTCCAGCCAGTGTGTAGTGGTGTCTCATTGTGTTCTTAACATGCGTTTCCCTGATGGCCAATGCTTTTCGTGTATTGTCTGCCATCGGGTGTGCTCTGCGTAAGCTCCCGTTCAGGACGGTTGTCCAGAGTTGAACGGACACCTGCTCGCTCTCTGCAACCTGATACGTGAGGTCCTGGGTCTGTGCCGGGTACAGTCCCTCTTCTCCCATTCGTCAGCTCGCCTCTCACTCTCTTACTGGCATCTTTTAATAAAAAGGAATTCTTAAGTTCAGTTTATCAATTTTTTATGTTTGTGCTTTTGGCGAGGGGGGTAGTGCCTTTTTAAAGAACTGTCCGCCCATCCCAAGGTCACGAAGACCTTGTGCTCTCCCGCACAAGCTTTACCTGCTGCATTTGTGTCGCGAGTTGTTGTTTATGGTGAGAGGGAGCGATTCAGGTGTTTTTCTGGATGTCGGGTTGACCCAGCACCAGCTGCTGAAGGATCGTCCCGCGTGCAGCGCCGCCTTTGTCGGGATCCGCGAGAACACGGGCGTGGACTTCCGTCCTCCCGACTCGGTGCGCTCAGTCCTCCCGCGCAGCGTGTGCCACTGCCCTGCAGTCTCAGCTCCCGGAACTTCGTAACGAGCTGTCATATCCGGAAGCTGACATCGCTTAAACGCGTTCTTTGCCTTCAAGTCTGTTTCTGAATATCGTGGACCGTTTTACATTTTAATGTAAATTTTAGAATCAGCTTGTCAGTTTTTACAAGATATGCTAGGATTTGATGAAGATCATATTGAATCTGTAGGTAATTTGGATGAACTGACCTCACACTATTGAATCTTTAACTGCATGTAGATGGTGTGTTCCTAAAATTATTTGGGTCTTCTAAAAATTCTTTTCGGTAACATTTTTTTCACTTTCTGTGTAGAGGTTTTTTAGTTCTTACCTGTGGATTCTTTGGCTGTTACATCGTGAGTGCATAGTGATCACCGTCTTGAGGGCCTTCTCCAGTATGTTGTTTTAGTGGGACTCTGGTTAGGCCAGCTGCAGCGGACGGGAAGGAGCTGCTCGCTCAGAGTCCCTCACCACAGGGAAGTTCACGGGTGATCATTTCTTTGGCCGAGAGTTCCTGTGAGAGTCTCGGTCACCTTGCCCCTACCAAGCGCCCATAACTGCACGGGACTCATCCTGCCACCGAAACTTCCTCTCTTATCCACAGTCCCGTAAGGTTCTTTGGAAACTCCTGTGCAAAGCATAAGAATTGTCATTCACCGTGACATAGCTAGTAAGTGGAAAGGTCAGGACGGAGCGGGCGCCCTGCCCACGTGCATGTCACGAGGCCCTTTGTGCCTTCGCGGAGTTTGTCACCTCTCATTGGGTTGGCCATTTCTCCTCCTCCTCACAACACCTGTGGAGTAAATCCTACACTTTGGGGACACTGAATTCAGTCACCTTTTGTTAGGTAACTGCGGACATTGGAAAGAAGGGGTATTTATATATTTAGGAGAGTTCAGTGATTTTCCAGATGGCCGTATCCCCTGCTCCATCATTCACAGAACCCTGGGATGCGGTCTGTGAGTCGGGCCCTGTGTTCAGTGCTGGGGACACAGATATGGGTCACACAGGTGGTCACCCCAGTCTAGTCAGGAAGTCTCGGCTTACAGGACCCGTCATCTCCTTTTCTGTGAGAGGGCCCCGTGTCCCACAGCGATGCTGTGGCGGGAACTGTCAAAGCTGAGGCAGGCGCTTTTTGCTTCTGGAGTGACCGTGGTCTCAACCGATGGTGCCATTTGTGCCATAGAAGAAAATCCAGTGTGCTTCAGTGGGTCGTGAGGCGGTGCTCTGAGAGGGGCAGTTGGCATGGCTTCGCCTGGGCTGACTGACGTCCGCAGCTGGCTTTCCTGGGCCACTTGGGCTCTCGTTTCCTTTCAGGCGCCATGACCACTTTGGAAACTGATGGCGTGAAACAGCTCATGTCGTGTTTCAGGTAAAAGGCAGGTGAACGTAACCCCCGATCACTGAGCGAGTTGGGATTCTTTGTTTGGACATCACTGAAAACCAGCTCAGACTGGCTGAAACTACAAAAGCCATGGCTTACGGTCCGTGAACTGGATTCCCAAGGCAGGTGACCGCAGGATGGCCTCGAGTCGTTTGCTCGACAGTTTCCCAAGGACCCGGCCACTTCCCTCATTTCTGCTCTGCTTTTTGCCGTGTCACCTTCAGCCTCAGGGTGACTTCCCTCCTGTTAGTGGCACCGTCCCCCCCCACCCCGCAGGTTTGGCGTCAGAACTCTAAAGCCCAAGAGAAAGCATCCTTTTCCGCGTGTCGTCTCTGCTCCTCTCCCAGAATTTCTCCGCAGACTTCCCTTCACACCTCCCTGGTCACCTGCTCATCTTAGGGCAGCCCCTGAGCCAGGGGGAAGCCAGGCACTAGTGGGCTTCGGTCAGGGCCCCGCATCCGCCCTGCGGTGTGGGAGGTGGTCTGACCTGGGCGGATCCGTCACTCCCCACTCTGGATGCTGAGCGTTGGGCCAGCTTCCCCTGAGAGCATCAAAGAGCTGAACCGAAGCTGGATGCTGTTAGGCTGGTTAATGGGTGCCCGGTAGCTAACCACCAAAAAACTCTCGCAATGTCACACACCAAATCGATTAGGGTTCACAGGGGAGGAAGAATAAGTGACCTTTACCCATTGCCATGGGAAACACTCCAGAAATGAGCATGCAAGCTCCGATTTTAAATCCTATTAAATTTCTCTTTTGTTCATTCTTTGATTGTTTTACCACACCCACATCATGCACGCCTGTGCACACGTCCACATGCCGTGCAGAGGCGCACAGATGTGCTCATGCATACACACAGGTCCTCCACTGACATCTTCACACTCGAGAGGCAGAGTTCGCTCAGTCGTACCAGTCGTTCCGAATCATTTTAAGCCAGATCGTAGATCTGTTCAGTGTCTTCATGTGTTTAAACGACCAGGCTAGTTTGTGGCTTATGAAGGCAGAAAACTACAGACTTTAAGTTTACCCTCCCCCGCCTTCCCACTGACATAATCGTGAAAATATAGAAGGAGATTCAAATTTCCAACAAAGTTAGAAACCAGAAATATTATTTAATAACTTACTGGAAGCCAAGAGGAATTTCTGCTCTGTAGAACTTAGGAGAAGCTCCAAGGAACCAAGTAAGGCTATATAGGGAAAAGAGGCCCTAGGAAATTCTTTCCCCATCATAGTCAGGTGTCTGTCTCTCTCCACCTGACTTTTGGGCTACAATCCCCTGTATGCTAATGGGGAAATGAGAATTGGCCACTGGGAAAACTGTGGGATTCGTGCACACAGGAGACTCTGTTTCATTCCATGTTTTTGACAAGGAAATAAATACACACCGCTTCAGACTGGAAGACTGGGCAGAGCCTTCCTTCGGCTAAGTAAACTGCAGGTTGCTGGTTGGCTGGTGGGGGAAGGGCAGGGATGTGGGGCCCCAGAGGAGGCACGTGAATTGGGATGGGGACCGAGGCAAAAGCACACACTTCTTACGAGCGAGTATCGAGGCCGAGGCCTCTCCCTGATGACAGAGTTGGACATGCAAGAGAGCCCGGGACGCAAGAGGCCGAGGAACAGTGCCCTTTGGAAAAAAATTTATGATCGGAAAGAGCAGACAATTTTTAGAAAATACCTAATTTGAGCTCAATAAACTTCAGGAAGCCAAGGATGAGATGAAAATGCAGTGGACTTTGATGAAAAGAGAGATGATTGCGATAGGGAAAGCTTCTAAGGAAACTGAAATTTAATGACTTTTTTTAATAGTCGATAACAGATCTGGACTCAAAAACTTACAAAAATGCACAGAATATTGCATTCCTTTTCAATTTATGTGGTTATCAGAGCTGGTTCCACATCCTGTACCCCTCCCACCTTTCGGACAGATGTTTTCAGTAGTTCAAATTTTATTTTTGAAATGTATAGTTAGCCTTTTTTTTTTTAGTGAAAAGAAAATTAATATCTTTCCTATTTTGGCATTTCAATGGGTCTTACCATCAATGAATGCCAAGTGCTATTAAAACCACTCCACATGTTAATAAATCTGACCAATTTAAAAAGTTTTGGCATGTGTTGCCAATTAAATGTAGAGTTTAAGCTTTGTGAAGTTACAGAAGTATAGAGGAATTAGGTACACAGCTTCAGGAAGTTTAGAAGGAGTCTAATAAATCAAATGTAGTATTTTGCATTAAAAATCAAGAGTCAAATCAAAATCAAAAGTAGAAGTGTAAAGAAGTGAGTTAACATGGCAGAAAATTTAGCGAGAAAAGCAGAGCAGTGGTTTTCAAACTGAGTGCCCCGGAGCCCACGGGCATACCTCAGAGGCTGGGGGAGGAGGTGAGTGGGTTTTAGGGAGTGGGGCCTCTCCTGAGCCCCACTTTAACAAGAGCAGCTGATCCTTTATAAAAAAAAAATTCTTCATAATTTTGGCATCTGAGAGTTTGTTTGAAATTGTTTTCCATGGCTAAAACCACTTGAAAACTCCTGACACTGAGTCAGATTGAGAAAGCCTCACACATGTGCAGGAAAAGTGCAAGAAATAAAAATAGTGAGGGAAGAAGACGTGGAGCCCAGGGCCCTGTTGAAGCTACAGGTGGATGGATACAGAATACCTGGAAAAGCGACCAGAGGGGAAGAAAGAGGTGATAGGAAAGACAGAGAAGAAAACTCGTCGGAAGCCAACTATGTAAGGCTTACTGACCGTGAATGAAAGGAAAGAAGAGGAACAGCGATGTGCGCAGGACCACCACGTATCGCGGTCCCTTCGTAAAAGTGTGAATATACTCCGACAGTCACCCAGGTAGATCGTGAACAACAAATGGCAGGGTTCAGTGGTTTTTCTTTATATTCAGGCTTGAAGTCGGCTTCTCCAAAATACTGTTTTGAAAGAAAAGTCTTCTAGCCTCTAAGTTTATAGTAGCAAAGTCGTGTGTAGGTGAAGGGCATCCACGACACCTTATCTCTTCTCTCTCGGGCACGGAGGAGGGAGACCGAAGGCTCCAGAATGCGAAATACCTATCAACTCTCTCTGAGAAATATTAGTCCACAAAACAGCTAAGCTGGTCAAGAAATGAATCAAAATAAGTAAAAATGGAGTCGAGTAAGGAAGTATAAACTCGTTAAATAGAATTGTTTTATATGTAAACTCTGTAAAGTAAGTGCAAAAGTCAGAACAAATATAATGTAAAAGTTATAATTTCGTTGTAATAACATTTTTAAAAATCCCAAATAATAGTAACAAAACTGGGAAGAGGGTAAGCAAGAGTCACATAGAGCTAAGTGTGAACTAAATGGATCATCTAGCAGAGGAGTAGTAAAAGATATTTTATTTTTGAGTTTGCTCATTAGAGAAACATATTTTCAAGTATGATTTTATAAGCTTAGCGTTCATTACTAGTATAAATTTTAAAAATTATTTTAATATCAGAAGACAGTAAATGAAACAGCGTGAAACTGTAAGAAAACATGAAAAACACCAATAAAAAATTATCCCAAACCCCTTGATCATGAGACAAGGAGACCATAACATATTATTCATGACAGTAAATTTAAATAAAGATACTCAATTATAAAATTAATCTTAGTCTGGAATTTAATAAAGGCAAATGAAATCTCCCATGTTACTCATGTGAGACTGTCTCAAAAAAAGAGGAAAAAAAATAGGAAGTATTGAGCTAATCAGTGCAGGTAAACACATAAAACCCAAAAATCTCGAATAAATGACTCCGACATTAGTATTATATAATTAAGAATTAAAAGCGTGAAAGCATTAAGATTGATGGAGGTCATTTTATTTTGGCAAGAAGGACAAGGTACTCTACATGCATATGGGTCAGAAATATGCAGTGATCACCACATCATCAACACGTGCAACGAAATAATTTCGTATGAAGTACACAAGAAGAAAAAAAATTAAAGCCCAGAAGAGAAAGATTTTAGCACAGTGTCCTACCTTTCTGCAAGATCCAGATGCCAAAACGAAGTGAGAATATAAAGATGATGGATAATAACATCACCACATTTAATTCAATAGACCAAATTGGAATGTGTACCTTACAGTTGAATACCCTTTGGTAAAGAATCCATTGAACAACAATAAAATGTAACTAGATACAAAGACAACCTTAATACATTTCAAATGGGAGAAATTATATAGTCCATTTTTCTGTGGTCACAAACTTCAATTACATGGGAAAAAGTTGAAGTCCCCTAAAAAACCCCTCAAACTTGTGGTTTCAGACGTCTTAGAAAACAGTGAAAATGAGACTTATCCTCAGCAGACATGGGACACTGTGAAGGCAGTGACAACAGGAAGAGCAATGGCTCAGAAGAGGGATGAGCCTGGGTGAGACTGATGAGAGACGGAATCCAGCTTACAAAAGGGAAAGCAAATGACCTCTGATGAAAGCAGGAAGAAAGAATGATGTCAAGTCAAAAATGAGCAATTAAAAGACAAACTGGAAATTATAAAGAAATTAATCTCTCATTTGTTTAGTGAAGGGAAAAAATAATAGAGAACATTTTCTGGATAATTAAGGAAATAACTTTGAACACCTCAGAATACAGACTGATTTTTAAGGGAAATATAGCTATGAAAATTTACATTGGAAGTGGGAAATCTCGAAAGACTAATTAAGGACCGATTTCCACAAATGCTAAAATTTACACTTAAAAACAGACGTGAGGACTGAGATAGATAGTTTTATTGGTTAGGTTTATTCACATGACCAGAAACAGAGTAAGAAAATTCATGGAAAGTTTCCTTATTCATTTATTAATAATCTTGTAACAGTTGATGTGATGACCTATCTCTACACAAAAAAATTACAGTCCAACTTGCATTATGAAAATACGCAAAAAAAAAAATCACGAATATAATACATTTTAATTTTATTTCCTTTTTTGTATATTTGTGGTTATAATGGGGCTTACGTTTAATATCCTAAAGTTATGAAACTAATTTGAACGGGTGCCCGCTTAACTTCAGTAACAGGTAAAAACTGCTTCACAGCTCAGTCCCCATGCCTTTTAGTTATCGATGTCATAAAATTACATCTTTAGATACCGCATGTATGCAAAACAAACTAATGATTCTTTATGTACTAGTTTCTTAAGTCATGCAGAAAACAAGAAGTTACAAATCATCGTTATAGTAATACCAGCTTTTGTAATCGCCCATGTATTTACCTTTACTGAAATCTTTATTTCTTCTCATGGCTTCATGTCACCGTCTAGTGTCCTTTTATTTCAAATTGCAGGACTTCTTTCCGTGTTTCTGGCAGGAAAGATCTATCTAGTGGTTACAAATTCTCTTAGCTTTGGGGAGTTATCTGGGAATGTCTTACCTTCCTCACTTTTGAAGAGCAGTTTTGCCAGATACAGGATTCTTGGTTGGCTGTGTTTACTTTTAGACCTGTGGCTACGTCAGCTTGCCGCCTTCGGGCCTCCCGAGTTTCTGAGGAGGAGTCCGCTGGTCGTCTGGCTGAGGGTCTCGCTTTCATAACCAGTTGCTTCTCTCCTGCCGCTTTCAAGCTTCTCTTCGTCCTTGTTCTGCAGCAGTTTGATCATATGCCTCCGTGGGTCTTTTTTGAGTTCCTCATGCTTGGGTTTTGCGGAGCTTCTCGAAGGTTGATAGTCATGTTTTTCATGAAACTTTGGAAGGTTTCACCCATTATTTCTTCAATAATCTCTCTCCCCTTTTCTCTCTCTACTCCTTCTGGGACTCTACAGAGCATGTGTTAGTCTGCTTGGTGGTGTCCCACAGATGCCTTTGGCTCCGTTTGCTTCAATAGTGTTTCTTTCTGTTCCTCAGACTCAGTAATTTCAATTGTCCTATTTTTAAGTTGGCTGAGTCTTTCCTCTGCCTGCTCAAATTTGCCTTTGAATCACTTAGTGAATTTTTCATTGCGATTACTATACTTGTCAGTTCTAGACTTTCTAGAATTTGGTTTTTGTTTCTTTTGAGGTTTTCTATCTCTTTATTAATATTTTCATTTTGTTCATATGTAATTTTTCTTGACTTTCTCCACATCTTCTTTGAATTCTTTGACATCTTGAAGATAGTCATTTTACATCTTTTGATGAGTCATCCAGTCATTCTCTGGAACAATTTCTGTTGGTTTATTTTTTATTTTTTTCTTTTGATGGGGCAGACCATACTTTCTTATTTCTACGTTTGCCTTGTGATTTTTGCTTGAAAATTGGAAACTGGAATCTAATAACGTGATAACTCTGGAATTCAGATTCCTTCCTTTCGCAAGGGTTTCCTAATTTTTGTTTTTGTTTGGCCTTAAAAAATATTGTAGGTTTCTCTTTGCCGAGGACCAGCATATGTTAGTCTACTTGACGGAGGTTGGGGTGGGTAACTGCTGGTGAACTAAGAGCTGAAATTGACAGAAAATGAAGGCAGTTTACCTTCCAAGCCTTCCCCTGGAAGCTGCAGGTTTCCAGTCAAGTCCAGAGTTCTGAAATAGTTACATCAGTTATGTTCTGCCGGGGCAGTTGTCTAAGTGGGAAGACAGATTCCTGGTGCTTCCTGAGCCACCATCTTCCCGGGATCCAGCGAACCTGTTCTGATGCGTCTCTGTCCATCAACTCTTGCACGCCCCGTGGAGGAAAGGGGTGGGCGTGACGGCAGGTGCCTGGGCTGTAGCAGGCCAGGCTCACGCATTCTAAAAGAGGATGTCTGGAGGGTTGATTTCTAAAACACTCGTCCTGTAGACACAACCAACGTTTCATTCCGACGTATTTGAAGTTTTGCACAGATAATTGTTGTGTGACATCAGAGAAATCTTGGTTTGTAGCCATAAAAACGCAGAGACGGGAGATGTTGTGATTATTCTCAATGGAAATTGCAAAAGCCCTCTTTTTGCCCCCCAGGAAAATATATTTTTTTCCCAACAGAAGATAACATTTCTGCATATTTCTCCTCTCTCTCTTTTTTACAGTCGTGTTTAAAACCTAATTCTGACTTCTTAAAAAACCCAGTGGTCCAATTCCTGCAATTTACTATTTTTTTTTTTTTTTAAAGCAGTTGCTTCCTTCCTTGAATGTGACAGCCACATTCTGTGCGTGGCTCTGCAGTCTAACCATGGAGGTGCCGTGCGCATCTCCTGGTGCCTGAGCAGCTCCTGCCGCTGCATTCCACTCGGAGCTCAGCCAGCTTGGCCCCTGAGCAGAGAGAGTAGGCTTTGAGACTCAAGGTAGCTTTAAAAGCTTCATCCCATGTAAAACCCAATTACTATTTAGAGTGAAGGGTGGTGTTAAATATAGTTGTTTCTCTATAAAAGGTATAAAAGCCTCCCTTAATTGGAATTGAATGCAGACTCCAAAAAATCCATCTCGGTGGGCGGACGGGGGGAGAGGAAGCAAAGGAGACTAATTTCCTTAGTTTCTTCAGTCCGTGGGCCTTCAGAAGCAGAGTCCGGCAGGCATCTGGATAGTTAGGGATGAGGACAGACCCACAGCTGGCATGACAGCTGCTCCCGGCTTGCCCCTCGTGGCACCCTCAGGACTGGATCTGGCGGTGCAGGCAGCATTTCCGCCGTTGGGAAGGGGGGCTCCACGCTGGGGTCTCTCGGCGAGTGGCACATGGCGGCGTGCGAGGCAGCCAGAACCGCACCCCGTCAGCCTGGGGGCTGTGTCGGGATTCAGATTCTGGATGTGAGTGGGTCAGCGAGGGGGACAGTAAAGTTTGCAGCATGTAAATTGGTATTTTTTTACTTCCAGAATGTATATGTCATAAAGCCACATTCAAAAAAATAGGCTACATGGTTTTTCCAAGTGTAAGAGGGGGCGGCGGGTGGCGGTGGCAAAGCAGGGGAAGGACAGCATGATTAACGAGGTCCCCCGTGCGTTTGGGGACGGGACAGGTTCGGATTTTGTAGGACACTGGCCCTGTCTCCTCCAGCACCAGCTCATGATCTGCCTCCAGGGCTGTCATCACGTCCGATGCAGGATAAGTTTGCAGCCAGCACATCACAGAGGGAGGCAGGGTGCAGCCATGTCACCGCCTGCACGGAGGCCCTCGGTGCCAACTTCCAGGGTCCCCGGCTGGGCTTCTGCACATCATTACCCAGATTAATGAGGACAGATGGGTTTTTGTATAATCAGCCTTCCTCTGCTGCCAGTCTGATCTGGTCGCCAGGTGGAATATTTCAGTAATGAATTCTTACAAATATAGCAACCGACTCTGACTTAGGAGGGGAAGACAGCAATAAGACGACCCTGCATTGTCTTGCATGAGGTTTGCCTGGGGGCGGGCAAACAGTTCACGACCTCAGTAACAGGTAATGGGGGAATGTGGAGCGTCACTCCTCCCTCTCCTTACCTTCTCTCCATCCTTCCGATGCTCCGAGCATCCGGGGCTGCAATGCATCCGTGATTAAAACGCAGCCCCTGCAGGGTAACTACGCAGGCTCATTCATAAGGAACGTGGGAGGCTTTCGAGAAGGGAGCACTTGAGGGGTCTATACCGTATGGGCTGAGGTTAGGAGGGTGGGTGCAGGCCTGGGCTGGGGAGCGGGGAGGGGGAGTCGGATGAGAGTGCTGAGTGGGGGCTGGCTCTGTCGGTGGTGCTGTGCCTGGGCAGGTCGGGCCAGGGTCACATGAGCCCAGCAACTCCACCTGTCAGTCCAGTCTGTCCTGCTGACTGTTCACCAGTTGTCGGTGCCCTCCCTTTTATTTTTTTTTTTTGTAAGAAATGAGGCCAGGCATGTCAAGGGAAGCTACCCTATTTGCCAGGGTAGGCGATAAGAGCATTTACCCTGCCTGTCCTTTTCTGCTTGCTTGCAATGCCATCTCTTCTTAGCTCTTTTGTTTTTCAATAAATTTGCCTAATTCGAAGAAGGTGGCTTCTTCTCATACGAATTCCTTCTCCTCATCACGTTTATCAAAGTTACAGTGCACTTATTTTTCTTCCCTGTATGTGTTCAGTCTGTATGTGTTCATGTGTAAAGATCTGCAAAATGGATTTTTAAGTGAAAAATGAACTGTGAAGAAGAGTGGAACGAACTCTTTTCTGTAATTTGAACATTTATAACGGCATTTTTGATCATAGCCCCCAAATAGAAGTAACCCAGTGTCCATCAACTGATGAATGGAGAAATGCGATATATCCACACAGTGGAATATTATTCAGCAACAAAAAGGGATGAAGCACCGATACATCTGTAAGGGGGTTGGACCTCGAAGACATATTATGCTCAGTGAAAGAAACCACACACAAAAGGCTATAGATTTCTGTATAGATAGGATGTAGATGAGTGGTTGCCAGGGGCTGAGAGGGGAAAACATGTTTCTTTGACCCAGAAATTTTATTGAAAATGAGAAAAACTATCCACAAGGAAAGATTTGGGACTTTCATCATTGCCCAGGTCTAATATTTACTGAGTCGGTGCTGTGCCCAGGCATTAAGCACAAAGGTGCTTCAGGTGTCAGCATGTTTGGCATGTTGTAGGGGTGGTGGCTGCTCACCAGTGTGGTCTCTTATGAACAGGAACCTGGAAGCTAGTGGATCCAGGAGTGCTCAGCAGCTCAAAGGTGCCCGTAAGGACGCAGGTCCTTTCTGTCTTTCCATTCTGCCATCTTCAGCGAGTCAGTGCTGGATGGCCTCATGGTTGCAAGGTGGCTGCTGCCACTCCAGCATTGTAGCTCCATGAGGACAGCATCCCAGGCAGGAAAGCAGTGGAGAAAGGGACAGGGAAGAAAGACTTTCCCTTCGACAGGTTTCCAGCATCGATTAGGGATGAACATCCTTCCTAGGAGTTCCCAGCCGAGGTTCTCTCTAGAATTGTGTCAGGTTTCTGGCAAAGCACAATGAAACCGGCTGTGACCAACTGGGAGCCAGGTCGTGGGCCTGGCTCACAACCTGTGCTCTGCGGCGGGGGCTCGGGGGCGACCACCGGTCCCCAGCACACGTTACGTAGGGCAGGGTGGGCGCTGCTGTTACGCCTGTCCTACGGGTACAGATGGGGAAGCTCGTGGGTGAGGAGTCTTGCCGAGGTCTCACACGCAGCAGCATCTCTGTGAGCCGCTAGGATTCACATGCTGACTTCCTGGGAGACCCACCTAGGCGAGACCCCAGAGAGACTATAAAATCCTTAAAGCATAAATTCTAGATATTTAAAACAGTGATGCCTGGCGGAAGCATATAAAATATAAAACGTTTGACCTGGAAGGGACAGTCAGGACCCGGTCCGGTGGTCCTCAGCTGGCCCTGACCAGCAGCAGCAGCAGCACAGGAGGGCGGCTTGGACATGCAGATCCTCAGGCCCTTCCCAGCCTTTCTGAGTTGGAAGCTCCGTGGGTGGGTCCGGAAAGCCCTTCTGAAGCCGACACGTGCTGCAGCGCGAGAAACGCCTGGCTGGTCCCCCTACTTCGTTTTAGAAACGTGGTCCAGGCCGTTCACTTTCAGGGGGCAGCCGTGGAATCGGGGATGGACTGGGCAGCGAGGTCACCTGGATTCGGTGATAAACACTTAAATTATAGGTTCTCTCCAAGCATGCACGTGGAAAGAGATTTTGCATTTTTTAACAGCATCGGAGGCACACGCCTCATTAAAAGATGGTGATAATAATTATTTTAAGCACTACCGTGTGCAGGCGTCATGTTCTGCTCTTACAGTAGTTCCCTAGACCAGCCGGGTAGCCGTCACCACGTCTGTGTCACCAAAGTGCAAGGAGGCCGAGTGCTCTTAAGTCACACGCTGCAGAACCAAGATTCGAGCGTTTCTCACCCAGCTGCAGGTCTGCTGGAGGCCATGCAGGTGAGCAGGCCGAATGCGCTTCTGAGCCTTGGCCGTGCTCCCACACAGCCACGGGGCCACCGGCAGGTGTCCCTGTCCTCAGCCAGGCTTCCAGCACTGAGAACAGCAGGAGTGGCCCAGGGCGTAGAGGGCGGGTTCCCTACGCAGCCCTGCAGGCTGCGGGGCCGGGCTCACGTCGCCCTCTCGGGGTGCAGTGGCTATTCTGGCCCCCTCAGAAGGCCTCCAAGGCCTGTCTTCTCCAGCTTTGGGAGGCTCCACAGGCCATGAGGGAGCTTGGGTGCCTGGGTGGGGGAGAAAAGAGGATGAGCCATCGAGGCTGCGAAATTCCTGCCAGCATCTGGGCAGCCATTGTCCATCAGCCGGAGAGCCAGCCAGAGTGTCCCTTGGAGCCGGTCCCTGGGGTGCTGCAGAGCAGGGGCCGTGCCAGCTCCCGGCGGGGGGCCAGGGAGCAGTTAAAGTGAGCTGCCCATGCTGGCATGACTGGCTGAGGGGAGTTGTCACAGGCTGATGGAAGGGACTGGAGTGACCGTATGGCCCAGAGGTTTCCATACTCCTTAACACGGGGAGACCTTTCTTCAGATGGAACTGCAGGCAGTCAAAACCAATCCGGGAAACCAGTGCGTTTCGCTCAGAGCCTGAGGAGCTAGTTGCTCGGCGCCCCTGGGCCCCGTGGAGCAGGTCCACAGTGCCTCCAACTCCCGTCCAACTCCTTGGCCGTGAGGCGGACACAGGACAGTCAGGGGTGGGATGCTGACCGGTGGGACAGGGCTAGGGCCAGAAAGCCGTGCTGGCCGGGAGAGCCACCCGTCCATCCTGAGATACTTCGGGAAACCATGTCCAGCCACAGCGGGGAATCTGGGGTTCAGGCCAGGGAGGGCCTTCCTTCCTCCAGAAGGCAGAAGGCCGCAGAGATTTGAGCTGGGACTCTGGGGGATAACTCTCGGTCACGGAGTCGGGGTGGGGGGCCTGAGCGCGGCTGGGATCAGTGGGCTCTTCCACATAAAGACTGAGAGCTGGCGGAACTGTCACTTCTTACAGTCGTGCACTTGAAAGAGGACCAAGGAAACCTTTTTCGAGACTGGTTGAGGAATCTTGGGAGGGAGCCGAAAGATGGGTGGCCCCGTTTATGGACTGGGTCCGCTTGCCCATCTGAGGAAGATGTCAGAAGAATCGGGAGTTTGCTCCTACCCCTGGGGGTAGGGGTAGAACCTAGCTTAAGGTGGGACTTCCAGCCAGGCGGGACAGGGGACCGTGGAGACCATGGCGGGGGAGGGGAGGCACAGTCCTCCAGGAGCACTCTTCAGCCGGGCCCGCAGAGAGGGGCACAGTCACACTTGGGTCTAGCCGTCACCCGACGCCGTTAGCCTCTCGGTTTTATCCAGTGTCACCAGCCTCCAGCCTCCAGCCAAGTTCTGGGCTTTCTGTGGACCCCGGATCTAGCTGCAGCCTGATGCCATGTCGCTTAGGTGCTTCCCGCGCCCTGTTTGTTGAGTCGTTCCGATTCTCAGTGTTGGTTTACGTCCTGCGTCTCCGTCAGCCCACTGACCTTCATTTGACGCCAGGACCTCGGAGCTGAGGATTTGTTCATCCTCCGACTTCGTCCTGCTACTGCTTCCTTAAGCTGGGCTCAGAGTTAAGCCTTCAGCCTCTTCTCACTGTTTCAGCCTGGAATTTGGCCGGATCCTCGGAGGCTGTGCTGCAGTAAACTGTACCTCACAGTCCCCCTAACACACCCTCCTTTAGCTGTTCATCCTCCATGTGCTTTCACTATGGCTTTACTGGTGACACACCTGTTCCTCCGTTTTCTGCGTCGTCTCTAATGAACCAGTTGAGAGTTCTCACCCCAGGCGTGGGCTCTGCAATTAGACAGCCTTGAGTTCTGGACGA
>NW_006430726.1:5257859-5275592 GCF_000325575.1 Pteropus alecto
TTCCTGCTGTACTTTGGGCAAGTAGCATAACATCTCTGAGCCTCACTGCATTTGTGAACATGGTAGCGATCCCACGTGATCCTGCACGTACGGTGCGTGCGGTGCTCAGCGCAGCATCTCGCCCTCAAGCGGTAATGCCAGGGCCCCCACGGAAGCCCGCTCCTCACTCACCTCCCGGCTGCCTTCTGCCCCCCGAACACAAGCTTGGCCGTGTCCGCCGCTGCCCACTTCCTTCAGGAGAGACCGCGTGTCCTCCCTCGGGGTGATAATGCGGAACACCGTGGAGGGTCCCCTGCCACGCAGACTCACTCCGTCTTTCTGACCCTCCCTCTGGCTGCCTTTCTCCTTTCCTTGGGTCCTCAGGGTCAGCCCCCGGCTCTTCGGTGGGGCCCTCCAAGGCCTCTCCGTGTGTGTGTGTGTGCATGTGTGTGTGTCCGTCTGTCTGTCCCCCCGCAGAGCTCCAGTCACTTAAAAAGCCCGACTGGGATGCACGGCTGTGCCTCTTCCGCTTTGGTCCTGGTCACACCTCTCTTCTGTTGTGTGTTCACCATGAGCTGCGTCCCTCGTCTCCACCGTGGATGTGACTGCCCGTTTCGCTGGAAAGGACGCCAGCTGCTAACGGTCTGCTTTCTTCAGACCACTCTGGATTCGCCCACTTTTCTCTTTACAACAGTGAAGGGATTGAGAGGGGAAGCGGGGGGGAGAGTTTTTAATTCAAATTTATTTATCCTTGATGTGATCATTTTTTTCCCAGAGAGGCCTTAAAAATTCCTACGAAACGTTGTTTAACTTGCCACGTCTCCAGCATTTCGGTAGGTCTTTCAGGGCGTTGGGCCGAGCCTGGGGCGAGGGTAGGGGCGCGCCCTTTCTTGAAGGAGCTGGTCGTGGGTGTGAGGACAGAGGCTGGCAGGGCTCAGGGCCCGTGGAAGTGTCTGCATTTCTTTTGAAATCGGGAGAAGGAAAATGAATGTACCCAAAGCTAGATTATATTGTTCTTTATGTCAGTGCAGTTGTAAAACATAATTTTTAGGTCGGTTTCCTGGAGGAAGGGGGCCACATGACCCGAAGTGCCCGGGGGCCGTGCGCGGCGGGGCACCACCTGCGTTCAGTCATTGCCAAGGCCACGGGCTTGCCCCCTCCCTCTCCCCGTTTCCCTCCCTCGCTCGCCTTCCTGACGAATCGGCTTGACCCCCACACAGAGGTGCCGGCCCCTCGAGGAGATGGCAGTGGAGCAGCATGGCTGCCCCCGACAGGGACCTGGGTGGCGCGTTGCCCCAGACGCTCGTTCAGAAAAGAAAACAGCACGAAACCCACCAAACGGCAGAAGAGGGAGGGAGAGCAAAACCAGGCGCGTGGTTTCCACGCCAGTTCCCAGCTGTAGAACATAAAGAAGCGACGTGAAATAATTCACAGACTACGAGACACGCGCACACAGCCAGCCACGTGGAGCTGCCCGCGCCAGGGGCGGCACCCACCCCAGCGCACCCTTTGGGGTCTCTGGCGACTTGGGCACATTTGGGGCTTCCCGCAGCCGGCCCTGACAGGCACCAGTACAGCCCGGCTGGGCCTCTTGGCTTCGCGGGGGGTGGGCAGGTCTGCAGGGGCCGGCTCTGTACCGAAGCCCCAGGACTTGTTAGTGGCTGGTCTCTTCCAGCATTCATTCCCCTCCCCCACCCCGAGAAGCCTTTCCCTCAGTCTGGCCCTGGAGACCCCCGAGGGCCCTTAGCAACCGTGGTTAAAGCAGAGGAAGGCCCGTCTGGGGGCAGGTGCACACTGCTGTCCAGCCTCACCCTCTGGGCAGCCCTGAATCCGGCCTCAGGAGGCCAGGCCCAGGGGCCAAGCCCAGCCTGCTGCTTCCTCTGGGACACTCGGGGAACCGCCTCTCCCTTCCCACCTGCCTCACCTGCTCTCTCCCCTTCCTTCCCGCAAGGTCCTCCAGACCCCAACAAGCCTGCCCGCTGCCTGCCCTCAGTCCCCACGGAGTCCACACCCGGCCCATCCTCAGCGCAGACCGGGCCAAGGCTGCTTTCAAAGCCCGGGCAGATGCCTTCAGTTACGGTTCCCATGCCGGGGAGTCGAGTCAGGCAGGCGCTGGCAGCCGCCAGAGCCGTCAGCAGCGCAGGGAGGCGGAGGCCGCCCAGGGTGGACACAGGTGCTTTACAAACTCCTGGCTGTGAAAATACATTATAGAATTGCGTTACACGCGTGCAAGCACACAGACAAAAGACGTAGAGTGGCACCACACAGTTGTAGTGGTAGCATTATGCAGTATGTCTTTGCACGCCAGATATTTGTGTAGGCTCATTTACACACACACACACACACACACCCCTTATAGTCTATAAACTGGATTTGTGGAAGTGGGAGTACATTTACGTACTTTTTTGTCACCTGTTTTTTTTTTTTACCTTTTTCTGCAGTCTTTTTTTTTTTTTACTGTTTTTAATAACATTTTTCTGTTACTAAATCTTCGATATCATGTTTTAATCCCTGCATAGCATTCCCTGCTGCCGATTCACTAATGAATTTAACATCCTCACACTGCAAATCGAATGCTTTATTTCCAGGAGCTTTGTTATCTTAAAGGCACAGGATAACTTAAAGACAACTTTGCTGCTTTAATTTTTCCCCTAGAAGAATATGAAAGGATACGAGTTCTTTGTGTTCCCTCTCCTCCCTTTCAGTGTGCGGGCTTTTAAGACAGGGAGCCAAAAGCCTCTGAGCTCCTTTGTGTGGGGCATGAAGACGTTCTTTCTTCCTGCCTTTTGTTTAGATAAATCTCGGGTTTATTGAGGGGATTATGCAGAGACCAAGGGCAAAGTGGCTTTGTGTGGGAGAGGAGCTCCGGAGTCGGAGGAGGGAGGGGCGAGGCGGGGGATTGAGCCTGGGCTTGGCGGGGCCTCCCTGGGGGCGGCTCTCAGCCATGGCAGGTCTTCTGCCTCCAACCAAGCTCTGCGGGGCGCAGGGGCATGGCCTCAAGGAAGAGGAAGCCGTCCTTGTCTTAAGCTTCCTGATTCCTTTGCCTTAGAGACCCCCGGAAGTGAGACCGATTTCCTCCCTGCCTGGTACAATGGGGAGGGGCTGCCATTCTATTTATTTGATTCGAAATTACAAAATGTGCGGCTGTGTCTTGCGAGTTTAAGTCCACACAGTTAGACACGCGCTCCGTGACTGACGGGTCAGCGCACATCTTTGCACGTGTCGACAGATATTTCCTTGAGATGCACTCCCAGCAGTGGACGTGCCGAGTGGAAAAGAGATCCACCACATATTTAAAGGCCTTTTAAATTACCCTCCACACTGTCGAATTACTTTTCATACCCATGGTGTGATTCAGAAGCGTTCCTGTTCTAACAGGCAGTTCTGGTCCCTGTCCTTGCTGGAATCCTGGGGTGTCCTGCCTGGGTGGTGGGGGAAGCTTCCTGACGAGTTGCCGGTTTGGCCTCTTTAGAAGGGACTCCCCAGAATCCTCTCTCAGCTGGGGTGCCATGGGAGGAGGAGATTGTACAGAAAACAATTTGGCTATTTTCAGGTCTCCCAAGGTTGATACCGAGCTAGGACCATTCCAGACACGGGAAGGAGTTGATTCATTACTTCCAAGCTTTGGGGCTGAGTCCATTCTCTTCTAGGGGGGGAGGTGAGGGGAGGGGAGGAAAGGGAAGCTGCTGGAGTCCTGCGAGCATGGACTCCCTGGCTTCGCCCTCAGAAGACTTTCTGGCGGAGTGTGGAGGCCAGCCCGCTCTTTGGGAGCCGTGCGCCTCTGCTCCCCAACTCCGCTTCTGCACCCGAAGCCCAGGTGTTACGTCCTCAACCATCGAGGTCTTTTTAAAACATAGGTTTTTCTTTCGGCATTTCATAATTCCCTTTAGAACTTGGAAAGCTTCTGATCTCTTTGCTTTCACTCAGTACTATGTGCGAGCACCCGCCCCCCCAGTTCTTTGGCTTCTGAGCTCCCCGCCCCACGCAGACTCTGCATTTGGGCGGCTGCCTCGAGTCCGTCCAGGGCCGTGTCTGCAGGGGGTGTGCCCTGGCCGCGGTCGCTGCCGCTGTCCCCCCGCCAGCCCCGCGAAGTTTCGCCGGGTTTTGGCCACTCACAGACGTTTCCAGTCCCATCTTGTACTGTTTTGCGGCCCGGAAACAGTTGACTTTTTCACCTCCAGTTGTTACAAATGTCTGAAATCTCTCCGTTATCTTTTCCGTTGGTTTCTGCTTTTTCCCCGTGCGGCCCTTTCCTGCACCACCTTGCCAGACTCAGCAAGTAGTCGCCGCCGCGCACCGCGAAGGTTTTGTCTTCTGCGTCGGATCTAGGCTCAGTAGGTACCCCGTTCCACCATCTCGGTCACTTCAGGTGACCATGTCTACAAACGTTTCACCCCTTTGTGACAGGTCAGCCAGCACCCAGCCCGCCACGTGCTTCCCCGTGGCCGCTGCCGCCCAGCCCGTCCCGCTTCCGGTGACGGTTGGCGTGTAGCTGGACACGGGTAAGAGCGGTGACTACCAGCCCCGTCTCAGGCCTAAGCACTAAAGCTTTCTCCTTGGCCCGCTGAAGCTGCGTGCGGGTTTCGTGGTCAGGGGGTCCCCTCGGCTGGCTCCTGCTCCGAGGGGGACCCTAGCGTCAGAGCTCTTCCATCGCGTGAGGACACCATCGGCACGTGGCCTCCAAGGTGGCTAGCCGCATGCAGGGAAGAAAGGGGGGCACCGAGAGGTTTGTCGTTTGCTTCTCAGACAGAGCCAGGCAGATGAGCTGCGTCTCCTCCATCCGCATTTTATCATCCAGACGTGAAGCAGCTGGGACGGGCGGCCATGCACTAGGGCGGACCGTCCGGGCCACCGTCCGGGCGGGGCCCGAGACCAGCAGATGGTGGTGGGTGGAGAACAAGCCGTGGTCAGAGTACACCGGGCTCGTTTGCCTTCTCCCTTGATGTCCTGCCTAAAAATTGGTGTTACTTACGGTTTGCATACATGTAGGTTTTTTTCATTTTTAGATCTTATAGTTGTTGAAAATTTAAAAGTGCGAGGAGATGGAGGGATTTACATTTCTTATTTTCCAAATGATTGGTCAGTTCTTCCAAGACCGTATAGAATACGTTCCTTTTGTATCGAAGGTAAAGTCAGCTTCTGTCAGCTTGAAGTGAGGAAGAAGGGAGGGGAGGGAGGGAGGGAGGGAGGTTCCTCATGGGAAGGAAGAACGTTGACTGAATGATGCGCTCGTTGTACTGAATTCTTCATCTTCATACTTGGGTTCGTTTCTGTTTGCTGTTCTGCTTCTGGTCTTTGTCCAGTCCAATACCAGTATCCCATTTTAATTAATACACTTAGATCTTAACTTCTAGCAGAGTATCTCCTTTATTTACTTAATGTTCAACAATTCTTTTAGTCTTACTAACTCTTCATGTTAAGATTAGAATGTTTTTGAACAAACTTTTAGAAATCCCTCAAATTTAGACCGGAATAATTTTAAATTAATGAGTTAATTTGAGGGGAACTGGTATCTTTGCATTTTGACGCGTCCCAAAGAGCGGTCTGGTACATTTTCTGATTTTTTTTCAAGTCTCCTATGCTTTTTACAGCAAAAGACTATAGTTTTTCTTTTTATATATACAGGTTATTTTTGTTATGATTATTCTTAGGTATTAATATATTTTTTATTGCTATAATAGTATTAAAATAATTGATGATTATTACAGATTATTGCTGGCTTATAGGAGCACTTTATATATTATTGTTTGTTTATAATTGGCTATTTGCTGAACTTTTAGTCCTATTAGTTTTTCTAGTTGATTCTCTTCTTTTTTCAGATGTACAATCATAGCATCTTCAAGAAGCAATCATTTGTCTCTTAATTTCCAGCATTTATTTCAATGACTGTTTCGTGTTTTATTTACAAGTAGATGAATAATAGTAGAATAATGGGCTTACTTGCCTTGTTTGTGACTCTCTGACATTCTGCACATTGGCTGAGGGTGAAACACATCTAGAATTTTATTTATCGTCGTCATTTGCTAAACTCTTTATCTCGTATTCCATCACTCCGAATGTTGATGTTGATTTTTATTTGATTTCGGTGCATCAGGGTAATCGTGATATTTCTCCTTCGGCTGACTGATGTAACTGACACATTCCCCAGCATCGGATCATTCTTTCATTTCATTCTGGAAGGGACTTTGCCTCGGGTCTGTATCCCGCCTTCGGTGTCTGGATTCAGGTGACTTTTTGCACATGTACTCGTCAGAGGTACTGGCCTGCAGTCTCCGAAGCAGACTTACCTACTCAGTCACCAGCAACAGAGCCACGCACTGGAAACAGAGGATGACTCTGTTCCCCCTGAGAAACGAGACCTCGGCAGGAAGAGGGAGGAGGTGACTAAGGACTGCCTCGTGGGCGCTTCCTAGATTTATCACACAGCTTGCCCCATTTCTGCGCTGGAGGGAATGAAAGAGGAGAGAGAGGCTAGGAATGTTCCAGTAATGGAGCTTTCTCCCCATGAGAGGAAACACCAAGAGCAGGAAGAAGCACGCTCCCACCCCCGCCCCGGCACTGGGTCATAAAACATCGGAACTGTCACACAGTCCGTGCCTCCCGCTCAGTGGGGAAGGCATTTTCAGGCAGAACACAACTTGGAACTTTATTTATAGGGCCCGGGGCAAGAGTGCAAATGGAGGCCCATTTACCATATGCCTCAGCATTTAAACATCGTGCATCGAGTTAACACATTATTAAATCAATATGTTCTTCCTGCCGTGAGAAATCTCCCTCCCTCCCTCCCTCTGCCCTCCCTCTTCCCTCCCTCTTCCCTCCCTCTTCCCTCACTCCTTCCTCCCTCCTTCCTCCCTCCTTCCTCCCTCCCCTCCTCCCTCCGTCCCGTCGAGCTCACAGAAACTGACTTGTGGGCCATCAGGATCCGAGCAGACAGGATGTTCCAGTCCCGGCTCTTTCTCCGTACGGTTTTGGCGAACCATCTATCTCTTCTCTCAGAGCCTCGGTTTTGTCACTTGCCAAGCGAACAGTTGCCAGTAAACGTTCTATAATATTACTTGCAAACGTTCCAACAGAGAGGGCGTCTGTGATTCTAGAAGCAGGATTCGTTGCTTTTCCTCTCCGCTCTACCCTGTAAAGGCTTCTTGCGTTCAAAGAAAGAAATTGCAGCAGCGAAGGTTGTAAATGCCGGGTTTTTCCGTGGCCGCCGCCCCCCCGCTCTCCATCGTGCAAATGGGCAGTGGCGCTGGGCGTGCACCACCCTGCGGTCTGCAGCCACCGGCCGTGACTCCTGGCCGTGGGTTTTAAACCTGACCCAGACAAGCTGCTGTTCGTCAGCTTAGGGAACAAAGTGCTTCTCCTTTCCGTCTACTTTACTGCACCTTCGACTGCAGGTCTTCACTCGTGTAAAGATGAGATGCATTATGCACCCCGAAATGTGTGGCCTTCTCTCGAGAGCAGTGTGTCTGCTCATCTGTGTTCCGTCTACTTTTCTGCACCTTCGACTGCAGGTCTTCACTCTATAAAGATGAGATGCATTATGCACCCCGAAATGTGCGGCCTTCTCTCGAGAGCAGTGTGTCTGCTCATCTGTGTTGTATGTGTCTGACCTCCTCCACCTGAGGGTGAACTCACTGAGGGCAGAGACTGCTGCTAGGTACACCTGGGCATGATACAGGGACAGCCTGGGGACATACCCGTCAAATGACCGAAAGGGGAAAGCCCGACTCTGCCGGCCCGTGGCTTTCCTTAGCTTGTCTCCATTCAGTCAGAGCATTCCTTTTTTATTTTAATTTATCTTTCAGATGTAGCTGACATACAATATTATGTCGGTTTCAGGTGTACAATGTCACGGTGAAACATTTACATACCTTACAAAGTGATCTCCACGATGAGTCTCGTAACTGTCCTCACCATACGTAGTCATGAGCAGTTTTCGGGGTGTCTCCTAAGGCGGAGACAACAGGACAAAAGCAAGCAAATGGGACTCGTCAGTTGGCGCATTCCCGACTCCACCCGCCGGCCCGCTCGGCCACGCCTGTGCCTGCGCGAGGTGTCCAATACGGCCAAGATCCTCCATCTCACGTGGCAGACCAGGCCTGGGCGTGGCGAGGGCACTCCTCAGAGGCCACGCTGCTGCAGCCTCCCCGTGACGGACACACAGGCAAGTGTAGCACCCATGACACCTCAGGGGACGCGATGGAGACTTCCCGTGGGACTAGAGAAGGCGACGGGAGTGTGCAGGCTGCGAGTCGGACGTCTGTAGACACATAGTAGCTCCTGCGTCTTTATCGCTTGAAAATCGATAGGGCATCCTCACAGTTTAGCCTGATAAAGAGCCTCGCCCCCATTTTCGGATGTACCTTTATCCCACTGTCCTAGAGTCCGTCGGGTCTAAGTTTGAGCCTTGGCTCCGCTTTTGCTAGCCAGCCAGGTGTAGTTGGACAAGTTACTTCATCTTTCCGAATCTCTTTCCTCATCTATAACACGGAGCTGGAGTATCGTTGTGAGAATTAAAATGTAATTAGAGCACTAGTTACAACGGAAGGTCATGTATTAAGGTCCCTTTTAAGTGTACGAGAAGCAAAGGCGTCCAGGGTGCTCAGACAGCAAGAATTCCCCAGGGACGCACAGTACTTGGCAGCTTGTGAAATGCTCCCACTCTCAGGGTCTCTGTGGCGCCCACAGCAGCTCTGTGCTTAGGGGCGGCCTCAAGGCAAGGAGCTTGGGCGGCTGGCTTACCTGGAACTGTCCAGCAGGAGCCAGAAGCAGAAGCAGGTTTCCTGGCTGCTGCTCTGTCCTCGTCAGCCCCTGGAAGGCCTGTCCAGGCTGCGTCTGTGATTTGATTTCAGCCTCCGCTAGTCGGTTTAGGTTGGAAAAATGTTCTCTTTCTCAGGATGACGCCGGGCGCCTGGAACAGCCAGCTGGCCGAATTATAAAATTACCCTTATGTGTCATTAGTAATAGTTACCAGTTTGGGGAGTCGTTTATTCTCTGGGACTCGTGTATACCATTTATTCCATCCAGTTGACCACCCGATGTTCCCATAGTGGGAATTTTCAGAATCTGTTGGATTTCCCCACTAAACTCTCTAGGTCAGAGGCAGAGAAACTCCACAGTTAATTCAGTCTCATTCGGTTATAAACAAGGTTAGGAAACGAAGTCCTGTTCCATCTCAGTTACCCTCAGCTCACGTAATCATCTCCGGGCTCAGGACACACGAGCGTTCAAGTCGTTGGTGTTGGAAGGGACCTGGCAGGTCGTCTGTCTGAGTGGGGCCCTTTTACAGTGGGGGACACGGGGATGACTCATCCACGCAAGAACCCCAAATCCCTAATCCCATCTTGTTATATCCACCACAGCATTCTGTGGGGTTCTCTGAGGCCATGAGAGATGGGTATAAAAAAGCAGGACACGGGAACCGAAAGACACTTCCGAGAGACGCCGAGGGCTGGGGTCAGGTTGGAAAGGGGTAGAAAGGAGAGGATGAGAAGCCGCCGAGCAGTTGGAATGTCGGCCTCAGGGGTCGGGAAGGATGTGAGCATCATCTGGGGTAAGAGATGACCAGAGTTGTGGGCGCAGGCAAAGGAATGTGGAGGGGCGCTGTAAAAATCTCTCCTTCCCATGACCGGTCGTTGGATATTTTTAGAACAATGAAAAGCCCCCTCCCCTGTATCTCAGATGTGAGTTTCTCCAGGGCGAGGGTCTTGGCTTCCTGGCCTAGCGCGGTTCTCGGGAGTGCTTGCGGGCTGCGTGTAGGCGTCACGGACGTCACAGGGCCTCGGGTCTTCCTCCAAGGGTGCGACCTTTGTGGCAACGCGATCGAGCAAACCGAAATGCTTGTGGCTCTATGCGTTTCCTTGGCAAATCTATAGCACGTGGCTTCTGTGTTGGTTGTTTTAATCCCCCATAATAAACACCCCAGCCAAGATGGTTCAGAACAGTTATGCAGTATCACAATTTTAAAGTAACCCAATTAGCCCAGCAAATGCCTGGAATTATTTCCCCCGTCCCCCGCGCACCCGAGGGAGCCCCGCCGTTGCCTCCTGAGTGAGTTCTTTTCTCCGTCATGGTCTCGCTGTACGATAGTTGCCTTTATGAAAGCGCTTGCAGCAGATATTAGTTTTATTATTAGCTTTTGTTTCTTCCACCTCTTAAAAGCTCCTGAAGGACAGAGTCATTTAGCTACGCATTAGAAACATTGCCGGGACCTAGGCCAGATCTAGGATTGTAGTAGAACTAGAGTCATGTTTTACAGACTTGATGAATTCAAAGTAAGTTGACGGGTTTTCCTCTCTCTTCCCGCGATGTCATGAAATGAGCACGAACATGGGAGTCTGACCTGATTTTGCACGGTTCATGCCTGTGATTTAGGGAAGGTGGCCTGTACCCTCCACACTATCACATACATAGCTCACGACATCACAGGGCATGAGCAAGGAACAGACTTTAGCTTGAGCTTCTGGGAACCACAGTGAAACCAGACCACAGAACTGAGCCACCGACGGGCATGGGCCTCGGGAAGGGGCCCAGCCTGGAAGCTTCCTCCATAGATGTCTGCTCTGGTGGCACACTCCTCTGCTGGATTCCGCTGGAAAACGACTGTGTTGCCCCTCCCCCCTTCCCCCCATTCATAAATTCATCGGGATGGTGGGAACACAGCCACATTCAGGGCTCTGGAGTGTTGGCATCTGGGAAGCATCTGCAGGCCTGAGGCCGGGACTTCGGGGGGTAGGCTGGCGTGGAGACTGGGTGAGGTGATGCATGGCACCCACCACTGGCACCTCAGTGTCCCGGTGGGCACGGTAGGCGTTGTGAGGTGGCGGTGACGATGGGCACTCCCACATAGGCCCCCAGCATGCACCATGTGCCGCTCCACAGCCTTCCCACGCCCTCAGCCCTCGGAACGGAACGCTGGCGTCACCACACGCTCCGCTTTGGCGGTCTGGAAACGGCAGTGCAGAGCACGTGTGGGATGCGCCTCGGGCAGCAAAGGGGGCGCGCGAGCCCACGTTCCTGGCTTCCTCTTCTGCCCACCCCACAGGGTCACCGAGTTCTTCACGTAAGAACATGCGCGTGGCACTGCTTAGTCACCTGTGACGCAGCATGCAAATGTGCTCGACAAGATTTCGGAACCATGTGAGCATCTTAACTTTTAGTTCCTCCACATAACTCGCTTTCCTAAAAAAGATATTATGGATACCGTGGATCTTCCGCTAAGCCAGAGCTCCCGATGGCTGAGATGGGAGAGTCATTGTCCCCACTTCACAGAAGACGTGACCGTGCCCCAAGGAGCTTAGCTTACAGACGTGGTTTCCTAGGACCTGGGTCCCCAAGCCTCAGTCACATTTCCTCTCCTGCGTCACGCGTTTACAAATGATCACAGAGACTCAGAAAGAAGATGCTCGAGCTGCAGACCTGTTGTCCCCTGTTCCCTTCCCTCCGAGGCCGCGTACAAGCCACTCTGTCCCAGCTGGAGGAGGGCTCCTTCTGTTGAGCTGGACTCAGAAATAGTAGCTCTGAAAGCTGAGTCGTTCAGTGAGGGCAGGGGGCGTGGACATGCATTCCAGTTTATGGGGATCACTGGGGCGACGAGACCCACGTAAAAGAGTCACAGTTTGCAGAAACAGTAGCGAAAGCTTCTGAGCACAAATCATGCCTTTCACAATAATGTAGTAGAGACTTTAAAATTGAATACTGTCGTCGTTTCAAGAGTACGTTTTCCTCACACAAAATCAGATACAGGAGGGTATTTCCAATTAATACGAGGACCAAAGAATATAGTTTGGGTGCATTGAGTTGAAAAGTGCCAAATAAATAACATTTCCTACCAATAATTGATGTAAGAACTAAAACATCAAATATATATTTTAAAGCATCAAGCTGACATGTAATAATTTTCAGCCTTTTTATTAAAAACGCTCTTAATTCTGACTCTGTCTTTAAAAGCTTCAATTTAAAACTGTATAGTACATTACTCTGGTTAGGACTGAAAACTAACATATGCTTAGTGACTCATGCTGTCACAGCGGCCAAACTGTAAAGAATTAATGGGGAAGTTTAACCAGTCGCAGATTTTTTTTTCTCTTGCCACTGTGGCATAAAAGACTTGAAGAGACTATTTCCTGTTGTCGCACCTGTTGTCAAATCCCCTGCCCATCTCTTCCAGCAGGATGTCACAGAATCTGCGTGACGTCTGTCATCGCTGGCTGGACTGCGGACGTCTCTGTACTGCTCACCTAGATCGGAGATTTTAAAAACACTTGTGTGTTGGCGTGTTTGGCAGCAGAACCACTTTTGCACTTTCCCGAAGAAGCCTCACACAGAACGTGGTGGCCCGGGGCTGGGCCTGGTGGGTGGATGAGAGAGGCTGAGGGATGATGGGGTTATGCCTGGGGTTGCGCATTTGCTCTGTGGCTTGTTAACTCCGTGACTCTTAGCAGGAGAGGGTCAGCTCTCTACCTGTCGTGCCATCTTAACCTCCCTTTATTGCTTTAAAGCTCACTTTTGTCATCTGTAAAGCAGAGATAAGTGTTTGTGCTTTACTCTTGGGTTGTACAGATAGAAGAGGTCAGGCCCACAGTGCCTGGCACGTGCGCTCGGAGCAAGACCACAGGCCACCTGCCTTACCCTCTTCCCTAGTGGCCATCACCCCATTTTCTTTCAATCTTCATTTGTAACCCCATGGACTAAAAACTCTCTCTGGTTTCATCTTTCCCAGAATTGTCCCCCTCCTCTGAGACGAGTCCTAGTGCCCGGATGTCTGTGGGTTTGCCTGCTTGGCGTTAATGACCCCATCTTTGGCAGTCATGGCTCCAATTTTTCTTAGTCTTAATGGGATTGCAAAACTAGGCCCTTGGCGTCCAGGTTGCCTCTGACCCACACAAAGCTGATTATTGCTCTCTCCAGGGCATTTAAATCTTGGAGGAGGACATTCGGAGCTGATTTATTCAGTGCCGGCCCTTCCACTAAATTCCTATTAGTGCTTCTGTAGCTGGAGGCTGTCTCTGTAACTCGCACCCCAGGTGGCAGAACCAGAACTAGGCCCCCAGCCCTCCTTAGCTCTAAGTACTACGATCTGGGGGCAAAACATAGCGTCTGACCGCGCCGGTCTTTCTCCCCACCTGGCCGGGCCAAAGACGGGAGGACCACCGGGCGGTAGGCATGTCCCCGGATTCAGAGTGTGCCCACCCTCATCAAGAAGCCATTATTCCCCCTTCTGTAAGTCTCCCTCCTCCTCCCTGTCTTTGTGTAGTATTTCCCGCCATAGAGAGTCCCCTGCCAGATTTCCCTTCTTTATTAATCCTCCATGAACAGCACCTCCCTGCCTGCCACTTGCAGTACAAGCAGCATGTATTAGAAACACATATTTCTCAAAATAAAACTTCTAAAGACACATCAACACAGAGCCTAAGAAGCGATGTTATCAGTGAAACATTTTCATTGCATCCTTTATTGTTAGTTTTTTTTAATTGTGGTGCCATCGCGTGTATCTCACGCAATGGTAAAGTGCCTCTCTAGTTCCTACCCTCCGCCTGTGCCATCCCTACCTTCTCTATCCAGATTGGCTTGTGACTTCATTTCTGGCAGAAGGAGTCAGTCAAGGGAAACATTAATTTGTTTGAGTGGATGTGTTTCAAAGTCACTTTGGGGAAAAAAAAAAAAAGGCTTGTTATGACCTCTTCCATCATAGAAAACACACAGCCTTTGGTATTATAGCAATTTCAAAGAACACTTCCATATTTCCCTTGAAATATTACCCTTTTTATAGCTTGCTTAAAATCAGTAATGGAAATAGTTTGAAAGTGAAGGGGTTCCAGTCTTCATAGTCTCTTTCTGCAGAGACCGTTTATCAGTAAACACCCATCGACACTCAGCTGTGAAGGAATCAACGTTAGTTATTATTTTCACAAAGGATTAGGCGCCATGTACACATACACAACAAAACATCAGAAAGAGGGATCAGAAGATACATAGAAAATGCTAACTCCAGTTTGGTGGATCAAAATAATGTAGCAGGCCGCAGAAATGTTTTGCAGGTAGGTTTGTAGAAGACACTATAGATTGGTTATTCCAAACCACTTACAACCCCAGTTTTCCCCTTTCTTCCTTTATGAACCAAAGAGGCCGTGAAGCTAAAACATTTTCCCAGACTCTCTTGCAGCTAGGGATGGCCATGTGACCCATTCTGGCCAATGAGATGCTTTTTGTTGAGGTTTTTCTATTTCTTTACGGAGGTTTGTATTTTTCATCTGTTTCAAGAATGTTCATAACTATCGAAGTGTTTTTGTCATGCTTTGAAATCTTTGTCAGATAATTCTAACATCTCTTTCATGTCTATGTTGGCATCTATTGATTGCCTTTTCTTCATTTGTGTTGAGATATTCCTGGTTGTTGGTATGACAACTGATTTTTTATTGAATCCTGGGCATTTTTGTATTGTGTTAAAAGAAACAGATTTTATTTAAATCTC
Source organism: Pteropus alecto (assembly GCF_000325575.1). Lineage (NCBI taxonomy): Eukaryota > Metazoa > Chordata > Mammalia > Chiroptera > Pteropodidae > Pteropus > Pteropus alecto. The sequence continues at coordinate 5,272,309 of NW_006430726.1, forward strand.
CTCTAGCTGTCTTTTTCTGACACTGGTCTGGCAGGCAGGAGACTCTTTGTTACAGTCAAGTGAGAGGGGGGGTCCAGGTTTCCCATTCGTTCTCTGTTGGCCCCAGTGGTCACGGGGTTTACTACTGGATGGAGATGGGATCTGGACCCCCACATTGTTTCTTCTAATCCAGTGGGGTACAGGCTTGCTACCAGCTGGCAGTGATGAAAGTTCTGGCTTCCCCTCAGCCTTCTCTGACATTCAGGGCATGCGTGCGTGCGTCCGTGCGTGCGTGCAGGTGCCTCATTATAACCTTGTGAAGGCACCGTTCAGTTTTTTGTATGTTTCTGTTTTTGTGGTAACTGGCTGGAGTAGAATGGCTGCCCCTTAAGTGAGAGAGAATGGGGTTTATTGGGGCTTTTTGTCTGTGCCTGTTGGTGTTCCCTGGTCGCCTTCTCCTTTGGCCCTAAGTCTGATTCATCTAAGGCAAATAGAAAGTCCAGGGAAGTCACCACCATTGTGTTCCTTGGCTCCTCTGGTCCGTAGCCAATCTGTCGTCTTCTCTCCGTGTTTCAGAGTTTTCTTCTACTTGTTTTAAATGCAGTGTCAAGAGTTCTAGTTGTGCTTAGCAGGAGGAACAGAGAAGTACTTCAGCTTCCCGGAAGCCGAAGTCCGTATGATGTACTCTGAGATCACAAGGTGAGTGTCCTCTTAAGAGAGAAGCCGGCAGGACCCTTGGGTCTTCACCTTTCGCCCTTCCGTGAGCCTGGTGCCTGGAGAGGGAGTAGCCAGCCGTCCTGTGACCATGGGCATGAAAGCCAGATGCGGCAGGGAGCAGAGCTGCAACAGAAAAGGGGCCCAAGTAGCTTAATTCTTATTACAAAAAAAAAATGAAAATTCTTATATGCTCGTCATTGTTTACAGCCTAATTTATTCCTATCAGATACAAACTCCTTGGTTACATGAGTCGGTGACTCAGTAAGTAGTAAATACCCCAGGTCTCCCGCGCGCTCTCGACTCTCCCCACTTCACAAACATCTGTGGTTTGTCCACAAGCTCGACCCCGGGGGGCGGGGGAGGAGGGGCGGGAATTTTTGAGTTTTACCCAAGAAAAATGCATCTGTTGGCACTTGCGCTTTCCATGCATTCCATGTTAAAAGGACAATAAGGCATTATAAGTGATCTGAAAATAACAGTAAACATGTTTTATAACTTTAAAATCTCATGTCAGATCCAGTATTCTGAGTAAAAATACCTTTATCTGGGTAGGGCTGCATAGATCCTAAAAACTTTTCCATGCATGCAATCTTACGTGATCCTCAGCACAGCCTGTGAGGTGGTTGGTAATATCTCCTTTATTTCACTGATGAGAAAATGATGATCCCCAGAAGGAAAGCATTTTGCCCAAGTCTGACAGCTCACAGATGATGGGGCACCCAGTGTCCAGCTCAGGCCTCTTCGGCTCCGAAAGCAGTGCCCCTAGCCACCGCCAGCACCGTTCCCTAATGTCACCCTTTATGATGTTTGAGCAGAGGTGTTCTGACAGATAAGGAGAGTTGTAAGTGCATAAATGTCAGTGGAGCCTTGAAAATATTCTTGGCGAGTCAGTACCGAGCAGTAATCTAGAGCAGGATCGGCAACCCTTTTCTGTGAAGGGCCGGATAGTAAATATTTTAGGATTTGTAGGCCGTACTGTTTCTTGTATATTCTTCTGTTTTATTTTTTATTTTTTCCCCAACGCTTAAAAAATGTGATAACCATTCTTTCACATGGCTCACAGGCCATGTGAAAACAGGCTGCTGGCGGGGTTGGCGGGGGGCCCGCTGGACCGCCAAGCAGGCAGGGACAGTGGGGCCGGTGCTCCTAGGCTTCGCGGGGCAGGGCTTGGCCTGAGCGGGATGGCCCAGAGCCTCTGCTTCCCTGGGCAACTGTCCTCCCATCTCTTTCCTGCACAGAGGTGGCAGGGCACCTAATGTGGGTGACTAAGGGAGTGTCAAGCAGGCCCCTGAGCCCGGGACTCTGGCTAATTCAGCACAGCTTGTGTGCCTGCCTCCTGTGGGTGGAACGGAACTGAATAGTAAATCCTCCTACCTGCAGACTCATGGGTTCCTGCTTTTCCTCGTCAGGGCACACTTCTCAGCTCCCATCAGGACATGTCCCTAGATTGGAGAAGCCGGTGGGTGGCCTCGCTCTGCCACTTCCTAGCCGAGTAACTGGGCAGTCTCGTACGCTCTCTTGGGTTCAGTTTTCTAACTGGCAAAAATGAGAATGTTGAGATAGATCACCTATACGTTCACTTCGACGCTGATGCTAACCTTACACTAATTACCACCTCAAAACCACTGCGTCCTGTGTGACCTCCAGTTTGCTCAGAATCCATTAGCTGGGCAGCACGTTCTGCCTGTGGAATACTAAAGTCTTCACCAAGTGTCTGGATGACTTAGCCTGGAACCCTTTTTCCTTTAGGATGGAAACATTTGGACCATGAAATGTAGGAACAAGCTCTGTGCGATTGACGTCATGTTTGGAAATGCAGTGTGAAGAATTAAAATATTCAAGCAACTCAATTTTAATTTTTCTTTCAATTTTCTGGATAATTCTTGTTGCATAGTTACCACTATTTTCCATTTTCTTTGTTATGTAGAAGGGAATGTGAGCTTTATGCCCAAATATGGATCTTTCATGAAAAAAGCCAAATTTGGGATATTTCTTCCCATTTCTGATGGCCAGTAAGAGATGTTATTAAGCATCACTCTAAAATAAATGTCAGGGGAACCTTCTTGGGAAATGATTTAGCAATATGTATTGAGTCCTAAAAATGTTTCTATCTTTGACCTGTAGATTCTCATCTGTTAATCTATTTTAAGGACATAGTAATTAATCCTGATAAATTTATGCAGAAATATGCACATTATGGCATTATTTACATTGATATTGGGGAAATCTTTAACATTTAGCAAAGAGAAAATGGCTAAAAAATTCTGGTACCTTCATTCAGTGGAGCGTCATGATGCAGTGAAAACTTAAATTTTGTAAAATCACAGATATATTCTTTTAAAAATTTTTTATTTTTCAACTATAATTGACGATATTATATTAGTTTCAGGTCTTCAACATAGCGATTAGACATTTATATAACTTACAAGGTGACCACCCCCCAAAAATCTAGTACCCTTCTGACACCATACATAGTCATTATGATATTATTGACTTCCTTATGCTACACTCGACATCCCCATGACGATTTGTCACTTAATCCCTTCACCTTTTCACCCAGCCCCCGAATGCCCTCCTGTCTGTCAGTC
>NW_006430726.1:5275644-5278704 GCF_000325575.1 Pteropus alecto
TATTTTGTTCTCTAGATTCCACGTAAAAGTGAAATCATAGGGGGTTTGTCGTCCTCTGATTTACTCCACTCAGCACAGCGCCCTCTAGTTCCGTCCGTGTTGTTGCAGATGGCAGGATTTCATTCTTTTTTATGGCCGAGTAATATTCCATTGTATGTATGTACCACCTCTTTATCCCTTTATCCGTTGATGGACATCCAGGCGGCCTCCACGTCCTGGCTGTGGTAAATAATGCTGCAATGAACATGTGGATGCACATCCCTTTACCCGTTGACGGACATCCGGGCGGCCTCCACGTCTTGGCCGTGGTAAATAATGCTGCAATGAACATGTGGATGCACATGTGCCTTCAAAGTCGTGTTTGGGTTTCTTTGGAGAAATACCCAGAAGCGGGATTGCTGGGTCCTTCTTCGTTTCTTGTTAGAGTCTTTGTTATAAAGTCTGTTTTGTCTGGGAGAAGTATTGCTGTGCCAGCTTTTTTTGTTTCCATTTTCATGAAATAGATGTATATTTTTGTCCCTTTCCTTTCAGTCTGTGTGTCTTTCGACATGAAGTGAGTCTCTTGTAGGCAGCACATGTGAGGGTCTTGTTTTCATATCCGTTTAGCCATCCTGTGTCTTTTTATTGAAGCATTTAATCCATTTACATTCAAAGTAATTGTTGATGTGTAGTTATTGCCATTTTATTATTCATGTTTTTGATCTTCTTCTTAAAGAACTCCCCGGACATTTCTTGTAATCCTGACTTGGTGGTGATGAACTCCGTTAGCTTTTTCTTGTCCTGGGATGGCTTTGCCGGGGAGAGTCATCTTAGTTGCTAGGTCCTTGTTTTTCATCACTTAGAATATTTCATGTTGACCACAGATATACTCTTAATGCAGCAAGTGACGACTACAGAAATTGAGTGCATTTGTTTATAACTACATAAGAAAAGGTAACATGCTACCGATTAGCACGCATTCAGGCAGTATGCTACGTGCTTTATAATTACCTCATTCACAGTAACCTCGAAGCAAGTAGCATTCCCACTTCACAGTTGGTGAAATTGAAACGTAGAAAAATTAAGTAACTCGTTCAAGTTCACAGAGCCAGGAAGTGGCAAAGGCAGAGCCTGGATTTGCACCCTGGTCTCTCTGATCCTAAAGCTTTGGTTGCAGAATCTCTTATAAATTACTGTAACACATCATGAAGATTAATGACAGGAAAATCTAAGGGGGTGCAAGCGAGCTCTCCCACCTTTGCTGACACGCCATCGAACCCGAAGCCGGTGAATGGCTCGGGAAGGGCTGGGCACTCGTGGCATGACCCCAGCGCCCCTAATCCTCCACAAGGGGAGAGAGTTGCCTCTGGCTCCTCTCCAGGAGTGATAGCATTCCTCTCCCAGGGCGGGATCGAGGTGGCTCCACAGCCACAGCAGACACCAGCTTCTCTTCTTTGCAAAGCGCTTGGCCGTCAAGGGTCGCCCGGTTCCAGGAGCTGTTCGTTCCAGCTTTGACACTCCGACCAGAGCACCTCCCAGTCCTCCCTGTTCTTTCCTTCTTTTTTTAGCATCCACATGTGGATATAATAAAAGTGCGCTGGGCTGCAGGGCTCGGGGCAGACAGGGAGAGTGTGAGAGGGCTGATTGGCCGAGCTGTTACTGCCTGCCTCTCCGGGCACACATCCGCCGAACAAAACATGCAGTCAGTACAACACATCAGGACAATAAAACTAAGCCCTGCGGTGCTCTCATTGGGTGTTATGCAACTCAGAAGCCCGTGGCCATAAAAAGGAGAACGGGGAAACCTCGCGCGTGCGAGAACAAAGACGCTCAGGCACCAGGTTGGAAACAGCCTTGGCCGAGCGCGCATCCTCTGGGGCACCTGGAAGCAGTTAGCTCAGGGAGCTGTGCAGGTTTTGGCCGCTGCGTCGTTCACAGGCGCCCCGTGAGCTCTCGTTAGGGACCTGTGTGGCCGTGTGCTTTTCATTAGGGAGCCCATTGATCCTGTCCACAAAAACCCACTTCTTTCAGAGGATGGGCAGATGGAGCGCTTGCCGCACTTCCGCTTCTCGGGGCGGGGGAGGGGGACTCGGGGAGTGGGACCCCGTGGGTGCCCGTGCCCCTAGGCTGCCATTTAAGAAAGTGGCCCCTCTTGACCAGTGGAAAATTGCAAGCCAAGAAACCCTGTCGCTTCCCTAGCCTGGTTAAGAGTGAAAGAAAACTGGAAGGTTTTATTGTCAGCGCCTCGTTAGGACTTGTTGCAAAGTAGGCCAGGGCAATTTGCCTATTTTAGATTTTAGAAACATTTGTTCTTCCCACAAGAGGTATTTAAAATACCTTCAGGACGAAGATGGCAACCCTAAACAATTCATTCAAAAAAAATTTTTTTTTTTTTGCTTAGTTTTGAAGTAAATGCTGTTGATGACTGACGCCTGATCCCACCCTGGGCCTCCGTGGTGCCCATCACTGGGGTTCAGACCTGTCTTGGTTTGTCTGGGGGCCTGTGGGGCGGCCTGCCAGGGGCTGGCTGATGATAGCCGTGAGCGATTGAGTCCCCTGCCACTGGAACAGAATCCAGTTTGGAGGAGGAGAATAATTTTGGCCAAGTAACAAAAACTGAGTCATCAGGGAGGAACGGCCATTCTGAGTCAAGCCCGCTGTGTTTTACTTAGACTTGTCTCCCAGCCCAGCGTCGACTGGGTTCACTCAGCTGGGTGCCGTGTTGGGATGTGCTGGGCGCCGTGGTGGGATGTGCTGGGCCACCTGCACAACTTGAAGGTGCTGGTTCCGTCCAAAGTCTGCAAGACACCAGGGGCACGAACAGATACGAGAGTGCAGCACATGTGGGGGGGAGAGGGTCCTTCTTCAGAGGCGCTGGGTGCATCCTGGGGACACAGCTGAGGGGGCCGTTACCAGAGAGGGGACTGTGACTGCAGGTGGCACGTGGTGACCTGGTGTGCATTTTGCAAATATGTGTGAGAAACTTCTTGGGTCCTTCTGGAACTCGTGGGACGCGTTTGGGCGTGTAGGCGTGTTTATGCCGTTCGTGAGGGTGGGCGTGGTGGGCCTCCCAGGAATGGG
>NW_006430726.1:5278828-5297650 GCF_000325575.1 Pteropus alecto
CTTAGTCTGGTTTCAAACCGCGAGCACTCTGAAGAGAGCCACGTGACCACTTCTCAGCGTGTCAGCGTAGTTGGAGCTTGGACAGATAGGCCGTGGTCGTTTTTGAACCCTGTCTGACGGAACTCTGCGTGTACGTACGGCTTGTGGGCGGTATCCTACACGGTCCCCGTCACGCAGGGTCGCCTGTCACTCTAACACTCCCCGAAGGATTCCTCCTGACCGTTTTCCCGGCCCACCCTGAGTAAAGGAACAAACACACAGCTGTCCTGCTCGTCGGGGTCAGGGGCGTGTTTTCAGAGGTCGTCGTTCGTGGAGGCGGACAATGGCTATGGAGCCTGGGGGCCAGATCCTCCCTCTCCCCGGTCTGCACTCCTGAATCCATCTGCGTTCCACGCCTTGCTGGCCTCCCCCCGTCCAGCCCTACGTGCGTCGTCCGCTGCCTGGGAAAGTTTGAGTTTTATCTGTAACCATTTTTCATCCGTTTATCCATCCACCCACCCACCCAGCATCCATCCATACGTGTCTTCCACCTTTTCTCTGTAACTGGTAACTCACCGGGAGCTAACGGTTTAGGCTCATGTTCCCATCCCTATGGTGTTCCCCCCCCCGGGTTTACCGAGGTGCAGTCGACATACAACACCGTGTAAGCTTAAGGCGTTCACGTGATTTCATACATGTACGTGCTGTGAAACAGTGGCCATGATGACACCTTCGTGACCTCACACGACGACTTCTTGTGATGAGAGCATTTAAGGTCCACTCTCAGCCGCGCTCTCGCGTGTAAGACAGTATCGCTCCCTGTGGTGGCGGTGCCGTCTTCCACTGCGTTTTCGTTTCCCTACCCGAATGGGAATCCGATCTGCGAAATGCAGCCGCTCACGTCGCCCGGGTGAACTTCCTGAGATGATTCCTCAGACCGTCCCTCCTTGTCCTGGGAGAGTGGGTCACACGCGCCGCCCACGGCCTCCCGCCCCGCACTGCCGCGCCCACCGCGGCGTCACCGATGAGGCCCCGAATGCCAGCAGGGCCGCGCGCGGCCGTGCCCCGCGGTGCACGTTGAGGATATGACTGCCGAACGAGTTGGCGGGTTCTCTGCGTCTAATGGGGCGGGTAGTGAGAATCAAAGCCCAGAGCGCGTCGCGGGAGGCTTCCGAAGCCAGAGTTACCATTTATTAGACGTCCGCCGGATGCTGAGCATCGCGCCGCGTGCCTGGCGTGCAGCGCCGAGCGAGGTCTGGCCACAGCCAGTGGGCGTTTGTCTCCAACCTGAGTGCTCAGACCTTGCTGCCGGCAGCCGTGTGAATTTCTCTGAAATTGTACCTTTAGGGGGAAAACCACTTGTAGCTTTTTTCAGCCTCCTGTAAAGCACAGCGGGGGGCCCTTGACTTCCCACAGCCACCGGTTCCTTATCGGGTTCACCCGGGACCTTCGTCCCTGTCATCCTCGGTGAGCTGAGCCTCCGGACACTGCCGTCGTCTTTTCAGTCCAGAACTCAGCAGTTTCTCCGCTTCATTTCTGTCCGTGACTTTACGTTTCTGTTTCTCTTCTGCTCCACGGAAACGTCTGTCTGATTTCGAGCGGGCCAGTGTCATTTAGCTTCCCTGTTTCTATGCTTTGTCCCCATCCAGTAGCTCAAACCGAGTAAGCGTGCGAGAGTACAGTACTTCTCTGGCACGAATTACTGCGCCATCCTGATCCTAAGCTCTTATGCTGGTTTCTATTTATACTTGACCCGTAATTGATTTAATAAATGTATCCCTACCCCACACTTAAAGAATAATCATTTCTGGGAAATGGGCCAGTTGTTGAGACGGTGACAGCTGAGCCGTGCGCACCACAGGACTGCCGCGGATGCTCGGGTCACGACGGCGAGGCCAGCGCTGGAAATCTCTGCAGCAGGAGCGTGCGGCCGCTGCGTGAGCACACGGGGGTCGCGCGGGCGCATCGCGGGGGGAGGAGACGGACGTACCAAAATGTGGACTGAGGTCTCCCGTCGTCTTGCGGTGGCGGTTGGGGACCCCGTGGCTTGAATGACAGAAATGACAGTTGAGTCGGGCACGGCCTCGTTCTTCTGCACCTTTCCTCTCATTCCTCGTAGTTTCTGAACCGATCGTGTGTGAAAACCCGAGGGCGAGTGAATTGTCCGGAAATAGGTATTCCTCGCCCCGCCCGGCACCCTCCGTGGGTGAGGGCCGCTTCTCTGCCCTTTGACGCCGGCTCGGCTGTCACTGCCCTCGGCCACTGAGATGCTGGCGGGGCCTGCTGGACCAAAAAAAAAGAAAAAAAAAAAACGCACTTTTGCAGTTGGGCTTGCTCCTGGACCTTTCGATGTCACTGTGAGGAAAATGAGCCTGGGATTGGCCACCGGTCCCAGGAGGAGGACGGCAGATCTGTGGGGCAGAGCGACCCCAGCCTAACCCCCTGGCCCAGCCAGGCCAAGTCAGGCCAGTGTCAGTCCCCCGCTGAGCTGCGGCTGCATGATGGGTTTTACCAAGACTGGACGAGCCGCCCCGCGGAGACCAGCCTCCCTCAGCCTCCCTTCATCGACTTCCTCTTCATCCACCGACGTGCGAGCTGAAGAAATGCTCGCTTTTCTGTGACACTGAGATTCTGTGGTTGGTTGTTACACAAAAATAACTCCGATATCTGAGGCAAACGAAGAGGAGCAGATACGCCAGCTGAGAATACGCCACAGCGGCTCGGGGTTATTTTGAGCTAAAGGCAGTTGAGAAGAAGCAGACACGAGGAAAGCTCCCTGCCCCCTTCCTATGCGCTTGAGAGCAGGACATTTATCAGGGTGTCTCTCCTCCCCTCTTTGCCAGAAAAGATCACAGTTGATCACCGGAGACCGCCGTGGACCCCATCAGCCTGGAGACAGCATGTCATGTACTTTACCTAACGAGCCTTTGTCGCTGCCCTCGGAAGCCCAGAACCACTCTCCTTTGTCCTGTTATTATTTCTCCATAAATGTGTTCTGTTTGTTGAGGATATCATAGAAGCCCGAATTAGAAGCCACCACTTTGCGTTATTCCTCCTTCCCTGGGTGTCTCGCATGTTTGCATGAGGCGTAAATATAAATGTGAATTAACTTCTCTTTGGGCTTCTCTCGTCAACCTGCCTTTCATTCCCGGGATCTCAGCCAAGCCCCTAGAAGGGTAGAGAGAAAAGAATTGTTTCCCGCAGGCCTTCCATCACTTGCCAGAAGGTCCCATTTTGGAACCCCGGATTCTTTCTCCCCCTTGTCTTCTGCGTTATCTTAGTTCTCATCACCACTGTTTCGTCTCGACGACTTTTTCTGTTTCCCGTTCGGGACACACGCCTTGTAGCCGAGTCTCCGCAGAACCAGAGTCTCGCCTCGTCTCTCTCGTTCCTCTTCCCTCGGCCAGGGGCTGTGCCCCAGCCCCAGGTCCACTGGCTGGGGCTCCCGGGCCGTCGGCATGGATGTTGTAGTTGTGGGGGTTTCGTGGGAGTACCACCCTGCTGGGCTCTACTCCTCTGTCATCACAGGATTTTCTCCTCCCGCAGCACTGAATACCAACCCTTTTCGAACGCCTTCCCGGATTCCTGTTATCTTTGTTGTCGTTTTCACTAGGTAGCACAGTAACGTCCCCGTAGGTGACGGGGATCAGGTGTGTCGGCGGGGTGTGGGCAGGATGAGGGCAGCCTGTGCGACGGCCAGGCAGACGCACACAGTGACGGGAGCAGCGTTTTGCTGGGGTCCTGGTGCCGGGGCCCTCGTCTGGCCAACTCAGGAGCCAGGACTCGTGCTCTCAGCCCGACACCCACCCTCCTGTGCCTCGGGCCCCCCTTCATCTCGGTGCGATCCGGGCCCCCGTTGTCCACACGGGGTGTCTACACACAGAGCACATTGCCAGCCTTCTCCGGAGCAGACACCCCCCAGCCCCGCCTTCGTGACAGCCCCCTCCACGATCGCCTCCGGGACTGGGGTTTGCCTGGGTCTCGTCCACTACGCCTTTCAGACTGCTGTTCGCCGGGGCTGCTTCCGTCCGAGGCTCAGCAGTCAGCACGAAGAGTCAGCTCTTCCAGCTTTGGATTCCAGGGGTCGCCGTCTTTCAACTTCCGCGGGCTCCTCCTGTAGCTCTCCGCACGTCGTCCCCCAAACTCCGAGGCTGGGTTTACGGGTCGCTTCCTCTCAGGGTCGTCTGACATTCTCTGGCCAGGTGTTCGGCGTGGCAGACACGGAGAGGGCGTGCGTGGCTGTTTGCAGGTCGTGAGAAATGCCGTTCTCTCAATGGAAAATAGAAATCGGTGATGGATTATTACCCAGTGCTTCCTGCTTCCTTAAAGCCGAAACATGCTATTGAACTTACCCTAACTGCAGATTTATAAATAAACAACCCTTCTTGAGTTTTATGAGTGTGGGCTCAGCGCCAAGTGCAAACATGGTCTGTGGCGTGAAATAATGCAGAGAAGGCAACTGAGAGCGAGCGAGAGAAATGGAGAGAGAGAGAGAGAGAGAAAGAGAGAGAGAGAAAGAGAGAGAAAGAGAGAGAGAAGAGAGAAGAGAGAGGGGAGAGAGAGAGAGAGAGAGAGAGAAGATCTCCTTGGGCGCAGCCAGGCCTGGGGTTGGTTCTGCAGAGTCCGGTCGTCCAGGAGCTCAGGACAGACCTCCGCTGAGCAGGGCGCTGGCGTGCGCACAGCTCCAGCCGCTCTTGGAGGTTGTGGGAGAGGGTGCTCCGTGCTCCTGCATAGCTGCTGTGGGGTGCCAGGCTCACCAAACTCCCTGCCACTTTTGAAGAATTGTGACTTTCTGCTTTGAATATCAGTGTGTGAAGTCAGCTGTCCCTAATCTATAGCCACTACTGGGACAGTTCCAGGGTTTCGGGTTAAATACTCCAGCACAAATCTCTTTAAACCTTTCTTAAATAAGGAGTTATGCGAGGCGCTCCCTGAAAGGTTCTGGCTCCCGGGGAACCGAAACCCTGGACTCCGTTCGCTCCGCTGAGAACAAAGTGGCTGAGGAGCCTTCTTTCCAACCTGCTGGTGTCCGTCAGGCCCGCTGTGTGGCTGCAGCCCAGTGGCCTGACCCCCACGCTGCAGGCCTGCGGGCATCCACACGCAGCTCAGGGGTTATTCTGCTTCCATTATTCACCCGGAGGGTTGCACCAGAATTGTCACAAAATGCGGCCTTCACAACCAGCAAAGTCAAATGGAATTACGGGCCCCTTTGCCGCAAGACTCTGTGGCGGTTGTCACTGGTGTAGGAGAACGAGGTATGTTTTGACTTGCCGGATCGGATACAACTATTTTCCCTCTATTTCAGGTTTGGTTTTCATTTTCCCTCACTGTCCAGAGAAACGTGAAATGGTCTGCGGTGGCTGCTGTCACACTGGGCGTGGGCGTCAGAGGTCACGTTTGCGTAGGTCTAAGTGAGAAGCCTGAGATGGGCGAGGGAGGCAGACGGCACGGACACCGGCACAGCGTGCACGCTCGGGGCGTGTGGGTCGCCGTCACTCATAGTCTGGGCGAATGCCGCGGACGTGGACTAAGCGACCGTTGGGTGTGGCGCGGCGGGAAGGCCAGGGCGGAGCGCGGAGAGCGGGTGCCGGTGGGGTGTCCACGCCTCGTTTAGGACTGTGGCGGTGAGGAGAGGAAGAGGGCAGAGACGTCGCCCCAGGGGACGGGCAGCGCGGAGACTCAGTCGGTCGCAGGACAGGGAAAGGAGGGAGCTGACAGACTGCTGCCCACGTGGACGCGTGTGTGGGGAGGTCCGCCCAGGACATGAGGTGCCTCTCGGACCTTGGGGCTCGCGGTGGGTTAGAGGACAACCTCACCTATCTCTACACGGCTGAGGTTGCATTTGGTGCCGGAGACGACACACTGCCCTCCAGCCCCCATCTCCCCTCTGACGTGGTGACGTGTGGCCGGGCCCTGGGCTGCTGAGGCAGGAGCTGCATTTCTGCCGGCGCCTCTCACTGCACGACGCACGCACGTACTTTCCACCTCACCGTCATCGCTCGTCAGCGGCGCGCCCCCTCTGCTCATCAGCGGCGCGCCCCCTCGTGCACCCCGCCTTGGCGAAGGCTTTCTGAGGTCCCATTGGAACTGCTGCTATCGTCTCCCCGGTCTGGCCCAAGGTAGTGGCTTCGTAAATGTTTTTATGAAGAATAATAAACAAATGGGCAAAGGGAGGACTGAATGGGTCAGAAATTTATTTTTCTGTGTAGTGAAAACTCTCTTCCCTGACTGGCCTTCTCAGCTGTGCGCTCTTTAATAATTTTCTGGGGTCATTTGCATAGTCATGGAAAAAAAAACAAAATAAACCACGGTGAACTTCAGTTTTTCTGGCTACATCTTCGTCTCCAGGATCTAGTGGGCTAGTTTGGCTTTAGCGTAAAGTTCTAGCATATTCCTCCAGGCAGTTGACGGGGAAGACGATGCGAGCCAATAACCATTAAAGGTATCCACGGACTCTAGACTTCGTCCTAAGTTCTCGCTTCAGAGATTTGCTCGAAACGGCGGGAAACGAGAACTCAGCTGGTCTGTCCCCCGCTATGCTGAGAGGAGTAGCTCCCTGGTCTCTAAGTCAGGTGTAGCTCGGGCTCAGCCGCGGTTCAGACTAGTTGCCTTACGAAGGCGGAAGTGAACGGAAGACACTTTTGAGCTGAAATCTGCGTGCCGGGGCCGGGGCCGCGACCTGGCTGGAGACCTTCGCCTCTCACTCTAAGCGCTGGTGGTTACGCCTCGTTGCCTTGGCGAAGGCTGAGCTCAAGCAGTAGGAGCTCGGTCGCCCTGAGAAGCCGTCCGTGTCAGGCCGTGAAGCCGCCGGTCACGCTTTCAGCCGGCGGGCTGACCCAGTCACGTGCTGCTGACAAAAGCCAGTGGGGAGGGAGACGGCCCCTTTCCGCGCCGCACCTGTCCTGGAAGCCAGTGGCCGCGGACTTGCAGCGCAGCTGGCACCTGTTTCTCCTCTCCCCACCCCACCCCTTTCGGGCCGGGGCCAGGGGCACCGTGGTGCTCCGAAAGCCCACGTGCAGTGCGAAGGAGACGGCTTGCCAAAAAAAAAAAAACGTTAAAAACAGACTGTGGAAGGTCTGCTGTGGAGGTTCTCGGCTGGGGGTAGTTTTGCCCCCCTGTCCTCCCTGGGCACACTGGGCAGTGTCTGAAGACTTTCTCAGTTCTTACGCTCGGGTGCTACTGGCATCTAGCGGGTAGAGGACAGCGGTGTCACTAAACGTCCTGCAGTGCCCAGGACGGGCCCCGCTACGCAGAATGCCCTGGCCCCAGACGCCAGTGGTGCTGCTCTGCCGAAGGTGCTGGTCTCCCGTGCCAGAGCAAGGGGAACAGAAGCCCTGCCTCTCGCGGGCAGCGCAGTTTTAACGCACAGGCCCGCTGTTGTCGTGCCCGGTGGGTCCAGTCTGCGGAGACAGTGACCTAAGCAGACGCGGTCGGGGGCGGCGAGGCCACCCTGGCCATGGTCCTGTGGTGGTATGTGCCCAGCGGTGCACAGCGCCCTAAGGTGCTGGGTTGTTCTGGAAGGCCTTGTGGTCTGCAAGGCTGAACCGGCAGCTGGAACGTGGGGCGTTTTGTAGGACGGACCTTTGCTTCGCAGTCGGGGTTTGCGGGGTTGGCCTCCTGGGGTCACATGCGCTGTGTGACCTAGAGCACACCAGTTCCCCTCCGCCATCCACGAGATACACACAGACTGTTTTATCATTTCTAACACTTTTTTTTTTCACATTTCGACATTTCTGCAATGGGGGTACCTCCTACAACGGAAGGCATGCCATAACTTAGTTGGAAGTGATTCTTTTCTTACGTCGATGCATAAACTAACAGTTATTTCAAGCTGTAGTGTCTTATATCATATGAAATGAGGTTATGATGATTCTTATCTATGGGCCCCTCCCAAAAAAAGCTTGGCTCAGCCTAAGACTCCCAGCCGAGAGGAAGCACAGGGAGACCGGCCTCGGCCCGGGTCTCTTCAGAGGGGCCCCCCTCCTCCCGTCAGAGCGTACCCCGCATTTGGGGGAAGGAAACGGGGTCCCGTTTCCATGTCCTCGTTGGTCCCGCATCCCGGGCCTGCTCTGTCGGAGTGTGTGCTCACGTGTGCGTGGTTGTGTTTGTGTGCGTACACACTGCTCTCCAGCAGCACGTCTCAGCAGACCACAGCCGAGGAGCCGGCCAGGCTCCCCAGCACCCTCTCGGTCAGGCCTGGCCCAGGAGGCCAGCTGTGCCTTAATGCCGGGGGGCAAGCCGGGCGCGGGGTCGCAGCAGCCAGCATCCGTGACGGGAGCAGAGCTGGGCCTGCGCCCGAGACAGGTGCCGCCCTGGAAGACTGATCTGGCTGAGCGTGAGAGAAGGTCAGGGACAGCCAGACGCTGGTGGGTAACAGCTGAGAGTTAATGTGCGAATGACTGGACTGTACCCTGCTGTCTCACCTGAGTTCAGGTTCCGTTTCTGGCACCGCCACAGCCGTTAGTGACAGCCACGCCCTGCCGTTAGAGTTGTTTACCGTCCGCCTGATCGGAGCCATGTGCCGTGGGAAACCCGTGCCACCGGGCCTGCCTGCTTTCATCGCGTGGTCAGACGCCAGCACCGTGGGGCACCCGGCCGCTGTCTACACTGCGGGCCGCAGGGTGCCTGGGAACCAGGAGAGCCCCACGCTGGATGGAACCGTCACCAAGAAATGCCCTAGGTCCCCTTGTCTCTGCAGTGGGACCCGGGTGTATGGTGTCGAAGTCGGCAGAGCCTGATCCGTACTGAGCAGAAGTCCGGCGCGTACCGGGGCGTCCACCCAGAGCCGTGGGAGTTGGGCGGAGGAAGTCCAGCCCCGCCCCATGCCTGACCTCAGCTTTGTGACTCCGGCGGTTTCTTCTCCCTGAGCCCAGGCAGCTGTGCAGGGGCACTTGCCGTCCCCTCCGCCGTGCAGGGGCGCTTGCCGTCACTGCCGCCGCCGGCACGGCGAGGGTCAGGGAAGAGAAGACGCGCAGTGCTTAACAGCCAGCGCTGTTCGCCGCCCCTCAGGCACGTGAGGCGTCAGGAACCCTCCTTTCCATCCGTCCTAGACGTTTTCCCCTTGCGCCCCTTCCCCCTCTCTCGGTCCTCACTCCACGCGTCGGTCCCCTTCCTTAGCAGTGGAGGGAGGACGGCTCCTCGGGCAGGCGCTGGGGTCTCGGGGGGACTCCAGCAGGGCTGGTGCTGCACGCAGGCCTTCCTCCCCGGAGCAGCGTGTGGGGACTGCCGGTCGTTCGCAGCTGGTTGTCAGACGTCCCTGTCCACACACACATGCCCTTGACCTTAGGGGAACTTCAGGAGAGCCGTCCCCCGAGTCTCTCGCGTGTCGGGTTCGACAGGACCCTGAGGTCAGGGGCAGCTCGTGACTCCCCGCCCACGTCGGACTGGGGTTCCTTCCAGTGAGCCCGGCGAGGGCTCGGGGACGCAGGGCAGTAACGTGATATTCCGTCGGAAACCATAAAAAATTCCGGCCCAGCGGCCTCTGCTGCTTTTTGTTTCGTGACTGCAGTTTTGTGCCTGGGCCGAGGAAGTCAGCTGCTGCTGATTTATTTCAGACCTAAATGAAAAACATGATTTTCACTTTAACTGTTACCGCACTGGGTGAAACGTGATCTGGGCAGGCCGGCCGATGGGCAAGCCAGGGAGGTGACAGCTCCTCCGGGGTCAGCCTACCGTTCTGTGGCCTCGGTGCCGACGAGCAGAAGCTCAGGGCTCCGGGTCTGAGGCTCACTCTCTCCGGGTCCAACCTTGGTTCAAAGCAGCTCCGGGACACGTATGGGTGTATGGTGTTGAAACGAGTGGTTTAAACACACTCGTTTATTCATTTGACAAACATCTGCGTGTCTACTGTACGCAAGGCACCGTGCTAGTCACTGTGAAGATGACAGGTACACCAGAGAGGACTCCATGCTAAGGGGCTTGCCCCCCAGTAGTGGAGGTGTGGCAGGCAGCGTGCGACACGTAGCTCAAGGCGGCCGGTTGGACACGTTCAGGAAAGGGGAGGATGATTTACTGTAAGAGTTCACAGGACAGCAACACGTTCTCACTTTTCCATTGCCGCTGTTCGCAGAGCGTGTTTGCTGGAGCTCTGTCCCTCGACATATTCCTTGAAAACGGGCCCAGCGTCAGAAGGTGCATTCTGTCACCTCCCTGGGACAGTCATAGTGATCATTGACAGATTGCTGAAGTCTCGTAGCGAGGGGCCTGCCTCGCTAAGCCCCACCCACGTGTCCTTTTCCTATGCTGGCAAAACGCCTCTGGAGGTCTTTCGGAAAAAAAATAGGACGAAAACTGCTAGGACGTGGGTAAAGCATGAGCCCGAGTATGAGAAATCCTGGGCGCAGCGTTCTTCCTGCTCCTCCCTGGGGACTTCGCTGCTCATCCCTCTCCCTGTCAGCCTGTCACTCACGCCACGGTCTGAGCAGATCTGTTAACGAGCAGTGTCTTCTCAGCAGCATCTGCTATGAGCGGTATCTCCTTAGGCGAGTTTCGTAACTTCTTAGTGCCTCGGGTTTTCATCCGACTGGGCAGGATAATAATAATAATGCCTTCCTCACAGGGCTGTAACCAGGACTAAGAGAGTATTTGTCAAGCACCTAGAACAATGTCTGTCCATAGTAGATGCTACATTGATGCTTTAAAATCGATTCAGAGGTGTAACAGTGTTGCAATCGTCTGACGTGTCCAGCCTGCTGAGTCTCTTGAAATTGTCTAGTTCCAGCCTGTATCAGATAGAACGGTAGAGACGGGGAGATGCTCGGAGCACCTTTCCAATCCAGGGACCCCAGAAGGGGGAGGGTTTCTTCCCAGACGGGACAGCTCACGTCCCCAGAGCCAAAGAAATAAGAGAAGGGGCCTCTAAGTCTGGCTAAGCCCCACCCACGTGTCCTTTTCCTATGCTGGCAAAACGCCTCTGGAGGTCTTTCGGAAAAAAAATAGGACGAAAACTGCTAGGACGTGGGTAAAGCATGAGCTTTATCAGAAATCCTGGGCACAGCTTTCTTCCTGCTCCTCCCTGGGGACTTCGCTGCTCATCCCTCTCCCTGTCAGCCTGTCACTCACGCCACGGTCTGAGCAGATCTGTTAACGAGCAGTATCTTCTCAGCAGCATCTGCTATGAGCGGTATCTCCTTAGGCGAGTTTCGTAACTTCTTAGTGCCTCGGGTTTTCATCCGACTGGGCAGGATAATAATAATAATGCCTTCCTCACAGGGCTGTAACCAGGACTAAGAGAGTATTTGTCAAGCACCTAGAACAATGTCTGTCCATAGTAGATGCTACATTGATGCTTTAAAATCGATTCAGAGGTGTAACAGTGTTGCTATCGTCTGACGTGTCCAGCCTGCTGAGTCTCTTGAAATTGTCTAGTTCCAGCCTGCATCAGATAGAACGCTAGAGCCGGGGAGATGCTCGGAGCACCTTTCCAATCCAGGGACCCCAGAAGGGGGAGGGTTTCTTCCCAGACGGGACAGCTCACGTCCCCAGAGCCAAAGAAATAAGAGAAGGGGCCTCTAAATAGAGTCAGTCCTTTGCTGAGTTTGACACAAGGTCTGCCTCGACACTTGCGGGTTCTGAAGGCAGAGGCTTCCCGCCGGCTCTCCACAGCCCCCGGCCATAACAGTGAATGGGCTCCCGGTCAGGTGCCCCACCTGACCACACCTGACCCCCTGACTTCAGCCCGTTCACGGCGCACGTTCTGAGGCCCGAGGGACCGTCAGCGGTAAACGCATCCAGGAGGAGTGACCTGGGAAGGGCTCAGAGGCCAGCGCCTGCTCAGGGAGGGCGCGTCACAGGTGCCGGCTCAGTGGTGGCCCTGAGCTCACGGGGGATGGGAGGTGTGGTACGTCCTCTCCCTCAGCCCCGCTGGTCTCCAGGGCCCCAGAGTTTGAGCTGTGATTCTGGCCTTTACAGTTGTGTGGCACGAAGTATCAGCCAGCTGTCTCATCAGGGGCCCAGCGAGGGAGACCCAGCCGTTCTCGCTCTAAGAAATAAATTGTTTGTGTGAGACCTGTTGGGTCGGGGCTTGCGAGGTAAAAGCCGACTTGATGCGATCTTTGCCTTTCGCGATGGTTTAGCAACATGGCGCGCTGTGTGCCTGGTTGTCGGGGTTGACCTCCCTGAAGCCGGTCGTGGAGCAGGTGGCATCCACGTCAGGAAGGTTCCTCGGGTCCCGTCGGAGAATGTCGCTCCACAGGCGGGTCCCTCGCCCCTGCCCCTCCCTCTGGAGAGGCAGCTGGTCCCTGGGTCTCCTCGTTTTCTCCGCTGCCGAGCCCCACGCACAGCTGGAGCCTAAGGCTCTGCCCCTGTGCCGTTTGGAAGAGTCCCCATCAGGTTCATTACCATGGCAGACGGCCAGCACCGCACATGGGCCTCTCCCGGCCTCGTTTATCCACACTTAACTCGGCGAGACCGGCCGAGAGGTGTGACTGGCTCGTTCACCTTGAGAAGGGAGGTCTGAGCCCGGGAGCCGGACACTCTAGTTCTGCCGTCTGGAGGCCTTCCCAGCCCCTCCCTGCTCCTGAGGGGACCCCCCTCCACCCGGCCCCCAGACACACACCCCGGGTAGTTTGAAGCGGTGGCAGAAGGCCCAAGCCCAGGCTGGCCTCCCGAAGGCGGCTCCCTTAGTTAAGTTTCCGCAGAAGCGGCCGAGGCCAGTCCCACGCGTGTGTCGTCCTGCAGAGCACAGCGCCTGGGTCAGGCGGAAGGGGCAGCCGACCCCTGGGCTGAGACCAGAAGACTAGCCTTCCCACCCGCTTTCTGCTCTGCCTCACCCGAGACAGCCCGCCAAGTCACCCCGTCTCTGGGCCTCAGTCTCTCCCAGGATTAGCTGCCTGCGACTCCGGGGACCTGTCTGGAAAGGGCCCACATGGACGATATCTGGCTGTTTATTCTCCCTCACTGCTGAGAGCACATACAGGAACCAGAACTCCCGAGTCGTGTTCCATGTCCTTGTTTCTTTGTCTCTTTTCCTGTCTCTCTCTCCCTCTTTTCTGTCCGTGGAGCCTTTAACTCGATCACAGTTATCTACTCCTGAAAATATTTACCGAGTTGATGTATCCACCAAGTAAGCAGCTCCTGATTTACGTGGGCCGTCGGCCGCAGCCCTGCTTGGGAAATCGCAGGCCATTTCATCTCGATTTGCTCCCAGCTGGATGGAGACTGTTCGTCTTGCCCTCGCGCACGGAGCCAGAAAAGAATTGGCCATTTCCCCTCGCGTATTAGAGTCATAATGAATAGTTCAAATATGACATCATGGCCTTTCCTGTGCCAAGACACTGTGGAATCATATTGAAAACACTACATTAGCTTAGAAAATGGATTAAAACCAAAACGAATTGGAGGGGCGGATGCAGAAATGTGCGTTCGACGGTGGGCCCCAGAGCAGAGCGCCTGGTTCGGTGTTAGGTGCAGGGGGGCCGCGCTCCACAGGGAGGCCCCTCCCGGCCCCCCGCCCTGCTGGGCCTGCGCTGGAGTCACATTTGGGCCCGAGGCTCCAGCAATGCTTTCCCGATCAGCCAGTGCCTAACTAATGAGATTTTTAGATGTTATTTCCATTCCCACAGAAAAGCAAAGAGGGAAGCCAGATCTGCTCTAAATTCCCTCAAGTTTTCCCTTCTCCGAATCAGTCTCGGCCAGCTGCGTTCCCCTTCTCCTGATCCGGGCTCCAGAGAACGGAGCGGAGCGTAGGCGAGAGCAGTGCCACAGCCTCATTGCCGCACTTCCGACGTCTCGGGAAAACTGAAGAAAAAGACCCTGAATTCTGCAAGCGGGTCCTCTCCTAGGTTGCCCTGTACACTGACCCCCGGCATGGATGGCGTAAACGGCACAGGATGGGTGAGCCCTGTGCCGCCAGCACCCTGGGGCTCCTGCCTGGCCCCATGAGTCAGGGGAAGGGTGCAGAGCAGACCTCTCCCTGAGGTCTGTGGGGAGCCAGTGGGATGGGCGTGTGTAGTTTGCGTTTTGGTGACATCCGTCATGCCACACTCAGGCGGGGGACTGCAGGCCCTGTGGAACGAGGGCCCTTCTTCCTGGCTGATCACCTCTTAGGGGCACAGCATACGGCGTGTGCTCTGCTGAACTCCTGTTCCACAAAGCCACTTCTCCCCACAGCCCGAGGACCTCCGCGTTTCTCCACGGAGGCCGCACGTGCAGGGCATTTCCGGCTTGTGGCCCTCGGAGGAAGTCCCCTCCCCCTCCACACCTTTTTGCGTTACGTAACAGATGAGAAAATTGAGACCTGGGGTGGGAGGTGTCTTGCACATTGTGACATCCCGCAAGGCGGGGACTGGAGCCAGGCTTCCTGCCCCCCCGGCTCCTCACAAGCAGCCAGCCAGCCAGCCTGGAGGAAAGAGCATCGTCACTGCCTGAAATGCGGCGTGATTTACCTTGCGCTTACAAATTCAGGGGGACATTGTCGACTCACTGGAAATCGAGCCTTGAAAGTTGAGCTGAGAAGTAAGGAAATGGAGAGAAAAAGAACAGAACAGGGTCAAAGGCCAGAGGATCGAAGTGTTTTGCATTCGAGAAGCAAGTCTAGAAACGCTCATTCTGAGGGAATGAGAAGACATCGTCTTCGAAAGGGAAAGGCAGCCGCACAGGTCTCCAGATTGGCACGCCGTGTGCCCTGAGAGCAGCAATCATTAGATAGAGATTGAATTAAAGTTGAGGGAGGGATGGGACAAACAGAGCTGTTGAAACCGCGACACGAAACAACCAAGACGCGTGTTTTGTCATAGCTTCATCGGCAAAATAAAATTGCTTGACGTGTAGGTGGCTCAATGGATTAGCACCCTTTGCTGTGAGACGACGTGGTTTACGATAACTCGGCGATCAGTATATCTTAGAGTTTGGGGAATCACATCGGAGCTTTCGCTCTGTCTCCACCACGGCGGTTTCCACAGAAGTCATTCACAGAGCATCAGTACATAGATCTGAGCGTGTACTAGATCCCTAAGATGACTTTATCATTTTGAACGCATAGAGTTAAAGAGTCCTACAGCATTTTAGACATGGAAGGGATCATTTACATTAACGCCCTCCGACTGGGGACCGATCCAGAGGAAAAAGTCGTGACACTTCCCAAGCCATGTGGCAAGTTAGGGCCAGAGCCAGGACCTCGGTTCTCCTAACGCAAAAGGTGACTTCGCTTGGAAATCTCTGAGTCTTTATCACGCAGGTTTTATTTTTGAAGTAACCAAGGCATTCCGCACCGTGTGCATCAGCGGCCTTCCCCAGCGAGCCGTCAGGGCACCTTTGACAGGAATTTAAATAATGCCACTGGCGGCCCCCAAGCCAGTCACGCCTTCCTCTGCTGCACACTTCAAGGTCTCCAGCTTCTGCTGTTAAAATAATTCTCGTGGAAACCCTTCGAGCTAGATGTTTACACATCTCTAGAATTATTTATTTAGGGTATTTACCCAAAAGTCAAATTACCAATTAAAGTATGTCTTTAGCTACATATTAACAAATTTATCTCCAAAAAATGTATCCTAGTTTATACTTTTGTATCATTATTGCGCTAGGAAAGGAAGTTGTACTAAGTTAGAGTCTCTTGTGCAAACATAAAAGTTTGCAGAGCTCCAGCAGCTAATGCACTTTGGTGGTTAACAGAGAGAGGGCGTATTACTGAAAGTAGCTGTAAGGATGAGACTTCTCCCCTCTTCAGGGCGTGGGCGTGTGTGTGAGATACATCGAGGGATTCACTCATTTCATAAAAAAAAAAAAAAACAATTAGGTCAATTTTGCCTTGGACTTACTTTTTGGCTTTCAATTTAGCTTTTTGAGTCGATCTAGGTTTAATCATTTCGTTCCGATTTCTTTTAAATCACGAAAGCGTTTGAGGCTGTCGGTATTCTGTGTACAATGCTAGTCACGTTGCCCCGCTGGTTTTGATATGTGATGTTTTCACTGTGTCACTGCTGTTATTTTCTAAACAACGTGTAATTGCAATTTAGGTTTCCTCTCAGAGATGGTTTTAAATTTCCAAGTGGTTGCTTTCCAAATATTAATCGCTCATTTCGCTGCATTGTGGGAAGGGAATGAATCCTGTACAGTTGTACTTAGGGACTTTACTGTAGTTTTCATGTCGCTCTAAAAGATAATTCTTTTTTTTTTTTTTTGTAAACGGTGCACATTTGAGAGGGATGAATAGACTATAAGTTACAAAGTTCATTGTTTTCTGTAAATAATACTTCAGATTTTATTTAAGTTTTTTCATTCTGCTAAAAAGAGGTGTATTTAGATCTCCCTTTGTGATTTTAGTTCTGCCAACTTATCTTCATAGTTTTAAGTTTTTAAATTCTATAAGCTTTTAGGCTGTGATGCTTGGTACATGAAGGTTCAAGATAATCACATATTAATTTTGCACAACGTCTCTGTTCAGCATAAAATAATCTGTGTTGTCCTGTTAAAAGTTTTTTTGCCAGGAATTCCGATTTGCCTAGAATTGTCACTCCTTTGCCTTCTGTTTGCTTTCCTGGCATTCTCTCACGCCCTTCATTCTTTTAGGTATATATTTTAAATCAGTTTATGCATTTATATGAAATTTAATTTAAATAAATAGGCAGTACGTGCCCTATAAAACATGCAAGTAGCACAGAATTATGCAATGAAAAGTCTTCTTCTCACCTGGGTCCCCTTATGTGTCCCCTGGGGATGTCTAAGCCAGGAGCCTTAATAGGACCCCCCTCTCCACATCTCATCAGTACCCGGGTCTGTCGATTGTGTTGTCTTAAGGTCATTGAGCCCTGCCCCTGTGCGCATCCCCATTGTCATCACCCCGCCTGAAGCAGGCCACCCTCATCACTCTTCTGGATGGCTCACCCACTTCTCTTCCTGTCCCCTCTTCAGTCTGTCCTTTACCACGATGACGAACTGACCACTTAAAAATGCAAATGCACCAGTGATACTCTGCTGCCCAGGCCCTCCGCTGGTTTTCCAGCGCCCTTAGAACAAGGTTCCTCTGTCCGAATTTGGCCCGCGAGGCCATGCGTGGTCAGGCCCCCGCTGCTCTGGTGGACATCTGGTTCTTTTCAGTCCAGCCATCCTGGTCATCAGCTTTCAGTTTCTTGAATGATTCCCGCACTTTCCAAAAACTGGGCCTTTTCACATCCTGTTTCCTGCACCTTTAATGGTTTTCCCTGCCTATCGGATTTGTCTTCATCTTTTAAGTCTCAAGTTTAAACGGAATCTCCCCTGGACATGGTCTGCCCGTCACGCCAGCCTCTGCTTCTGTGGTCACGTCACCCTCTCCTCTTACTCTGCCTCCTCGTAAGGGCCCCGGCGGTTACGTTTAGGGCTCACCCAGGGGAGCCAGGACAATCTCCCCAATCACATCTGCAGCATCGACATATGAGGGTGTAGACATCTTTGGAGGCAGGGGGACATCATCCTGAGTACCAAACTTCGTATTCACTATTCTCTGCTCCGGAAGGTGGTGCGGGAGATTAGCTTATTTTGGAAACATTTTCATACCCAAAGTGCTTCAAAACCTGGCACTTAAAAAAAGTTAGATGCATTTATGTGGAAAATTGTCTTTTGAGCAACTGGTGATGCTGAAAATATAAGACAGCAGTGTGCTCTGACCCAAAATAAAAAATCTCAAGTGTATTAGCCGTCACTATGGAGGGGCTAACGGGAGAGCCTGGACCTGGACAGGTGGGAGGTACGGGCCCCCCCATGCACACCTGCGGCCTGGAGCAGGACCTGCATCTTCCTCAGGCTCAGTCGCAGCCACCTCGTTTGTAAAGTGGAGCATCGCTCTAGCTGACACGAGGCTGCTTCGAGCACTGAGGCTGTAATTTCACGTCTACCCATTCTCCTGCCCCACACCCCCTTGTTCTGGAGAGGCTAAACAGTTAGCTTTCTGCAAAATATTCGGCGGTTAGAACTTCCTAACAGCCCTCCGTGGTTAGAGCAGCAGTGGCTCCCTCAAAGCTGCTTTTAAAATAAAGTCGCTGACCCCCATCCTGACTCAGCAGAAAGCACATCTGCAGGAGCACACGAGTCCCCCTGGCCGCCACACCACCTCTGTCACCCACAATCAGCTGCCCCGCCTGTGCCTCCCCACGAACGGAGCTTGTGGCGCCCTGAGTCGTCACCCCATCAGTTCACACAGAAATCGCCGATGCTCTTAAACCTGGGAGCTTTTCAGTGACTCTCTACGCTATAGAAGAGTGAGTTATAACCGGCAGATTGTAACAGTTACCTTCATCGGAAGTGCGATTAACCCGGCCTGTTCTTTCTGGCAGAATTAAAGACCATCTTAGAGACTTACAAAGGCAAGGATTTCTCACTTGGTACAGACGGTTTCGTGATACAGCGGTGCGTCCTGTGTCCGTCGCATCTTCCACTTGCCTTTGACTTCAGCAGTTTGCCGATGGTTTGCTGGGCGGTCTGGTGCTGTGATGACCGCACGGGCACAGACGGGGCTCCCGTGACCACGACGGTATCAGAACACTGGACAGTATCAGAACACTGCATCAGTCGCACTGGGCTTTCTGCTTACCGAAATGGCCGGATCTGCTCATTTAAAAATAACCTACCTAATTAAAACAAAGCCTGTCACAGAAGGCAATTTGGACGGCATGAGTTACCCGCTGTTCTGTCTTCACCTGTTTGCTGGAGCAGAGATGCAGAGCAGGGGTAGCCAGGCGCCTCCTGGGCTCCCAAGCACGTAAAAGAAAACGGCGATGAGGCTCTGAGCCAGCCTCAGACCTGCCTGACGTGCCCTCGCGATCACACTCCGGTTATGTAGTTACGGGCGGGAACATCACGCAAGGGACGCTGTATTCTTCTCAGCGTGTCATCTTAAGAGACCTGTTTGTCCTATTTGTCCTATTCCTG
>NW_006430726.1:5297694-5308482 GCF_000325575.1 Pteropus alecto
TTTCCCACTAAGTTATTATTTTTCCTTTGTATTTAATGAGTACTGTGGGGAAATCCTTTGAAATTTTATAAATATCTTATTACTCATCAGGACCTGCTGATGGCTCTTGCCTGATTCAGTTGTTGCCATGGCAGTTGGCACATGATGGTTTTCTAGAATGTAACGCAAGAGTTTGGTCTTTTGGATGAACTTTAGAACAATTTTATTAAATGTTTACGTGAAAAGCCTTATTGGCTATATTAGTCAGCTCGGGCTACCATATCAAAACACTGCAGGCCAGGTGACTTAGAAATCTATTTTCTTGCTGTTCTGGACGGCGGGAGCCTAAGATCCAGGAGCCAGCACGGTTGGTTCTGGGAGCCACTTCTTGGTCACAGAGGGGCTGCCTTCTCTTTGTGTCCTCACATGCTGGAGACCTCCCTCCTCCTATGAGGCCACCAATTCTATAAGATCGACAAGGCCTGCCTTTCACCTCATTTAACCCTTACTTACTTCCTCAGAGCCTTAGCTCCAAGTATCATCAGATCGAGTTGAGGCTTCGACATGAATTGTGGGGGTGGGGAGGGGGACACAGTTTGGTCCAGAGTATTGGGATTATAGTTGGAATCGTATCATTTTTATAAATTCATTTTGGGAAATTGATGTCTTTGCAGTATGAAAGCTTTGACATTCAGGAATATAACACGTCTTCATTTTTCACATCTTACGTTGTTTAAAAATCCGTTTTTGTTTTGTTTTTCATTTATGCACAGCATATAGATTATTTCTAGGCGTTTTTAGATTTTTTCCTTGCCATTCCAAAGGGAATTTTTTTTCCATTATGCTTTCTAACTAAATATTTCTGGAATATGGGAAAACTCTCTTGGTGTACTATGTATTTCATATTCGCTTATTTGTTCTAATAGTTTCCCATTCGATTATCCCGAATTTCCTAGAGAAATTATTCTTTTTATTTTAAAACAGTGTGAATGTGGTCAGCATCTTTCCAATATTTGCGTGTTTCTTTTTCCACTTTTTTTCCTCATGTTCACTTGTTGGGTCTTTCAGATCAGCACTGAATAGCCGTGGATGGTCTAGGTGCGGTCCAGGGGCTGAGGGTAAATTCTTCTGAGTATTACCCTGAGTGACCATAACATAGAGCAGTGTGAGGCGGCGGGTGGCGGGGAGAGATGGAGTCTGCAGCCGGGACACCTGCGTTCCAACCCCGCGCCTCTGCCCGTCAGCTGGGTGCACCGGGCACGTTCCTCCAGCTCTCTGTCCTTGGCCCCAGCACCTGTAGCGTGGGCCTGAGGATGTGTGTTCCTGATGGAGCCGGCAGGAGAGCGATGTTTCCGTGTGTGTAGAGCGCACGAGGAGAGGCCAGCATGCGGTGCACACGTGCGCGTGCTTGCACGCCGCTATTTGTAACTGCGTCGTCTGCGAGCTCGAAACGTTTTTTAACCATTTTAACAAAACATCACATATTTCCTCACTGACTAAGAGCCTTTCAGGAACGGACGTTTGTACGATCAAATGTCTTTTCCTCCCTTTGATGCGATGGATGGTGGAAATGCAGTGGGATAAACTCTGCCTTGACATGCTGTGCAAGTTCATTTAAAGGAATTATTTCATTAGGAAAATTTTAAAAAATAAAAGTGAAAAGAGCATAGCAAACCCTATGCGTAGCTTCAACAATTATGAGCATTTTGCCAGTTTGTGGCAAATCTTGTTATTTTTATATCTTTCTGGAATTTCTTATATTTTATTTAAATATTTATATCCGTGTTTTTAAGCGAGGTCTAGTTTTCATGTGTGTGTGATGTGTTTGCTGAAGTTTTTTTTTTTTTTTTAAGTATAGTTGGCATATAGTATTATCAGTTTTGGGTGTACAACATAGTGTTTAGACTTTTATATACCTAATGGGTCAAGTTTTTTTTAAAAAATCAAGGTTATGCTCATTGCAGGTTAAAAAATTATATTTTTATGTTATAATTTTATCTATTTTTTTTCTAAAATTTTCTTTTATATTTGCCCTTTCTGGATCCCATCCATGACTATGGCATTTAAAGCCTGCAGCCTCAGGAAAGGGACAACACAGTAAAAGACAGAAAATGGAAGAATTGCTGTTAGGTTAGGGGGTCTAAACCAGATTTTTGAAAGATTATACAACAGCGAAGCTTCCAGAATAGACAGGCTCCGAACCGGGGGTGGGAGGGCATGTCAGGTAATTTCGGGAGGAGTTGGGAAGAAAACGTCCTTTGCCTTCCCACCAGGACCCCGGTCTGAGGCAGGTGGGGAGGGAACCCAGGGTGGTGCCCTCTGTTCCCCAGGGACCATATGTAAGCAGTGAGGTCCCGCCCAGGGTGCCGCTTGCACATGGGTGTCTTCGTGTGTTTGTAAAAACTGTTGACTCAGAGTGGAAACCTTCATCTTTCGTATCAATGTTATTTTAAGTATTTTAAAATTCCCAAGTGTTTGGATTTGTTTGGATAAGCTTTCATTCTCAACTTATTTTTGTTCAAAAGAGTATTTCTTGAATTGTGACGAAATAATGTAACATTTGCAGTTTCTGTTTTTTGAAATTACTGACTTTTTGTTCTCTGATATGAAATTAATTTTTGTAAATACTCTAGAAACATTTGAGCAGAATACGTATTCTATGAATTACAAAGTTTAAAAACGTGCAACTATTGATTATTAGTTTTATTGTCAAAATATTCCATGTCATCATGTAATTTTGAAAAATCTTGACCTTTCCAGCATAAGAGATGTGGATTAGACTCTTCACTGTGACTGGTTCTCAACTTTTTCTTCTATTTTTAGTAGAGTGGTTTATATCTTTTCACGGTAATACAGAGCATAAAATTTTAGTTGCTATGGATGCATTGTGGATTTATTTTTATCATTATAAAATGTTATTTGATTCGAATTTTTCTTAGTCTGATAATCATATTGCTGTTCTTTTAAATTTTTCGTGGTACCTGTTCATGCATCCTTTTTTTAATCTTAAGTATATTTTAAATGTTATGTCTCTTCCAAACAGCTAAGTCGAGTTTTATTATTTTGTTTGGAATTAGAGACTGACTTTTTAATTGCATTTAATATATTTACTGTTGAAGTGCCTAATTTTAATTATTTTGCACTTTCTAGTTTTGATTCCTTGATTTTTTTATTATTGCTTTTCCTACCTCTTACAGTGGCCTTCTGTTTAAACTTCATTCATCTCTTTTCTCCAGTATTTTAGAAAATATATGTACTCTTTTTTCATTCTACTCTAGTTACTTTAAGGTAAAATACATATTAAACTGATATCTTTCTATCAAAAGCGAGAATGGATAGGATTTATTGCTCCATTGGGGAGATATTTATCATGCTTTAACTTAATCCCTGGCCTTTACGTGCTTCTTTTGTTTTGTTTTGTTTGTATTTTTGTGTGTGTGTCAGAACATCTCCGACTTTATATTAGCCAATGTGTTTATTATTCATATTAAGTTAAGTAAGTTAGAGTAAGTCAAATCGTATTGAGAGTTACTCGAGGAAGCCTTTCTCCGAGACATTTGCCTCCTTTCGTAGTCGCGTGAACGGTTACCTGGACATCACGCTGAGTTTCCCTGACTTATTTGCCCATCACTGCTGTTGGAAGGGCCTTCCCTGTTTTGGCATTCTTTGCATACATTTCTTGGTCAGAGGGAGTTCTTCTTCAAAAGTTAGTTTTTCTCTAGAAAGTCAAATGGATGCTATTTTCGTCTTTTAGGGTGGTCCTCTCGTGTCCCATTCCCTGACACCTGGGGACACCTTGCCCATTCGTCGCTCTCATAACCGAATGTGCTCAGTGTTTATTCTCAATGCACCTTTACTGAGTTTGAAGCACATCTGTGTCTTTCGGATTCCAGGGCCTCTGTTTTTAAAATGCCACTCTTACGTATGGAATTTTTCTGACATAGCTAAGAAACTAGTAAAGACAGAATTAAAAAAGAATAATTCTCCTAAATATCTACAACTTTATGGCACCATGTTAAGTTCTAAACCCTTGCTGGCTTGCTACTCACCGAATAGGTATTAGTGACAAAGGGCCATGCAGAATACTCATGGCTGTGGGACAAACTCCTAAACTTGAGAATTACTCATTCGTGTTCATATCTAAAACTCATGCATAGGTGACAAGGAAGTAGAATTCAGGGACTGTGTATGTAAGTCCTTTGAATACCTTATCCTGGTTTATTCTCGTAAAACTCCTGAGAGATGGGTTGCATTATCACAATTTTGCATTTGAGGAAACCAAACTGAAGGTCAGTTCCTGATACATGTTACAGTCCCAGACTAGTTAGGTGGCATTTGTGCCTAGATTGTCAGGCTCTGAAATTTGCCTGTCACCCTGCCATGCTGTCTCAGAAAAGATTCTGATCCTGATGTGGTTCATCAGGCTGTTCCTGAAGCAGGCTGTCTGGTCCTGTGCTCATCTTCGGGTGTTTGCGCTCTGCCTGATGATTGGCTCCGTGGTAATGGCATGCCAGCTTTTCCTGCGGTTCTTTCTCTTCTGGGCTATTTTCAGATCTCACTAATTTACTTTCATTAAACGGTCATTCCCGATTATCATCTCTCTGAGAGGTCACAACCTTTACCGGCAAAGTCCTAGGAGAAAGAAGTTTCTGTTCCAGACTGTCTTTAGCTTCAGCCACAGTCTCACCTGCAGAACCAATTTATCAATAAATAGAATTAAAATAATTTCAGTAGAAAGGGTTGTAAATATAATTTTATATGATTTCGTACGTACCGAGGAGCCTCTGTTTATGTGGAATATTATAATTTGTGCAGCTTATTTTAGTCACAAATTCCTTAATGAAAATAAGCCTTTGTCGCGAACCTACTATGTGCTAGATATGGTGTTAGGTCTTGGAGAAATCAAAGATCAATAACACATTGTCGCAGACCTCAGAATCTCATTGTCTCGTAGCGGGGTGTTATACAGAGGGATCTGTCACCACATAATGTAGGAAGCGCTGTAGCAAAGACGTGAATAAATTGGGACTGGGCCGTCATTCAGCGACAGGAAGCAGCAGGGTGAGGTCCAGAGACTATTACGTTTAAAATGCCATGATCCAAAAATTCTGTTCACAGCCAAATTTATGGTCCACGAAGACAAGCAAAAGAAAGACACTGTCAGATTTGCAAGCTTTTGGAAAATATGCTGCTTCCACATTCTTCCCCAAATTCTTTATTTGAAGATACACACCAGGCAGTTGTGAGATTAATTAAAACAAGAACTCAAGCATGGAGAAGTCAGGGCATGAAAGGCACAGAAGAAAGCCTTAAAATATTTTGAAGATAAATCTCAAGAATTGCTGTTAAGTATGGTTTTAAAAGAGAATTTCAATGCCACATATAATTTTTCAAAGAAGAGATTCATGAGATAGTAAAAACATTGTTTCATTAAGAAGCTGGGTAAAAAAAATCTAGTTGACTATTTGGAATCAGGAAAGATTGGGTGCAGAATTATGAAAGTTATTGTAAAAGTATCAATTTCTTCACATTTCATGGTCGTAGTGAATAAATATTGCACTACAGTAAGTATATTGAAGGAAAACAAATAGAAGCATTTGTAAAGTTTTAAAATTTTTTCCTAAATTGCCACATGAGACAAGATCAGTGAAAAATATGGCACAAGAAACAATAAGCATAAAAATAAGAAAATGTAATGTGGATGACAGAAGGAAGACGACCTGAATCAGTCATGAAATGAAATGTAATCGGGTTGAATACTTCTGCGAAAATAGAAAGCATCTTCCCTCAATCAAAAATGTAATTTAATTCTGTGCTGTTTCTGAGAGGTACACGTTAAACTAAGTGCTTTAAAACCTAAACCTGAAAAGGTGAGGGACATCTCTGACACTGAGAGTAAATCAGTGCGAGTGAGTTAAATTTAGCCTTTCACCATTGCGTTAAAAGAATAACACGGTCATTGCTAAGCAGAGTGTCATTATCGCCACGTTAACAAGGACAGCAGAGCACAGAGGCGGGATTTGTTCACGATGGACAGTCTAGGGTGGACCCTCAGGGGACCCTGGGTGACTGACACCACCGCCTCTGGCTCTGCCGTCTCAGCCTGGAAGTGTGGCATTTCTGGGGTAGAGGTTGTCACAGGTCCCAGTACAGGAAGAGTCCCAGGTCCCAGTACAGGAAGCGGAGGGAGCACGGGGGCATCCTGTCGGTGGTTACAGAGAGGGCCTCTCGTTTGCTGGACGTGGGCAGTACCTGTGCGTGTAGCAGTCGCAGCGTGAACCCCGAGAGCGGCTGCGGAGCCCTCAGCCCCACCGTGAAGCGCTCAGCATCACCCACTGACTGGCGTCCTGGGTGGAGCCACCCGCCTGTGAGTGCCTTCCTCCCTGTCCTGTGTCGTCATTCTCCCAGACGAATGGCAGAGAGAGATTTTTACAATGTCGGGGAAAACCCTCGAGTTTCCCTTTTGTCAGCCCGGGATGACACCGCCGCAGTAAAATGGAGAGTAATCGTGCTCAAAGCAAGAACGCTAGGATCTAGGTGTCGGGCGTCCTAGGCTCTCAGTCAAAACGGGGTGGCCTCGGGGCCTGTCACTCGCTTAAAAATGCCAGTCCGTGTTTCTGCAGAAATCCAGAGGCTTCCTTTCTGCGTGAATAGACTGACTAAAGGGGTGACGTATGGGAGGATTAATGGAAGGGACCTCCAGTGCAGCTAAGGTGTTGCTACAGCGCACAGTGCTGGTCACGTCCCGTCTCATTAAGGAAGCCGGAGTCCTTATTAAGGCAGGTCCTCGGAGGGCTCTGGGCTTGGCCAAGAAGTACGATCTAATGGGCGGCGGGAGCAGGAGTGGACAGATGAGAGCAGCCGGTCTGGAAGTCAGCTGCCCCCAGGACGCAGGCTGTGGAGACTCCCCATGGCAGAAGGAATTGGCTCCTTCAAAATCAAGCAATATGGTCAAAAGTTAATTCTCCAAAACCCAATCATTCAAAATTCAGTGCATCAAATAAGTAACTCATGAAACTCACCATAGTTATCAATCGTAGCTTTGTAGCTTAAAAGCCTTAATGTGACTTTTAATAGCTTTGAGAGGAATGTTCATTTTTTAGTTCCCGATTACATAATAAGATTTTCTAATTACGAACTAATCTAAAATTATTTTGCCACCTGACAAACTGGCAAGCAAATTCTAAAACTCTGAAAGTTTGGCCAAAGAGAAATCACGACACACGAACATTTTCCATGTAAAATACTATTTTTCTGTAACTCAAACATCTGCATTGTAAATATGATGAGATCGTCTTTGTTACTTCTGATTGCTCTGTGATGGCTTTAAATGCATTTTTCTGTTTTCGAAAGCTTTCCGGTATTTGTTTTGCTCATCCCTCGTATCAGCCTTGTATATATTTCTGGCACTTCAGTTTGTAAAGATAAATGGAATGAAAAACTACTAAAGGAATCAGAATGAACTGAAGACGTGTTGCTAAACTATTGAGATGTTCATTTCTAATAAGGAACAATTTAGACGTGTCGACTTGTTAATAGTTTGCAGCAAATTAATCATGAAAAGTTAAAGCCCTTCAAATTAGGAGAAAGGAAATGAGAATTCTCAAAGAAATTACCATAATGGACTGTATGTGTGTACTTTGAATTTCATATCCGTCAACTGCAAATATGAAATCGAGAAAGGTTTAAAAATGCTCAAAGATTTATGAAAACAAGACAGGAAAAGGGATTCCAAAATCGATTCTAAAAAATTAGTGTCAGCTGAAAGATTCTCACATTAAGAGTCTGAAGTTTTAGCTGCCGATATTAAAATGTTTAGTATTTAGGGAGCCACGTTCCGTCCTCAGGAATAAAGACTGAGCGTTCTTAAAGCCGTTACACAGTCGTCACCGGTCAGGTGGTTGAGCGCATCACTGGTAAATGAGGGAACGGGGCAGATGGAGCCAGTGGTTTGGTCAGTCGTCCTCATCAGTCTGGCGACTCGGTGGACAGAATGTCAGCACAGCTCGTGCCCGCAGGAGTGAACAGGGGAGCGAGGCTGTGTCCATGGCCTCTGACTGCACCGTGCCATGGGCGTGATGCCGGTGACGTGTGTCGTCCCCACTGCTGTGTCCTGTGCCAGCGCTGAGGGTGCTCGGTAGGGTGAACAGGGGAGCGAGGCTGTGTCCGTGGCCTCTGACTGCACGTGCCATGGGCGTGATGCCGGTGACATGTGTCGTCCCCACTGCTGTGTCCCGTGCCAGCGCTGAGGGTGCTCGGTAGATGCTCGCACGAGCAGGCGAGCGTGTGAACCGCAGGCCTGGGCCGGTTCTTTCACCTGCCCCGTTTTCTGCTCCTGGGTCTGCTTCTTTCGCCATATTTCAACACCCCAAAACCCCAAAACTGAAAAAAAAAAACTGCTTCTCACCCACCTGGATGTTTTTCCTCTCTCTGTTAGCATTTTTAAATTAAAATTAACGGGGGCGACATTGGTTAATAGAATTATGTAGACTTCAAGTGTGCAGCTCTGTGATATGCCATCTGGGTATTGCGTCGCGTGTTCCGTAGTTTTAAAATTTTAGTGCTCTGCCTGCCGGGACCCCCTCTCCTGCTTCGCTCACACCGTGGACGCCTGCTTGCCACTTGGCCCGCCCTTGGCGTCGTCTCTCTGTCACCAGGACGGCCGATCGAGGGCTGCCTCGTCGCGTGGCGTGTGTCTCGACATGGCTCGCGTGGGCCGCCCTGGAAGGCGGGCGTCCGTCACACTGCGGCGTGGGCTCCCTCACGCCAGAGTGGGCCTCACCGGCTGAGGGGAGCCTGTGGAGCGCGTGCGGGCGCACGCTCCCTGTGCGCCTCTGACTCCGGCCTAGACTGGGGACGAGGCAGGTGGCCCGAGCATTTCCCCAGGCTCTCCTCCGACCTCCCCACTCACGAGACAGCAAAAGACCAAATTCAGCAGATCTCTCTGGGCTGCACCGGGACCCTCGCAGGGCAGGCGTGCGCTCCACACCCGAGCGTGGGAGGTTGTCAAGCCGGGGGCGCCATCGGAGGTGGCGAACCTCGTCTCGTTAACCTCTGTCGGATGGCAGCAGAGGGGAGGGCGCAGGCAAACCTGGCAGTCGTCTCCGTCACGGCCCCGGGAGCTCAGGGGAGGAGTCCGTCTGCGGAAGCGGAACTAGCTCTCCTGTCCTCCCTTGGCTTTTGTCACTTCTCATTTTGCGAACTCAGATTCCACGACTCTCTGCATTCACAGCCTCTGTAGTTCTCTCCGTAGACGTCACCATCTGCGAGCAGATGCTGCTGTGAAAATGCACGGAAATAATTACAGAACATCATCTCCAAGAGGAATTGGCCAAACAATAAATGACCAGATGCCTCCGGGCATACATCTAGAAGGGGCACAAGTGAATCGTAACTGACGCCACTTCCTTTTTTTTTTTTCCTCCCAAATACAGTCTTGGCTGCTGGACACTTTGGGAGCGTCTGGTCATCTCCGTAGTTTTTATCAGAGTGAACACACACTTTGAGATGGAATCAGCCTCGCTGATGTAGCTGGGAGCCGCAGTCTGCTTCTTCCCACCTCGGTCCCAGCCTCACCAAAGTGAGTTTCAATTTTAGAAATGTTTGCTCCCTGAGCAAAAATCCCATGGAAAATGATTCCTGGGAGGACATGCAAATGTGCTAGTGACCTACATACGGAGCTTGTAAGCCCATAAGATTGCTTCTGCCACTTGAAACCTGGAGAAAAAAATGGAAAAATAAAGTAGCAGTTTTTTTTTGTTTTTTTTTAATGTCGTGCTCCAAAAAACACTAAGATTTTTCCAGAGCTGTTGTATAAAAGATTATTCATTAGGGACATTTTTCTTTGTCTTTGTGGCTTTGCCAAATGACACATTTATACTGGATGTGGTTTTTCCTGGAATAATTAAGGAGTGAAGTTATCGTGTTTGATGTTTTACTTTAGGGTTTTAAAACAGCACGGTCTGCTCACAGCCTGCCCGTGGCATTGGGAGCTTTATAAAAATCAGAGGTAGTGGATTCAATAGCTGGTGTCACCAACACATATGCATAAGAAGCCCCTGGCCACTCTCCTGAGGCTGGGCAGGCTGGGGTCACTCACCTACACCTTTCCAGCGTTTATCTGGGATTCACGAGGCCGGTTAGTCTGAGGGAACTGGGGTTGGGCATTCATTTTCTGGAGGTCCAGGTTGCGGTGGTCGTGGGAAGGGCTCGCGTCTGTGCTCAGCGGTGACTTGGCTGGCATCGCAGCTCCTGCTCCAGGCAGGACTCCCCACGGCCTTCACTCAAGACACCGTGCGTGACGTGGCCTCCAGTAGTCCCGGCTGCTCACCTTCTTCTGGAGTCCGCTGTTCATCAGGGTCTGCGCTTCAGCTACAATCCCTAGAGAGGAGCCGAGGGCCCTGCCTGGTGCAGGAGGGGGCCTTGGGGATGGTGTCACGCTCTCAGCGCATATTTATTTAAGCTGACACGTGATGCCTTAGTTCCATCCTTCTTAGCTGCAAAGGAAGATCGTGGCCAGAACATGCCTGCAGCCCACCGACGGGGTCGTCCGCCTCACCAGGGTCGCTGGCCGCCTCCCCTCGGAGGTCACCTGACCGAGGTGGGGCGGGGCATCTCCCTCTTTTGACCCTAGTGCCTAGGACAGTGCTTGGCAGAGAGAAATAGCTTAATCGAAGTCAAGTAAACGAAACACATTTTTAGAAATGTATCTCCATGTCCAGTTATTTTATGTTCCTTTCCTTTGTTTTTTCCATATGCATATCTTTATTTCTGGGCTCTATATCCTGTTCCATTGATTTGTATGTCTAT
>NW_006430726.1:5308727-5322741 GCF_000325575.1 Pteropus alecto
TTTCATTGAATCTATATGGACATTTAAAAAATCTTCTTCCAATTTGTGAGCATGGACTATCTTTCCATTTATATGTCTTTAATTTCATCAATGCCTAAGAGTTCTCGGTGTCCAGGTCTTTCACCTCCTTGGTTAAATTTATTCCTAGGTATTTTATTCTTTTCGATGCAGTCATAAATAGGATGGTTTTCTTAATTTCTCTTTGTGATAGTTCGTTATTGGTGTATAAAAATGGAACTGATTGTTAATTTTTTATCCTGTTCCTTTACGGAATTCATTTCTCGGTTGCAGGGATTACGTTCCTTTTGATACCTAGGAAAAGATTTTCTTGTTCTCTGCGGCCCATTGTGACGTTAGCTGACTCCGCCGCCTCCTGCTTTGCACCTCCTTTCTGCGATCTTTCTCTGGGACCACGGATCTCTCCAGAG
The DNA here is from genome assembly GCF_000325575.1 of Pteropus alecto. Taxonomy (NCBI): domain Eukaryota; kingdom Metazoa; phylum Chordata; class Mammalia; order Chiroptera; family Pteropodidae; genus Pteropus; species Pteropus alecto. The sequence goes on from NW_006430726.1 coordinate 5,309,156, forward strand.
ATTCACCGCGAACGTCACGGATTTCTGCTGTCGGGGTCAGAGGTTAAAAAGGATTGCGTTTGGCTTGCCCCGTGCCTTTGCAATACATTTGGGCCCCGTGTTTTTTCTCCCATTCACAGCCAAGCTTTTCACAGACATGGAGGCCCCCGGGCCCTCTCCCACCTTCAGTCTAGACCTCAGCCCCCTCCCTTCACCGGCTCCAAACCCTGCCGGCGGGGGTCCTGCGTTCGCCCAGGACGGTGGGCGCTTCTCAGAGCGGGAGTGTGGTGGGCACAGCTCCCAAGGCTTCCGGTTCTGGGATTGCATTGTTCCTCGCCTTGTGGTTCAGTCAGCGGCAGCCCCCAGACTGAGCTGTGAAGGACCCTGTCCCCAGGGCCTCACCAGGATGCAGTAGGGTTTCATCGCCAATGAAGCCGCTGTGCCCGGTCTAAAAAGAGGAAGTACAGGTCATGTCGCCGGACCTGGTCAGGTGCACCTTCACACCGTCAAGGAGGACTTATCACTTTTGTGTTTTAAACGAACTTGTTCTTCCTCTCACCCCACCTCTGATTAGATCAGTCACATCGTCGGGGAATGGAGGGAAGAGGTCCGGATAAAGTCAGTGGGGGAAACGACACAACATGTTTCTCATAAACAAGAAGCGGGTAATTAATAGAATGTAGATGGTCACAGTGAACGGACCACACAGCCCTGGGATCTGCTCTCAAGCGTCGGTTTTAATATCTGTGTCTCGGCGGTTGCTAGGTTACACCGGTACTTTTAATAACATCAAAGGGAGTTAGAAATACTTGTAGGTTCTTCTCTCATTGGAAACGTTACCGGCGAGAAAAGCGACATATTGCCGGCTGGTGTGGGGGGATGTTAGGCGCTCGCCGTTGCTCATTAGGATGCGTCTTGGTTGTTCATATTGTTAGTGGTTCGGCTTAGAGCTCTCCTCGGACGTGGTTCAACCGTGCGATAACGTGACCTGCCGTGAGGGGTCTGGGGGGAGGAAACCTCAGTCTCCCGTAAATGGAGCTGCACCCAGGTCCGTTCAGTCTTCCTGCCTCCCATGCCGTTCCCTCCGCAGGACTTACCGAGCGGCTGGGCGCTGGGCGCTGTGCCGAGACGCGGGGCGTGTAGGCGAACGGGGCGGGAACCGGACGAGGCTGTCAGGAGAGCTCCCCCCCAACCCCCCCAGAGCGGGCGATGTTTCTTTCTTTCTGTTAATGAATGTACGTGAAATAACGTCCTTTACGTTCCTCGTGTATCCGTGGTTGGGACTTCTGGGGACAGTCACCTGCAGCGTGGGTCGGAGGTGGTGTCGAGGGTCCTGCTTCTCACTGCACTGACAGTGCTCGGCGGTGCTGTGGGTTCGTGGTGAGGGGCTTGGGGGTACACCGGAAGGTGGTAGCGAGCTCAGAGGTGTCGCGAGGGGGGACTTAGCCCAGCCCCCGAGACCTGCTGCCGTCATTTCCTCGTTTCGTCCCCCCGTCCAGCCCGAACCAGAGAGGACGTCCCTCTCCAGACTCTCGCTCCCCTGCTCAGTCCTCGCTGCCCTTTGTCCTTCTCCAGTGTCCACCCTGTTTGAGTCAGTCGTGGATTTTTCCGGTCACCTACCTTTCGACCCTACCCGTGAGTAGTCAAGCAGCGATGGAGAAAAATCCCTGAACGCTACAGGTCCTGCTTGGTGAGACTTTTACGCAAACCCGGCACATCCTTGTCCCATCTCCGTCAGCAGGTCCGGCAAACCCTCGCCACCCTGTCCTGGGTTTCCGTCCTCGCCCGCCGTTCTGGGCAGACGGCCGCAAGCAGGGCCCCAGGCCACCTCTTGTTCGCTTTGCCCCCTCCACGTCCCCCTCCCGTCTGGCCGAGCTGCGAGCTGAGTGCATCTCCTCCGTCGAGAGTCTGTGACGTAGACTCCACCCACTGTTCTGCCTCAGGGACTCCACGCCCTCCCATGCTTCCAGCCTTGCCTTCCGCCCCATCCGCTGTCACCTGCCCTGTGGCCCAGGGTCTCCCTGCCCCGAAGACAAACGACGAGGAAGCAGGAACCTCCAGAGGACGCTGGCTCTGCCGCTCTCACACACAGCTGTGTGTCGTGACTTCTGCCTGCGCAGTGTGGTCCACAGCCCCCTCGTCGTCCTCCCACTTCTGGATTTCCCACTCACTTCTGCGTCGACCGGAATGTGTCTTCTGCTCCCCCCACCTGCTAAAGCGGTCACTGCCGAGGACAGTCGATGTCATTGTTGCGAAAGCCACAGGCAATTTCTAGCCCTTTTGGCCGTATTTGGCACCTGAATCAAGAGTCTCTTTTTCTTTGGGTGTGACACCACCAAGGAGTGTTTGAGAGAGGAAGGTTATGGTCTGATTTTTCCACCAAGGCCACCCTTTTCAAACGAAAGCATGCGTGCAAAACCGCACTGCTCACCGTGGGACGGAAATAAGGAGTTTTTGTCACCGGCTAAGTCCTGTCACGATTTATTCTGCAACTGCCCCCCGCAGCCTATGGAGCCTACAGGCTCCCCTGCCTGTTCTGGAGGAGGAGAGTCGGGATCCACCGAGGTTAAGGGATTTTTCTTAAGGTCACACAGGGCCAGGGCCCATTTCGCTGACTCCGATACACGACTCTCTCCGCTCTCCAGTGGATTTTAAAACTTTTATCAACCGTGTGATTTTCCTCCTCTCTTCCGTGTCTTCCACCTTCCCACCGTCCTTTTCTCCCTCCTTTCTTCCTTTAATTTTCTCTATTGTCTTGTCTCTCTCCTTTTCAGAATTTCTCAGCTATTTACCCCTCACCTGGAATGAAAACCATGCGCTCCTTTGGTGGTGGTGTTGGGGGTCGAGGCCGCGTGCCCTGAGCTCACTGACCGTGGTCTCAATGCTCACCGCACCAGGGCAGCCTCTGTCCCGTGAGCAGGAAGAAGCCTTGGTGATTTGGAGGGCGGACAGTCCGGTTCGGGGGTTGGGGAGATGCCTGTGAGTGGTGAGGCTGCCCCTCGGGCCCCGGGCCGGGCCCCTCACCCTGGACACTTCACGTGCTTCCTCCGCCCTTCGCACCTCAGCAGCTTCCACGGCGCTGGAGAGGCGTCCTGTGCTTGCTCCAGAGCCCCCCTCATTTTTCAGATCCTTTCCCCTTAATTCCCAATTCCATCTCATTTCGTAACTTCTCTGCAAAGTTCCTTCACTGCCACGAGCCTGAGACGTATGTCTTCCACGTGGTAAATCTACCGCATGGGTACGTTTATCCATCCCAACTATCCACACACACACACACACACACACACACAGCACCCTCCCGCCAATAAAAGTACCTGTCATTTGTGAGTAGACTTTTCCAGCCAGTCTTGTTCAAATTAGGGTGGATCAGAGCAGGTTCTCACGTGGACTGTGCGAAGTCAGGTCAGTATTTCTTTGAATTCATATGTATATATATTATATATTTTAAGAGATAGACTTTATCATTTTATAGAAAGTTTATGAATGGCAGACTGTGATAGAAGAAAAATTGGGAAATAGATAATAGCACAAACAGTACAAGGTGAAAAAAAACCATTTTCAGCCCCCCTTTCAGAAGTTAGCAGTATGGCGCTCTGTACGTTCTTACCGTGTCGGTTTCCTGTGTGCACAGAGTTCTGTCCATTTTCACCTGCGTCGTAGCATCGCGTGACCTTGCATTCTCCGTTCCGTGGCTGTGTATTTTCCGTTTCACAGGTTAAGTTTCTAGAAGTGGAATTGGGACACCAGGTGATCTCATTTTCTTTCTGAGTCTCGAACCCCCATCAGAGAAATGGTTTGCAGGGACTTTCTTGCAGGACACTGGTGGTTCCGGAATGATGATTTCTACACACGTGTGGCTCTTCCAGCTTTCCTTCTGTGGTTGGTCTGCCGTTTCATACCACTGTGGTCGGAGGAGACTTCATGCTCTCTAATTTTGACTTCAGGCGTGACCTCTAGCATGACTTCAGACTCCCTGATGTTGCTCACACTCGTTTTGTGGCGAACACGTGATCTCTTCTGGCGAATGTTCCGTGTGAAGTTGACGGAATGCGCCTGCCGCTGTGGGGTGGGGTATCCTGTGTATGTCTGTCAGGTCCACTGGCTCTAGAGTTCGGGTCCGATGCCTCCTGGCTGATGTTTTTGTCTGGATGGTCCGTCCACTGCTGAACGTGGGGTTGCCGAAGTCTCCGCCCAGTGTTGTACGGTCGTTTATTTCTCCCTTCAGATCCATTCGCATTTGCTCTATATCTTTAGGCCCTGCAGTCTTAGGCGCATATGTATTTACAATTCTTATATCCTCTCGATGAATTGATTCTTTTATTATTATACGATGAGCTTCTTTTTGTTCCGTCATAGCTTCGGACGTAGTCTGTTTTCTGACATAGGTGTGGCTACTCCTGCGGCGTTCCTGGGGAGGGCTCTGTCTTCCAGGCCTGTCTCTCCAGATATCGGACGGGAGCTGCTGACTGACTTCTCTGTCCCTCATTGTTCCGCCTGGGAAACTAGGGTTCAGATAATTAACTTCCGGTGCCTTTTAAGCCTGTCAGACCAAGGGCCGTGTGAGCACGTAGAGGCTGCTTTTGCTGGCCTAGCATGTGCCGGAAACCTGGCTAGCTGGCCAGCTTGGCAGGTGTTCGGGAACAGAAGTCCTGGCTGCGAAGTCACAAGTAAAACTTCTGTGGGCACAGCGTCGCCAGCTGGCTCCGCGCCTGGCCAGTTCTCGGGGGAAGGACATCTGTCCTCTGGCGAGGGCCCTGGGCACGGCCCCCAGGGCAGAACAAAACGCTACTGCTCCACGCAGCACCCCCACCCAGCCCGCCCCTGCCTCCCATCTCCTCCCTCCCACCTGTGGTGGCCGCGAGTCCCTGGCTGCAGGGGGGACTCTTCCAGTACAGCGGGTCATGAAGACTTATCGCGTTGGGATAGGTTCCTCCCTACCACTACTGTTCCCATGACCTGTCCTGAGCATGTTGGAAGGGGGACCTGAGCTAGCGTCTCCACGCTGCTCGTCGTCACCCTTGCTGGAGCCGCAGATGGCCCACAGGTGACTGCCACCTTGCACTGCGGAGTCATCGTATGGACCGTAAACAGGTGACTGCCCTATCTGCTTGCAGTCGTCAGAGGGCCTGGTCCACATGGAGTTGTGGCCTGGCCCCCGAGGTTGTCCACATTCTGATTCCTGGAACTTGTGACTTTATTCCCTCATATTGCAAAAAAGATTTTGCAGATGTGACTAAGGCTACAGATCTCGAGATGGGGAGATTAACCTGGATTATCTGGGCGACCTCCAGTCACAAGGGTTCTTGCAAGTGATGCAGAGACGGAGGAGCGTCTGAGACGTGAGGACAGAAGCAGAGGGAGGCCAGGCAGGTGCAGGTCACGAGCCAGGGGACCAGGGCAGCCTCAGAAGCTGCACCAGGCAAGGCAGCAGATGGTGCCCTAGCCCTTCCAGAAGGAACACTGTCCTGCTGACCTACACTTTGGGGCCAGCGAGGTCCATTTTGGACTTCTGACGTCCAGAACTACAGGATGATAAACTTCTGTGTCTGAAGTCACTAAATGCGTGGTCATTTGTTAAGCAGCGACAGGAAGCTAATACAGCCCCCGCACGTGGCTCCAGACACCCCTCCGTGCCCTGCTCCCCGACCCCTCACAGGCACCCAGGTCCATCCCGTTCAGCACAGCGTCCGCCGGCTCTCGCACCTGCTCCTTCCTGGGCCTCGGTCCGCTGCAGGAGAACTTCTGTCCGTTTGCGGTTCAAACACTTTCCTTAGTTGTGTCTAGTTGGCAGAGCAGAAATGTGTCTTGCAGAGTCGTGAAGACAAGTGTAGAGAGGTGGGTTTGCAGCTGAGGTGTGTTCATTTCATACTGCCAGTCCGTGGGGGAGAGTAAAATAAAAATGGGCACAGCCTCGTCGCCCTGAGCCCCCATCTCAGGCTCAGTCTCCGTCCTGTCCTTAGACGCCTCCGAGGCCCTCGTTCTCCTGCCCCCTCAGCTCCCCGCACCTTGGCCTTGAGTAGCCGTCGGCAGCACGCCCAGGCGGAGGATGGGGCGGGAGCAGGGGGAGCCCAGGTGTACGCAAGGAGCGTTCGTCGTCTTCATGAAAACGGCATCAGAGTCTCTGCTTTTATTTTATATCCTGAAAAAGATACAATACGTTTTTTCAGTCTGTCACAGAATGGGTAATATTCTGTGAACCAAGACAAACGGATAGAACCCTGACTTCCACGGCCGGTCTCACGGGTCCTGACGGGTCTCTGGCTTTTCCAACAGCTCCCGGGACACTGTCGGAGCAGAGTCCGAGCCTTCGCGGCCACTCGACGCCGTGGTTTCGTGCAGAACTTCTCTCTTCTCCCCTTCAGGGCCATTCCTTTGCAGCCTGGGGTTCAGGGGCTGGCCCAGCGCGACAGCCACCCACGTTGGCCGTCTTGCTAGTCCCCAAGGAAAACACGTTCTCGCCCAGACACAGCGTGCTCGCTTGTGGAGCAGGGTGTCCTTAGAGGGTCACGTCTTCCCCCCGTGATAGCTGCGTGTGAGTAGAGCCAAGCCCCCTGAGGCCTTAGCCTTGTGCTTCTCACCTTCACTGGAAATGGCTTCAGCAGTTTCGATTGTGAAAGTAATACGTGTTTATCGTAGAAAGTTGAGGGAAAGAAATACGGAGTGAAGTTACGATTATGAGAATATATCACCGAGAGAAAGTCACAGTTTAAACTTTGGAGTGTAGTGTAGTTTTGCGGGTACTTTACTCAGCATGCACACAAAGCATGTGCACGCGCGTGCACAGACTACTTTTGCTGTGATTTTATTTTAAACAAACAGTGTTTCTCATGTTAGGTAGGTTTAACCACAGCAAATTAAATCAACTGTGGATTCTCAGGGGCTTAATGAAGCAGAGATTGACTCCTCGTTTATATTTTTCCAACTCAGGTTGGCAAGGGCCCTGCTCTTCTCGGCCCTTCTGCAAGCCAAGCCGAAGGACGCTGCACTGCCTTGTGACTGCACCGTCCGCACCACGTGGAAGCCACTTAAGTCACTTCTGCGTGCATCTCGTTGGCTAGAACCGATCACATGACCCTGCCTACCTCCACTGGAACTGAAAAGCATGGCTTTCTGCCCTGAAAGGAAGGAGACCACATACCGGTGAGTACTAGCCATGTCTCCCACACACAGACCCGTATCCCAGATGTGAGTTCATAAGCTACCGTTTTCAGTCGACAGTTGGTCACGAGCGTCTTTCCAGCTGTCATCATTTTTAGTGGCTGCATGGTACATCACGGTAAGTGTACTCCAAATTTTATTGACATAATCCTTTAGTAATGAAAACTGGGAAATGTTTAAAACATTTATTTACTGAATTGGTCGAAAATAAATACAACATAACCATTCCATGTTAACATAATTTTTATAAGAAAGAGCTGTATTTTTCAAAACAAACTGTTGGAAAGGAAAGAGGTATTTTATATTTTTTGCAAGTCTCTCTGTTTTTATTCCTCTGGTGGTGCGGCGCTGGTTCCATGCTGGTGGCGGGGAGAAAGTGTGTGGACCCGTGATCGGTCTGTGTCCCTCCCAGTGCTCTCGTGACGGGCAGTAAGAAAGCGCAGCTTCCCAGTCTGAGAAGTAATTGATCGCCAAGGGCTCAGACTCCTCGGGGGCTGGGCTTCGGGCTGTGCCGCGAGGTAGCCATGGAGACCATCGTGGGTGATCTCCGAGGACAAAAAGGACCAGAGTCTGTCAAAGGGAAGTGAGAGAGAGCACTAGGGTGGCCGAGGACAGCTGCAGAAGGCCCCTTTCCCGTCTGCTCGTCGGAACACTGCTTGGTTCTCGCATCTGACTTCGCAGTAATCTGCTGCTGTGTGTTGTCTCGGTTACTGTAGATGAAGAAAATCTTATACAGATAAGAAGTCGGAAGCAGGAGGGGTATTTTAGTAGTTTTTTTCAAGTTTTCGTGGATATTCTTCTTTGATACTACACCAAAACTCAACAAGTGGTAGTTTCTCAAAGGCTGCGTGCCGTGCGGGGTCTGAGATCACATCAGTGACCGTTCTGTCCCCTGTCACCTTAAAGGCCGTTGCTTGGTCTCCTCCTCCGAAGGAATCGTTCATCCGTGGTTTTGTAATGCTGTGTATTGGTGGTTTGGAAGATACGGGTTCACTGAGTCGCTCTCCCAAATGTGCAGCTCTCCCAAATGCTGGCACGTTTTATCATACAAAATTAAAAAGTCTCGTCATGAGTGTCGCCACCGATCTTACGGGCGAGCAGCGAAAGAGTGATTCTGCTTCTCCTGGCCTTTCTCCCAGCAGGCCGTCTGCAACGCCAGCCGCACAGGCTTCGTTTCTCCGTCCAAGACGGGCTGTCCCCAGCCAGTGTGCTGTGATCACTTCCCCTGGCTTTATCAGGTTTAGTCTGAAAAACCGTAAAACACCATTTTTGGCTTTCAAACAGCTCATTGTGACTGCATTTAAATATCCAATTCCTTTTTTTTTTTTTTTTTGAACACTGAATTATTGATCCCAAAATGATGTAGCCGCTTAACTACATAGAACCATTATGTAGTGTTATGCACCATAATGCTATTTGAAAATATTTTGTTGCATAAGACACAACAGGGTAAATTATTAACGTCTAAAAAGCCAAGAGAACAAGAATGTCATTTTTGTTTTCTATGTACAGTTTTTCCCAGTTTCTTTGGCGTAGATTCCTCCTTTTTATGCGGCATAGAATTCTCTAATCTGCCCATTTCATCTCTCTCCAGACTTGGGTGGGGCGAGAAAGCTGTTTTTCTAATCTTTAAGCTTATCGCCTGTCCATAAATACAAGAAAAATAAGTTATAAGTAATTTTTCTTTTATTCTTGAGTAAAATATTAAATTTTAAATTAAATTTTAGGTAAAACAGTTGACATCTTAGAATATTTTTCAAAAAATTTAAATCTATTGCAAAATCTGACAACAGGTTGCAGTATTTCTTATTGGTTTCTGCCTAAGAACAAGGAAAACTTTGGGATTTTAAATTAATGATTTATAAAGTGATAAACGGCATTACAGAGATGATTGCAGGAAATGGTAAGACCACAGCAGGACACGGTAAAAGCACAGGGAACAGAGTTAATTCTTAAAAATGTACATTTTTATTCTCCGAATTTACTATTTTTGAACGTTCAAAAAAAAGAAGAATATGTAAGCACACATTCCGGAGCTGTTAGAGCGATGGCATCATTACGTGTCACAGAGCCTGTGGAAACTTCTGCCGCATACTTGTTTTTAATTTATAAAGTTACTGGGAGGCAGGGTCCATCTATTACGCATGCACAGCACACTCTAGTTTGCACACTCTGTCTGCGTCGATTCCCCTTATCAGCCTCGTGTTTGTAATCCACATTTGACTGACAAGGAAACTGAGGATCATACAGACATGTCACTTGCAAAACAAATCCTAGAGTTAGTGAGGCTACAGGTACAGCGGGGACATCCACGCCCTCACCTGGGTCTCAGGGAGAGAGAGACCTGGATGGCAGTGAGGAGATTTTTAACCGCCTGCGTTTCGTGGAGGAGATGTTACAGGATCTGCCCCAGGTGGCATAGCAGAGACCCCACTCCCAGTCTGTCATGCAGGTAGCCACGTTTCCTTTTCTGCACTAATTACTAGTAATTAACTAGCAACAACCAGGGTGAGGGCCTGACCCTTTTGAGGGAGAAGAGAGGGCAGTGAAGAATGCACTCAGCACAGTCGCGGACTGCGTCTCATGACGTTTGTGTCCCATGCGCAGGCCACTCAGCGTGTCCCGTCTGTTTTTAATGAGAACGTTCTTTTAATGCCCGCGGGATGGATTTTTGAGGACGCGTTGCGAGTGGCGGAACCTGACTGCCGGGTGGTGGTGACTGAGCTGTTACCCCACCACGGCTGCTCTGACCCGAACATTAGCCGACAAAGCGAAACGGGACATCAGTGTGTCTCTGCAAACGTGTGTCCGAGCATGGAGAGGCCTGAGCCCAAGGCGGCTGTGGCCACGGGTCCCTTCTGAGTGGCCTCGCGTGAGGAACTGACAGAGAGGACTTGACGGGGCTGCTCGGCCCCCCACACCCCCTCTCCGCTCCCCGGGTCAGCATCCTGCCGCCTCCCGGCCATCCGTGGCTCACAGGACACACGGCGGAATGCCGTGGACTGATGAAAGCAGACCACAGACGAGAGACAGAAGCTTCGAGACGGACAGGGTACACGGCACTGAGAGGCCTCTGCTGAACGTTTAACTGCTATGCAATTCTGTGTGTACCTTAGGTCAGTCAGAAAGCCAGGCGCCAAGAGCTACACCCACTAACTCCTCTTTTAAGGGAGGAGATGCTCCAGAGAAACTGTGGATAGCTGCAGGTTTTAGGCTTTTCCCGCGAGGCTTTCCCCCGGGGATTTTCTTTATTTGCCAGAGAAGGACTCGACTGTGCCCCAGGCATTTAGCAGGGAAGAAATGTCCGCTAGTTTTCCTGAAGCCTCACATCCCTGAAAAACGCCACGCAGGGTGTCCCAAGCCCTCCTCACCCAGGAGTGTCAGTGACAGAGGTCAGAAACCCCAGTGGTTAATACTGGCTGGAATGTCGAGTTGGCACTGTAAAGTCGCCAGTGATAAAAGTGCATCCAAGTAGCCGGCCCGAGTGGCCAAGTCAAACCGTCCACCGATAGAGCCGGAGCATAGCGCATTCCCACCGAGCCCCGGCCGGCGGGAGCCGCGGAGGGCGGCCCAGTGCTGTGCTGAGGGGAACCGTGGCAGTCTAGCTGCTGACACTCCCCTGGGTGTTGTGCACTGGCGGCTTTTTAAAATTCGAGCTGTCCTCACCATCTAACACGTGAGGCGGTCACTGTGTCGACACGACACGTTCGAACGGTCGCCCCTGTAGCGTTCGCTCTGCTCCCGCCAGCCTGTCCTGTCCTGTCCTGCTGACGGCGGCCGTTCGACAGGTGCGAGGCGCCGTCTCCCTGCGGTGCTGGCTCGCGTTTCGCCGGCGGTGAGTGACGGCGAGCACCTTGTCGTGCAGCCGCGGGCCGTCTGTATGTCTTCTTTGGAGAAATGTCCGTTCGGTCCCTCTGCCCATTTTCAAAACGGATTGTTTTTGTTACTGAGTAGTATGAGTTCTTTATATGTTTTGGATATTAACCGCTTAAGCACAAGCAGCAAAAGCAAAAATCGAGAAGTGGGCCTATGTCAAACCAAAAGCTTCTGCAAATCCAAACAATCAAAATGAAAAGGCAGCGTGCAGAGTGGGGGGAACATTTGCAAATCACGTGTGTGTGTCATGGCGTCTTGAGTTGGGGTTGGTTATTCTGTGAGTAACAGCTACTAAGGGGGCCATTTTCCCCCTGAAGACATTTAGGTGCTAATTTTTTATTACCAGCAGCGGACACTAGACTTCTGTAGGGGACAGGGCTGTGGCGTGGGATGGGGTGCAGCTCGGGGATCCCGGTGAATGTCAGGAACACCCAGAAGCAGAGATGCAAAGGCTGCTGGGAACATCCTCTCCAAGTTTCTCCCCTCTGCTGGGCCTCGGTCTGTCAGAGCCAGTCAGCCCTCCTGGCCCAGAGTGTACCGCCCCAGAGGGGCCGATGCTCGGGGCGGTGGGTGCTGCAATAGGGCCCCCTCCAAAGTCGCAGCAGCCACACGCACAGCGCCCGCTCCGCCGCCCTTCACGTCCCAGACACCGATGCGTGTCGGCGCCGCTCACGCTCGTCACAGCCCTGGGAGGCACTCACGAGATAGGAGCTCTTACGAGCATCTGACCTGTAAGGCACAGAGAGGCTAAGTGGCCCGTCCAGGGTCGCACAGCCATGAAGTTGCGGGGCTGGGGCTGGAATCGTGATTCGGATCCAGGGTCGTGCTTTTAACCACCACTCGGAACCACGCTGCCTGCACGGTGGAGGGGAGAGGGAGTGAGCCCCCCCACACCAGCTCAGCCCTTGCTGAGTGTCTGTCCTGGACAGAAGCAGGTCCCAGAAGCATGTGTGGGTGTATCTGTTTAAAGAGGGAAAGTAGAGGTGAAAATGAAAGCCAGCGGCATGCCCTTCCACCCCGGCTCCCGGGAGGCGGGAGGGGGAGCCAGCCTGGAGCCGGCGGGACGTCCTGCGGGGGCTTCTTGTGACCTGGGAGCTGACGCAGTGGAGCGGCTGCCTTTCCAGTCACAGAGGCGTGGGCGGTGTGCCAGGGGGGCCCTCTTCTTGGTCCGGCCTGCTCTTCTCTGGCGCGGCTCGTGAGAAAAGGAAGCACGGCTGGCCGGGGTGGACACTCGGCTCCTATCCCCAGTTCCTTCTCTTTCTGACCTGTCGGCCAGCCCTGCCCTCGGCCCCTGGCCCGAGCTGCTCGTCCACAGCACCTCTGTGCTCAGAGGCAAGCTGGGGGCGGCTCCCTGTCAGCAGGGCAGGGGTGGAGCTGACCATACAACCTCTGGGTGCACGGTTGTCCTTGTTGGGGACCCCAGCCTGGCCCGAGCGCCACTCCCGTTTCTGTGCAGACTTCCTCCATTCAGGAGGCCCAAGCCTGCAAGCCAGAGGGATGAGAGGAATTTCTGATTGTAGCTGTGGAAAGGAAGTGGGGTGGGAGAGGCTTTAATTCTCCGGCCAGGATCCTCTGTAAGATTGAATTTCTGCTTTTTCTTTCTTTTACTGGAGAGAGTTGGGCTCCATGAACTGGCCGTGTTAATTGCCGTTGACAAGGGGGGGCCTGCAGCTCACTTTGATGTGAATCATATTCCTGTTTATAGTTCCTTCCCATGGACCAGGAGCTCCACGAGCTGTAGCCTCTTCTGACAGCTGAGTGCGTTAAACGTTAAACGTCATTCTTTTCACACAAGGAGACTCTGAATCAGATGCCCCTCAGGCTACTTCAGGTCGGAATTAAAGAGAGATTAGGGGAACTTGCTCTTGTATTTTGAAATCTTTCTCGAGTGACTGAAGAAAAGTACTTCCTTGGCTCACGCCTTCTGAGCCTTCAGTTAGAGGGTCATGATCGCTGGGGAGGAAGCTGGGAGGGTCCTGGTGGGCCATCTACCCCTTGGCTACGTCAAACCCACCACCCTTCTCTCCTGACAAGCTTCAGGGTGCTGGCTGTCACCTCGGGTTCAGGTAGGAAGCAGTCGGTCCTACCCACTCCACAGTGGGGCTTCAGCTTCTGATGGGCACCTGCTGGTTTAATTGCATGGATGGTCAACATTGATCAGGCAGCTGCTGGGAGCCAGGAGCTACATTCGGTGCAGGGAGCGTGGAGATGAATCAGACCCAGTCCAGCCCTCAAGGAGTTTACAGCCTCAGGGACAGAGCACTGGCCAGTGAGTTACCGACCGTGCAGCCTACGGGAGCTCGGCCATGTTCCTGGAGAGCTCTCGAGAGCACGGACTCAGACCAGAGATCAGAGGGGCTGCGGCTTGCGAGATGCAGAGAGGTTCTAGGAGTGAAGAAATGGGGAAGGGACTTATGAACTGCAGCACAGGAACATTCTTGGCTGGGGCGGGGCAGGACGCACAGCCTGTCTCACTGACAGCCTCAGGCAGGCAGAGGTCTGCCTGACCCGCCGGAGAAGGGGCCCTTAGTTACACCTTTAAAACTGGGAGTGAGTCACTGAGTCCTGTTCTC
>NW_006430726.1:5322760-5388685 GCF_000325575.1 Pteropus alecto
ACCCACGAGCAGAAATGAGAAGAAGCCACCTGCAGCCACAGCCCAAAGCCCAATCCCATCGGTTCTGAAATTACCTGAATTCCCCTTAACCCCCGAAACTCTGCTTGCATCTCAGTTGCTAATGTCCGGTGTTAAACCTCGCTTCCGTTCAGCTTCTCACAGGCCTAGTTATCAGGCAGACGCATTCTCACCCGACAGGGAGAACTGAACCGAAAGCCTCTCACGGATGCGACATTTCACTCTTCTAACGAACGCGAATAGCCGGCAGAGCTGGTGGTTTAGGGAAGGGTTAAAAATAGCAAATAACGTTCGGAACCCTGACCCCCACAGTACGCCAGTGGAGGACACAGGAGCAAACGCGGGGGTTCCTCTGCCTAAGCCTGCCCCCCCTCATTCACAAGGGTGCAGAGCCCCCTGACAGCGCCCTGGGGTGCCAGGCCCCCCCTCATTCACAGGGGTGCAGAGCCCCCGACAGCGCCCTGGGGTGCCGGGCCCCCTCTCATTCACAGGGGTACAGAACCCCCTGACACCACCCTGGGGTGCCGGGCTCCCCTCTCATTCACAGGGGTACAGAGCGCCCCCTGACACCACCCTGGGGCAGGCCACCTCAGCCTGGGTGCTGTCCGCATTTGTGGCCAGGGACTGTCCTGTGCGCGGTAGGGTGTTGGCAGCACCCCCGGCTTCCACCCACGTGATGCCAGCAGAGTCACCGGACATTGCCAGCTGTCCCCTGGGGGCCACACCACGCCCAGTTGCAAATCGCTGTCTTAGAACATGCACGGCACTTCGGCACTTCGTAGCTCTGAACTGCTCTGCGGAGGTGAGTGGCCTCGCTCCTTCCACAGCAGGCGGGTCCGCTACTGCTCCCCGTCTGCAGAGGGGACTAGGACGCGTCGCTCCAGGTCCCTCTGCTGCGGTCACGTCCCTGTGCTCTTCACAGCTACTACACTGCAGTTGCCACAAGCTTCTGTTCTAAAGGTTTCGATGAGTCTCTGCTGTAGGAAGGGGTGCTGTCCCCCGAGTCACTGAGGGTCCTCATGCTATTCCTGGGCTTAAAGCTCACACTGGCTTTTCATTTGGGGGGGGGGGGGCGGGGGGGGGGCGCGGGCTGCTAGCATCGATGTCACATACCTGCACACGCTTCTTAGAAGACATCTTGGCACGCGCGTATGCTTGCAAAGGAGATGCGCAGAGTGTTTATCTCAGGCCAAGTTCTGTGCACAGCGGCAGAGTTGGATCCCTGAGCTTAAATGGCATAAAACGCAGCGTGTGAATGAGACACGCCTCTCCCATCTTTTCCTTGGTCACAAGGGCTGCAGTTCCTCGGCTGCCGACTCTGGGAGGCTTGATCTCGTTCAGCGAAGCCGGTGCCTCCTGGTTTCCTAGTCCTGCTGGCTCTTCTCCACCGAGGGAAGGCTTCGGCGCCCCAGCAGAGGGCTCAGCCCACGGCACCGTGAATCTGAAATAATGGCCCGTGTTGGGTTAACTGAACTCTGCCGCCAGCAGAGCCGATGCCATCTGCCCATTTATCGACAGCCTTGTCAGCGGAAATCTGGAGTCTGAGGGCTGGCGGGCAGCCGGCGAGCTTTCCCCGGCCTCTCCGCTGTCTCGGGAACAGATGTTGCGCCTCAAGCCTGGCGCTGTTGTCGGCAAATCGTCGTGCGCTCACGTTGTTTGTCGAGGAGGGGTTGGCAGGGGGCAGGAAGGGGCACGTGTTTTCCAGGAAGGAATTTGTATTCCATTCCAGGTTCTCTTTTTGCAGATTTTTTTTTTTTAAAGGCACTTGAAACAGACTTTAAAAATGTGAAATAATCAGCTTATTGTCCAATAAGCTGGAATAAAAAAAATTCAGTCCAAGTCATGTAACTACTCGAGGTGCCAAATCACAAGTTATGCAGGTTCCGTGACACGAGCATGTGCCGTGATTTGTCCCCCTTGTAATCTGTCTGTTCTTGGGAAGATGCTTTGTAATTGTGCTGTCACACAGTCGTTCGTGTTTGTTACTGTGTCGTTATATCGTTACACAAAAGCGACTGCGTGGAGAGGGTGTTTTTCACAGTCATCTCACTCCTAGCGAGTTCTTATTCCTGACTGATGGAAACCAGTCTGGGAGTTTGTCGAATGAATCAAGGGGAAAGTGCGTGTGACTCGGGGAAGAGGTAATCCGTGTGTCCTTGGTGGAAGATGTTTTTTTCTGGCAGTGGCTTTACTTTTAAAGGAGGAAATGGGGTGGGGGAGGAAGTGATCATTTTTTTAAGAAACGAATCGCGATTTCTCTATGGAGCTTGTGCGCATGCTCTGACCGGCCATTGCAAGTTAGAAATCCCTATGTGGAGAGCCTCATAAAAGCAGTTTTGTCAAAGAATTTTTTTCCCCTGAAGTGTGAGGCTCCCAACCACTGGTTCATGTGATTTGCCCATTCTGCCTTAACGGGAGTAGTCCTGAATCAGGAGAGAGGGGTGGCGGGATAGATTGATGCGCCCCCTGGCCCGTAGGAAAGGACTGGTTCACCTGGGAGGTGGGCGGATGCCAGATGCCCCAGGTGAGGAGCCTGTGGGAGGAAAGCATTCAAAGTGCGTGTCTCCTCGTTGCTGTGCGTATGGAAAAGGCAAGTCCTGGACAGGAATCGGGACTCGCCGGGGAGACAGCCCGGGGGCAGTGGCGGGGGTTGGGGGGCTCTGCCCTGCGCAGGGTGCCGAGTCTGTCCCAGGACTAGGTCGGCCCCTGGGAGGCTCTGGAGGCCTCATGCCACTCCCGGACGTCCAGAGGCGAGCGGCCGCGGTGGAAGCTGCTCCCTCCCGGAGGATACTGTGAGACAAACGCCACTGTCTTCTAAGGAGCTGGCCTCACGCATAAATGAAACAGTAAAAGCCCCATGCAGACAAGCGCCACGTCCCCGCGATTGTGAGCCTCAGAGTAACTGGAGGATGCGTAGTTGACGTTTTCCGTGCTAGCACCGAAGCTGTTAGTGCTACTAATCACCACTTTCGGCATTTGTGCTGTGCGCTACAGTTTAAGTGTCGCTTTCATACACATTTTCAATGAAAAAAAAAAAAACGGCTTTCTTCCTTGCTGATGGCCAGGCTGGACTGTCCACGCTGGCACTGACTTCAGGTTAGGACAGTGGCTTGGTTTCATGCCTTCCGCACGAGGTGCTAGCTGCCGAGCTTAAGTGAGGCAAAGCACAGACGTGCGGCCGGGTCCTGAGAGGTGACTTGTGGAGTCACCGACCGATGACATCACAGCGGGGGACCCCCCTCACTTGACAGATGAGGGCCTGGGCTCCGGCCAGAAATGGCCACAGGACAGTGTTGCCCTGTGTGTAAACCGAAGCTGGGCCTCTAGGACAGGCCCGCGGCACGGCCGGGGCGGTGGACAGAGGCTGTCGTTAGCTCTGCTGGCGCCAGCAGCCCTGGGGGCTGTTTCTGCAGAGCAGGAAGGGCCATCTGCCGGGCAAGGAGACACGTCTGTCTTTTCATCTGCCTCCCAAACAGCCATCGCGCCCAGGTCCGTGGCGAAATGGTGCCCGTTTGCTGCTGGTAGAGTGAGCGGACAGCGCTGGGCTAGGGATCAGGACCACGCCACCCTCTCTCTTTAGCCCTTGTTAGCTGTAGGGGAGGCAGCTCGGGCAGCAGCTGGCGCAGCGTCCAGGCCTGCGTGTCCCCTCACCTCGCCCTCCTGGAAAGCTGAGCAGCGTGGCTTCCTTTGCCTCCACCCCCCAGAGGCTCTGCCTCTCGCCTCCGCCTCCACTCCTGCGGCGCCCGCCTCTCTGCACTGGTGCAGGCGGCTAGACAGACACGGCGGCCAGGTGTGCCAGGAGCCAGGCCGTGTTTCATCAGTGCGCCCTGGGTGCCAGGCACCTCAGTCACCCGCCCCTCTGGGAGCTCTGCCTGGCCGTGCGGGAGCAGGACGCCACAGGCCGCCTGCGCTCGGGGGTGCTCGGCCGTGAAGTGCAGCCCGCTCCCTGCCCTGTGCAGAAGGCACTGCCTGCACCCTCCAGGAAGCCTCTGCTCTGCTCGCCTGCTCGGGGCACCTAGGTTCCCAGCAGACACGTAGCCCAGGGAGCTGTCACTAAGAGCTGCCAGCTGAGATGAATGGCGAGCAGGTGTGGGGGTTGCAGCCCTCCCTGCTGCTCGCAAGCTGAGAGCCCCAGGCGGGGGTCACCCGCAGGTCGTTCTTGGCTCAGCCCCCAGCCGAGCTTGGCTGCAGCCCCTCATTTTTCTGTCTTAATGGTACCTGCCCTGGGGAGCCGGCATGTCACCTGGCGGGCAGCCCAACCCCCCTCTTGTCCCCGTCCTCTCCTGCCCCCCTGCCAGAGCAGGACCACAGCATGGCTGGAAACGCCGACGCCCCCCGCCCGTGTGCTAGGGACCCTCCCCTCGTTCCCTGCAGGGCCACCGTCCCACGTCCGCGCCAACCCCACAGCCTCCAGGACCTGACGCTTAAAGCTGACGAGCGCAGTGCCAGGTGGTGGGGACCATGATGACCATCTCATCTGGACAGGGCGGTGGGGAGCCGTGGGGACCACCATGACCATCTCATCTGGACAGGGCGGTGGGGAGCCGTGGGGACCACCATGACCATCTCATCTGGACAGGGCGGTGGGGAGCCACGGGGACCACCATGACCATCTCATCTGGACAGGGCACCGCCACTCAGCCCCATGCGCCTGGTGCCGTCCTATCTTCCAAATTTGCAAGAAAAGCCAGACATTCTAATTTTTGTACAAAGTCTTGAATTTTTACATATCGGTCCCAAAGTCCAAGATTTCTTAAGCACCAAGCAAGCCATGAGTCTGCGGGACTCGTGGACGCCGGCGACTGTCGGTGTGGTTCCCCCCGCAAACTTGTGAGGATGAGGCTGTTTTGTGACTGGCTGGGGTCACCTAGCTGGGTGCAGTGACCGCTTCGGGGTTCCATGCTCGGTCGTGCCCTGTGCGACAGCTCAGGCCCTCCAGCACGGCAGCGGCCAGGAGGGACTAAACTGTGAAGGGAGAGACTTTCCTAACCCTGGTCTTGCCAGGCTCAGCGTTCGATCTCAGTATGTTAGTTTTCTACTCTGTGTAACAAGTCACTGTAAACCTGGAGACTTCAAACAAAGCCCGCTTATCATCGCACGGCCCGGGGGTCCGGAGTATGGCTTGGTCGGCTGCTCCGCAGCTCTGGGTCTCAGCAAACCTGGGCCGGGGCTGCAGCCTTGTTCTAGGTTCATCCATTGGCAGGGTTCACTTCCTAGGACCTAGGTCCTCAGGTCCTGGACAGAACCAGCTGTTCTCCGCCGTGCGAGCCTGGCTATGACGTGGCAGTGTGCTTCTTCAGGGCCAGTCAGAGACTCTTTCTCGCTTCGAATCGCTCCTTTCAGGACCCACCTGATTAGGTCAGGCCCACCCAAAAGGTGATTAGGTCAGGCCCACCCAAAAGCTGAGCTCTCTTTTGATGAACTGACTGTTCACGGATTGGGGATCTTTGCTACCTCTGAGAAACTTCTCCACCTCTGCTCATATGACACAATCGAGGACAGAAGTGAAATCCATCTTGGTCGCAGCTCCGCCCACACACGGGGCAAGGAGTCGGGTGTGTGTCCACCAGGGCCCGGAACCTCGGGGCAGTGTCAGAATTCCACCACATGGAGGAAAAATCCACTTTTCCTCCGATCTCTAATTATCCATTCAATGAGGCTGTGCTGGGTGTGTCAGCATTTTAGGTCTCAGGATGTCGAATAATCGTAAGAGCTGTTACACTTTCCATGGGCAGAGCCGTAGAGACGAAATGGGGTTTCCAGATCGACTCTGAAGCAGAGCTCGAGGCGCCCTCAGGGATTTGTGCGTCGTTCGGTTCTTAGGTGAAACAGAGGGACGGAAAAGGTCCGCGGACGCCCCGGCAGAAGAGCCTTCTCCTCGCTTGTGTTGAGTCAGATCATTAAGATTTGGTGTCTCGTGATCAGAGATTCAGGTAAACCTTTAGCCGAATTGCCTCTTGGGTCAGTGCTGGTTTGGTGGCAGCGAGAGCTGCTCGGGAGAGCGTTGGGTCTGGTCACCCCCGGAAAGCCGAGGTCTTCCCCTGGCCGCCCGTGCCCAGGAGGGGCGGTGGGGGCCCAGACAGCAGGAGGATCCGGTCGCCATTTCTCTCCTGCCTTCTCTGCTCTGCGGTCACTCAGAGGAAGGTGCTCACCTCCTGACTGTTTGCAGGGTCTTGGGACCCCAGGAACGTGGAGTCAGGAGGCCGTAGGTGGCGCCACCTGCCTGCAGCCAAGAAGGCGCACAGCGGCTCCCTCACCCAGAGGGCCTCGGCCCAGCAGCCGGGCCTCTCCAGCCCAAGGCCCGAGCTCGCTTCTCACGGGCATGGCACGTCGGGGGCTGCTGAACAGCGGAGCAGGTGAGGGCCTCGCTTAAGTCCTTTGCCATTGTGTAAGGAACAGCGATCTTTTAACAAACCTCTTTCTAGAAGAAAGGGCCAAGGACCCAGAATGCCCGCTGCTCCAGCATCCGCGTGCTGGCGCGAGGACACTCGGCATAGAAGGGAGAGGTCGGCATCTCCGAGGCGTGCTGCGTGCGGCGCGTGCGCAGAAGCATCTCTCGTGGGACCCTGTGAGGCCGCTGTCCCCTCCCGGCACGGCGTTCGCCTGTGGCGTCTCCTGAGTCTTTGGGGAGTGGACGTGTGGTCTCCACGGGGCGGCTACAAGCCAGGCTCTGCCCGTCAGTCAGGAAAATGTCCCGGACGAAAACGAACGAGAGCATTCGAGAACACAAAACGGAAATCAGCGAGGACAGCAGAATCCTCTGTTTCTTCCCAAACGCTCATCCCATTTCCGTCCTGAGTGTCCTCACAGTGATCCCAGGGATGGGGTTTGGCAGCAAGTGTTTGCCAAGATGCTTTCGGCATCAGTGAAATCAGAGGATGTGAATTAGCGAACTGAATCTACTCCATATACAAGTTAGTTAATGGTCTCACTGCCGTCCTTGTAATGATAAGTTTTGCCTAAAGTCTCAACGTGTTAAGTATGTAGAAGGTACATTTGGTGGGTCTGGAGAGCCACCATTCAGGGCAGAGGAGCTGTCTGCCCCAGCGAGGCCTCCGCTGCGCCACACTGACACGCCTTCCACTCCCCTGGAGAAATGCGATCTGTCCCTTAGAGTGTCCTGTTTCTGTTTTTGAGGGTGTTTGTGACTTGGGGAACAGATTCATTATTTTTGACCTCAGATATCCTTTCCATGTTTATTCATTTTGTTTTCTTCAATTTCAATCTCCTGATCTGCGTTGAGAGCCAAGTGGCTTTTTTATTTCTATGGAAAGAAATGTGCTTTTTGCCTGTGGAAACATTAGTCATCCCGCCTCATTTGAGAACTGTCTTCTCTTGAGCGCGGACACCGGTGCCAAGGGGGGTGTGCGCCCCTCCACTTCTCCGGGCTGCGTTCTGCAGCCATTATTCCCTTCAATCGAAGCCTGATACTTCGTAGCCTGCAATTTCGAGTTAAATTACATCCTGATGGATGGCTTGCCACATCACGCTGCGTTTCTAGAGATTTCATTCATAACGACGTCAGGGGTACTGAGGTGAGCGAGTTTCCCCATTCAGTGAAACCTGAGAAGAGCAGTCGAGTTGACGTGCAGGTAAATATTAATGGCAATCACAAGCAAAGGTCAAGAAATAAGGCTCAAAGACTTGTTTTACTAAAGCACTGAAATTACCTAAGACTCGAAAATCCATTCTCGCTTTTAAGCGAATGTATTCATCTTCTAAGGAATGGAAGAAAAGCTGTCGGGACTTTCAGGAGAGCAACGAGTTTAGTTGTGGTTTTCCTCATCCCTGCAGAACTAAATTCAGGAGTGGTCAGCTGGCCCCTATGGCCCAGATCTGTACGGGGCACAGAAACCGTAGCCCTGCGGCCGACAGACTGGGGTGCCCACGCCAAAGTCCGTAATCGCCTCCCCTTGGGTGTGTGGGACCTGCGACCTGCCTCACACCGGTAGAGTGTGCCGAAAGCGGCAAGCTGTCACGCCTGTCATGCTACCGTGTGGTACACGCACGCAGACGCTCAAGGAGAGGACCGACCATCGGGACCGTTATTTATGGCTCTGCAGCTTCTTAGTCGCGTAGAACGTCTCGGCTGTGCTGTTGCCGACTCACATAGAGCCGCCTCCTCCCACTGTAGTGTCCGTGTAGAGGATTTCACTTTCAGAATGAAATCAGCGTTTGTGTCTCAGTGTCTGTGTTGCTGGACGTGAATTCTTCTCTCGCGTTCTCAGTGCAGAAGCAGAGAACTTCCTGTATCTCTATGCCCGTAGCTCCGCAGAATGGATTCCTTAGTCGGCCGGCTGGGTCGGTAGGGTCCGTGCACTCCGTGTTGCCGCAGGCGGCGGCTGCGCCGTCCCGTGTGAAGTGTGTGCCGGCGTGTGCGCACGCCCGTTAGCGTGCAGGCTCCCGTCTCCCCACACGCTCGGCCGTGCTGGATGTTACCATCGTCTAGCGTGTGGCCGGCGTGGATGAAACGCGAAATCGCCAGCTGGGCTTCTTCATCCTCGTTTCCCAAGGGGGTGACAAACGTTCTGGTTCTCTTCAGTCCTGCTCCAAAGAGACGAGGTCGTGTGTAATTCTCACGTGTAAATTTGCATTCACATTTACTAGATTTTCCTAGATCGCCTAATTCTCAATCATATTTTATTAGATCGCCTAATTCTCAATTATTCTCGTGTTCCGGGGAATGCATTTTGCTTGCACTGTCCCTTTAATCCACTCGTGGATTTGTTTGGATGACATTTTCTTGAGAGTATTTATGACTGTGAGTAAAGCGGTTTACAGTCTTCCTGTCGTGGTGACTCTGGCCTGGTTTTGCTATGAGTGTTCCGCCATGCCAGTAACATAAATTGGGGGTGTTCCGTTCTTGCCTGTGCTCGGGACACCTTATAGCACAGGAGGATTTTCTGTGCCGGAACATTTTGTCGAACGTGCCGGTCAGACTTTCTGACCTGTGTGAGCCTTTAGGCTCAAGAATTCAAAATGAGGACAAAGCATTTATCCCACGATTATGGATAAAAACAAATATTAAATTAAATGGACACTCCCCGTCCTCCCGCCCCCATGCATGGAACTGAATCTGTCAATAAGACAACGTATGATCTTTCCAGTTGGGAACAGTAGAAGGAGGCAGTGAGCAAAATGTCATGAAGGTCGCCGGAAGGGCGCACACAGAAAGGCCTGCAGAGAAGGAGCGGAGCCAGGCTGACCACAAGTCAGCCTCCTCCGGGCAGGGAGGACGGGGAGTTCTGCTCAGGGGCATGACGGTGTCACCCCTCAGGCCGACCTTAGCGTGACGCAGGTGTCTTCCCAGCAGGCACACCAGGATGTCCTCTTTCTCGTCCGATGTGCAGAGAGTTCAGCACGGGATCGGGCTCACGGTCGCTATGCAGTCAGTGAGACCCACACAGATTGTCATTTCATTGAAACACATTCAGCGCTGTTGTCGTAGGTCGCAGGTAGTGGTGTTATCTAACTTTGTAGCCGGAAATGAAGGCCGGCCGGGTGCACTTCAGATGCATCAGAATTCCACGGTTTCAGCTCTATCCGGACATTAAAAAAAAATGAAATAATTTTATGAGGGCGCGGCGAGTCCAGTCAGCCCAACCTCATCTTGCAGAAGGTCAGGTTTCCAGTCACCTTCCACGTGAGTCTGAAACTCCTTCCCGCGGGAGTTGGCACTTCAGAATCCCGAGACACACGCAAGCTTGACTAACGCTGCGTTTCCAAAAGAGTGGATGAGTCCACCTCCCACTTGTGGAAATTTCAGTTTTGGCACCTAGTTTAGAACAATTTACTATATCACACAGAAAGCCAAATCATTTGTTTTAACGTTCGCAGATCATTCCATACATTCTCTCCGTGTTTTGGCACAGCTCACTGGTTCTGATGGAAGGGAAGCCTTGTGCTTCGTCTTAGTTCAGTAACCCCGAGGGCCATTGTTTCGAGGGTGGCCGAGTTAAAGCGCGCTCAGACTGGGCCTCCAGCGTGCCAAACATCTGTCGAAGGGGAGCCTGTTTCAGATGGTTTTAATGTAGCTAGATGTTCAGTATCTCCTGGAAACAGAATTCCTGCAGAATAGCTATAAACACGTTGCCTGTGAACTCTTCACTGGAAACGAGATGCGGATGGCAGACGGCACTCGCTGTCCACCCAGTTCCCACTCTCCCTTTCCTGCGAGCGGAAAGCCAGTTGTGCGATCCGTTCCACCGAGGCGCTCCTGCTCCCAGTCTGCAGCGAGGCTGGGGATGGCCGTGCGGGGGAATTCTGCAGAGGCGGCTGAAAGCAGACGCCGGCCACGGCTTTCCGGCCCACGCTCCAGGGCTTCTCTCGTTCTTCCTGCTGTCGTGGGTTTCCTTTCCCTTCACTGCATTTTATTTTGCTCCTTGGAACACAGTATTGAGGCTGGCGTTGGAGCAGCACGTTTTTCTTTCAGACGACAATCATTAGATCACAGAGGCATGGTAAAGATGGCGGAGAGGACAGAGAAACAGAGCTGGGACATTGATCGCCTGCGCAAGGCTACCTATGACGTGAGAAAAATAAGCCCTATTCACTCGCTACTATTCGCTGTCGAACGCAGTCCACATCGGCCATGCATAGACGTTGGGGGGACAGTGGGGAAGAGTGAGGTTCGCTTGGAGCCGGTAAATAGTAAGCTCCGACGCTCATGTTCCCCTTATACCGAGCTCATAGGGCTGATGGTCCCATCAGCGTATGCACGGTTGGTCATTTGGACGGAGGAGCAAAGTGCAGGTCTGTAGAATCAGTGGAGGTGGCACAGCAGGGTCCAGGTGACTGACTGCCAGGTCCTCAGCTGAAGGTGTCTGCGTCAGCGTGCATACTGTGCACACACACTCGGTCTGCGGGGGACCGGGCATCTCAGAGACACCAGAGCCTCACCCCTTCTGGCTCGGTGGCCACCTTGTCCCAGGAGAAGACCCACAGGACCAGGAGTTCCCAGAAGTTAGCGCTGGTGCAGTGGGTGTTCTCAGCTCTCGGGAGGGTGTGCACAGACGGCAGGGCCGTGGGGGCTGGCCGTCCACGCTGCGCCCTCGACCTTGTGGTCTCAGGGTCCTGTTGCCCTCGTGTGTGTGTGTGTGTGGGAGGGGTGGGGGGTCCCACCCAGATCTCTGAGAATCATCCATTCTAACACACCGATATTCACGCAAGTTATAACTGGAACTAGAAATAAATCAGTGCCCGACTCATGACCAGATGTCGTCTTGATAATTTAAGGCCACCTTGTGTACGTTCTTCTCTAAGAGGGTCAAAATAATAAATTGCTGCTTGCTTTTTAAATAATTTTTTTAATCGCGAAAGTGATAAAGAGCATTGCCACTCAGCGAGCCTCGAGAGCCTGACATACCTCTCTTCTGACCCCGCCGGCCTCAGACCCCAGGCACTCAGCTTCTGGCCCACGGGGCTGTTGGGGCCTCTCACTCCCGCCGCTCCTGCGTCTGCAGCCGCGTGCGAGGCCGTGGTGGTTTGTCACCCGGTGTGTCGGGATGAGGAGAAGAGGGGGCAGTCCACAGACTCGGCTCAGCCCCGGGCTGGGTGAGGACGCGCAGGCCCAGCCCCTGCGGGTAGCCAGTGCGTGGTCCTCTGCGCCCTCCCACTCACCCGTTTCTGTGGAAAGTTCAAGATTGTTTACAAAAACAGCTTTGAGGGGCCGGAGGAATGCTGACGACTTCAGTCACAGATGTGTCCTAAGCATGTGGCTTTAATAGAGGACTCCGACAAAAACTTCCAAACAGTTGAGCAAAGGAAAACAGTTTTGTTTTGCTGAGTTTATGTTAAAACATTTGGAGAAAGGGAAAGACGTCTGGAGCCCTTAGCATTTCTGAGCGGAGTCAGGAGTTTCAGGTGGAAGGCCGGGGAAGGAGTCACGGTCACACCGTGAGAAAATGCTCACGTGTCCCCGTGTGGATGAGACACTCGAGAGCCAAGGGCTCCTAGGACCAAAGCCTGTGTGGCCAGGGCTCCATGGAGTCCTCATGGGGGGAAAGGTCGAGCCAGAAGTGAAGTGACTGAGAATGGTCTCCGCGCGAGTCCAGTGGGCAGAGCCGGACCCGCCTGCAGGTTGGGGGCAAGGCCGGGGCTCGGCCAGCCAGCCACTCCGCCTTCAAGGAACTCTAGTGGGACATGCCCCGCCAGTGCTCAGGCGGGTCGGGACAGGCCCGGCTGCAGACGGACAGCCCACAGCCTGGCTCGGAGAGAGCCATGTGGTCTCTGTCACAGCTACGAACTCAGCCTCTGCGGCACGAACAGAGCCCGTAAATAAAGCCATATTAGGATGCTGCTACTCCCGTTTGTCCGCTGTCGTCTGTGGCACTTCAGGTTAAATTTCAAGTAATTTTCACAAGTCATAAAACATCCACACACACCCCCACCACCACCCATTTAAAAAAATATAGAAAGTATTTTTAGCTCTCGGGCTGTGTGAATCCGGGTGGTGGGCAAGGGCCCTGCTCTGCCGGTTTCTGGGTCAGAGGCAGACGGGGTGGGGTCGGAGGGCGGGGTGGGGGGAGGACGGGGTGTGTTAGGTAAGCACAGCCGCCGTGGACAGCGGTTACTCTGAGTGGCCGCGATAGTTGTAGTGTTTTTGTCTTTTAATGGACATACCTCTAAATTTTGTAAGCGTAGAATAAAGTGCAAGTATCTTCTATCCACTTTTAAAGGAGGAGCTGTGTTAAAAATCAGTGTAGGCTTTGTTGCTGTCTGTCATTCTTCACTCTCAGTTTTTTGGTATCTGGAAGACTCAGCCGTCCGGTCATGCTGTCCCTGTGGGCACCAACCACCATTTATCACGGCCGCTGTTCACTAGCACAGTCCCTTAGAAGAATGTCTTAAAATTTTAGGCTATGATCTGTGACACTGACACCTTTAAGTGAGTCTAAGTCTGTGAGGAGAACAACTGTGTTCGGACTCTTTTGTGCTTTGTTTTGGGGTCTGCGAATGTGAAATTATGGGGCTCCGGGCTGCCGTCTGCCACAGCCACCCCTCAAGGAGCCTCTTTACAGCTCTCCCCACTGGGGATCTGTACCTCGTATTCAGAGGAGGCGCCGAGGTAACGGGTGTGATTGAGAATGATCCCAGGTGCCGGTGACCGGGTTTGGGAGCGTCCTCTGCCCCGACTGCATCTCACGGCCCGCGTTTCCTCAGGACAGTGCTTGGGACATGGTACACGCTCCGTGAGTGTCGGCCGACCGAGCAAACCAACGAACAGAGGGGCTGGTTAAGTCCCGGCAGTTGGCAGGAAACGAATAGATACCGCGCAGGAGGTGTTGACGGCAGCTGTGCTGCAGGTACCTCAGCTTCTGGAATGGGAAGGAGGTGCCCGCTGTGGGAGGCGGCCAGAGGGTGAATTTCCTAGTTCGTGTCCCTCGGTTTTCCGAGTTCTGTCAGTGTGGACAGTGTGTCACATGCGTTTGACCGCAGAGCCGTGGTTAGTACTGGAACCAGCTCCTGCCCGTGATCTGCTTTGTTAACTGTCCACTCTGACACGCGGATGAGGAGGGTGGGAGTCAGAGACGTTTCAGTGGTCACCTGACCTGCTCGAGGGTGTGCGTGGCGCTCCAGGGCAATCGGGGGGTGCCGTAAGGCCACCGGGAATGAAGAGCTGAGCTAACTGAGGAGTTTTGCTGTTATTCATCTTTTAACGCAAGAGGAGACAAAGAGAAAAGCAGGGGTGAATCTGTCATCTGGTTCTTACCTTAAAAAAAAAAAACTAGAAGACAAAGGTAGTGTGTAATTTAATCACAGACAAGCGGGGCACAAGTTTGAGACAGGATTCAACGTGGATGGATAAAAGCCGAGAGTTTCAGGTGGAAAGGGCATTGAGGAAGCGAGCCAGGGTCACCTCGCCCGAGGAGATAGCCGTGTGTCTCCATGTGGATGACACATGTGAGTGACACAGTATTTACCTTGAGGTCCTGGCCCTCGGTCTCCTGATAGTGAGTGCCCTCCCCCCCCGTTCTTGGGGCAGCTCCCGTCTGGATTCTGGGGCAGGTGGTCCAGGCTTCTGCACGGGGGTGCAGTGGGACCAGAACCCGCCGGTCCTGGCTTCAGCACATCGGGGTCCAGACAGACCAGCACGCTCCTTCGCTCCGTCGCCGGCGGGTGAACCATTATCGCACGCACAGCCCCTGTGTGCTTCCCTTGCACAGTGCTCGCCATCTGGCCCGAGCTCGGTTGGCTCCGTCGCCGGCGGGTGAACCGTTATCGCACGCACAGCCCCTGTCTGCTTCCCTGCACAGTGCTCGCCATCTGGCCCGAGCTCGGTTGGGATTTTGCAGATCGCCACTCGGGCAGCTGCTTTTCCAGGCCGACGTGCCCGAGCGCCAAAGACCAGCTCCTGTTCCCATGTTGGCCCCTGGCCTCCCGGGTCATCACACGCTGCAGTTGCAGAATGGAGCTGCTGGTCGTTGGTCGTACAGAATGGCAGGAGGAACACTTTAGTTTGCATTTTTATGGGCGATGTAAAGAACGCTTTGCAAATACCCTAAAACTGGGTAGGGGGGACCTCACTCCAACTCCACACGCACGCACACGCCCCAGCTCTGAGAAAGCTTCCTTTCCCTAATCACAAACGTGTTACCTAGCGATCGAGCCATTTCCTGGCCAGAAGTACTGCAAGGCGAGTCTGGAAGGGTTTTGCCCGTGTTGACCAGCTCGCGACCCACAGCCCGTACCAGACTTTTTACAGAACGTCAGGTGCAGAGCAGTTTCACATGCGCCTCGGACCTTCTTTGTTCTGCAGTGAAACCTGGGAACAAAACAGTCCTAGAGCAATATGAGTCTACATAGAAAAATGCAAACATGTGGGCAACATTGCTGGAAACAGACCGAACATCTTATCAATGTGAATCCTGAATCAGAGGAGCTGTAGCTTCTCTGTTAGCTGACCTGGGGCAGGGGTGGATGATGCAGGTGCTTGGCGTGCAGCCAGAGATGGCAGAAGGACCCTGGCAGGAACGGGACCCCGTCAAGGCCGTCGTGCGCGGTGGCCCTCGGTCCTCTGCGTTCACTCGGGCAGGAAGCAAGGGTGTGACCGGGGAAGCGAAGGCCAGCATCCTCGTGAGTACAGGACATCGAAAACGGCCACCAGTCCTTAGGAGCCACTCTGATCAAGGCGGGAGGCCACCTCCCCACCCCCGGAGTCTGGGCTGGCCTTGCGACTTGGTCTGACTGGCAGAACGCGGTGGCAGTGACGTTGGGACTGGGCCTCGGGGGACCTTGCTGTCTCGTCTCTGGCCTTCCTGGCAGTGCGGAGGCTGCCACGTGCAGACACGTACGCCAGCCTCCTGGAGGGGGAGGCCAGGACGGGCGATGAGTCACGCCAGCCAGGGTCCCCTGGAGCAGCCTGCCACCACTTGCTCCTCCAGGTGACTGGCCGGACGCGTGGTCCCAGATGAGACCAGTAGGGGGACTGTCTCTCTGAGCCCAACCACACTGCTGGCCCACACAACCAGGGACAAGACAAGTGGTGGTGGTTTTAAGTCCCTCTCAGCTGAGGGCTGTTTCTTATGCAGGAATAGTTACAACTGACACGGTGATACAGATAACTGACCAGCATTTCAGTACACAGGAAACTTCATAAAATGGTAGAAAACCCATGTTTGAGCGTGGTCCCCCCCCAGGGAGGAGGGAGCCGGGCACTCTTTCAGCAAGTCCTGAGATCCATTGGTTGGAACCTGCTCGGGGTGGGGAGTGTCGTTCCCTGCACTGTGGCCTGGCCAGACGTGGGCAAGGCCGCCTTCCAGGGCTCCAGGACAAAGGTCTGCAGGCACAGCTCACAGGCGCTGGCAGGTGGACGTCAGCCAGAACACAGGGAGAGGTCGTGGGATGTGAGCAGAACACTGAGAACAGTGGCTGCTACCCGTTTATTAAATGCGAGCATAGCACAGAAAAACCGTGAGGGGTAGTTTGATGTCGAGAGCTCCACTGGCTGTTCCCACGCCTGAGCAGGCGAGAGGAGAGGCCCCCAGAGCCCAGTGAGAGGAGGGACTTCGCGCTCCTCATCACCCGCTGCTGCTGTCCGCGGGTTGGGTCCAACTAGCAGTGGAAAGGCAGGAGGCCTGTTGATGCCTCCGGGGTCACAGGTGAGGTGGGGAGCGGTGGGGAGTGGGGTCCGAAAGGGGAACGGAGGATTTCCAGCTCATACTCTTTATCTGGAACTCGGGATGGCTGCAGCCACCATTCACCCCCCGACACGCAGACCCTGTCAGTTGACTGTCCCCCACATAGCAAATCTGTGCATGCAGGTTGGGTTTGCAGTTTATCATGTGGATCGATCCCGTAAGGAATTCCTCGGAGTCAGAAGGCACAGCACGAAAGGGAAGGTTTCTGATTTTTATCATAATTTTGGAAGCAAAGGAAAGAGGGTGATAACTGGCCATCTCAGACCCACGCCTCTGCGTTTGAATGGAACTCGTCGGACGCTGGAACTTCAGGGTGAAGACAGGAAGCAGGCGGTGGTGGAGGGCCAGGCCTCAGCTTCACGGATCGATCTAAAACTCAGAGAATCCTGGTTCCTTGCAAGATTATGGCACGCTTCGGGTTCTTCCCGCTTGCATTTTTCCATGAGGGTGGACCGTCACAGGGCTGTCCAGAGCACCGGCCATGCGCACAGCGACACCAGTGGTCTGGAGCCCACCCCTGGGAGGTGGGGAAGGTCGGGACAGTCCTGGCAGAGAGAGCTCTGCGGTGGGCCCGGGGGCCCCTCGAATACGACCGTGAGCCTCTGCGAGCGTGGCCGCGTTCTCCGTCCTTAGGACAGGTTCCGCGCTGGGTCCTCCCACAGAGTGAGGGTTTTAGGGACCCAGGTGGTGGCAGGGTACTGTCTCGCGCCTCTCTCTTGCAACCCCTTCCGCGGGGTCGTGGTCACGGGTCGGCTGAAACCCGCTCTCCACCCGCGAAGCCTCCGCCCGCCAGCGTTCACTCCTCTGCCGCTCGCTCGGCTGGGCCTGTCCGTTCTCACGCCAGCGTGGCTCACACGCTTTCTCTGGGCTCCGTGCCTTCGTCTTCCGTCTCCCTTTGGCCGGCCTCCCCCGGCCCCGCCCGCTTCCTGTCCATCCTTCTGTCCTTTACTCTGTGTTCATCTTGATACCATCTTCCGTGCTGTCATTTAGCCAGAGAGATAGTTCCTAACGGGACTCAGCTGACCGAGAAGAGATGGGCACTGTCCGGACGTTCAGGCCGGAGAAGACCGTGAGAAGCGTCTGACGTTACCTCCTCTTTTTCCCGGTCGCTGTGCCTCGTGCGGTGCTCCGCCCTCCGCCCTCAGGTTCGCCTCCTACACGGGGCGTCAGATGTGCAGGAACCGAACGCCAGCGACGGCCCAGAACGCAGGGCTCCTCACCGGGCCGTGGTCTGTGGACCAGACGCTGGCTGCGTGTCCGCCAAGCCGCTGACGGTAAGGGCACGGCCACCCGTACGCACGGCCCGCACCCCTGGCCGTCCCAGCAGCCGGCGAGCTCCCGTGCTCTCCCGAGGGCTCCTTTGCGTGCGGTGGCAGATCGACACGGACACAGACCCTGCGCGGGCCCGGTTTCCCCGTGAGGACGCCTCACCTTGAGAACCCTCTCTCCTCCCTCTGCTTTCGAAGCGAGGTCAGAACGTGGCAGGTGTCGGCACCCTGTCTTTTCATTAGCACCCTTTCGGCCTCATTACAGGTTTAGATGTGGAGCGACTCAGCACTGGGCTCTGAGGACAGAGCCGATTCCTCCCTGTGTAAACCAGCGTCCTTCCCAGCCGCTGGGCCGGTCACCGGGATGGCGGATGCCGCCGCTCGTCTCACGTCGTCCCGCTGACAGAGCAAGTCGGTGCTCCTGAGAGCGCCTCGTGTGTCCCAGACGCTCAGCTTTCTTTTATTACACTGTGAAGACAGCGGACGTCGTTGGGAGACACCCCATCTGGTTGGGCGACACCCCATCTTGTTGGGCGACACCCCATCTTGTTGGGCAGGAAGCATCGGGTCACGTTTTCGATGGTGCTCAGTTCACTTGGATGCTTTGTTTTACTCTCTGGTAATGCAGGCTACTTCTCTCTGTCACGTACGCTGGTTCAGGGCAGGGGTCCGCAGCTGCCTTCTGGAAAGGGCCAAAGAGGAAACGTTTCAGGCTTTGAGGGCCACCTATTGTTCTTTGTTTTTATAAGCTCGTAAAATTGCACCCACTCTTAGCTTGCAGCCCGTACAGGAACAGCCACGGTGTGCCTCTCTGTGTGTACGGTGTAAACTCAAGCCAGCCGATCTGGGTTCAGATCCTGGCACGCCCACGGCCAGCTGTGTTACCGCTGGTGGGTAACTTAACTGTCCTCTACCTCAGGAAGATGGGGGTCCTCCAAGCCCTCCCCTCAGACGGTGCTGGGAGGATCCAATGATTTGCTGATGATTTACTGCATACGAAATGCTTAGCAGAGCGGTGATGTCACTGGCAAACGTAGGCCTTATCCGTTACCAGTAGGTCTGGGAGGAGGGTCCAAGCCTGGAGGGGGCCCCAAGTTACTCAGGGTCTCTGATTTCCCGTGGAGGATGGCCACCGCAAATGGTCTGCCAACTGTGCTTTTCTTGAGGCATACTGTGCCCAGGGGCAGGTAAATACCATGCGCTTAGGGTATCAAAATAGTTCCCCTATGCAAAGTGGGATAAAAATAGCTCTTACCTTACAGGGTTGTTTTGCGGAATAAATGGGATGATGAATATGAATTTGCTCATTATAACGTATAGCTCTAGTTATTATTGTGGAAGAGACCTGATTATAATTACTAATTAGACACAAGTGTTTGGCAGAGCCTGTCTCTGAGCCACCCCGACGCAGTGTATTTTGAGCGTGTTTCGCTGATCTACGTCTCATCCTGTTCTCCCTGAGGCTCCGCACTTTCAGAGGGCAGACTCTTGTCTGAGCTCAGTCAGCACCGCCGAGCACAGGGCCGTGCACAGCCCTGTAGCTGGATAAATGTATTTTTTAGCTGAAGTAGCTTTCTTTTTAAGGGGCGACACCGAGATTTAAGATTTGCATGTTTGCTCTTGCTCGCTTGCTTCTGGTGTCATTTTTGAATCACAAAAGACTTCGCATTCACGATGTCTGTCAGAGCAAACACACGCACAACAACCGAGATTCCCAAGAACCACAGAGTACATGCACCTGAGCACAGTCACCCATGCGTACATCTTAGCTAACGCTTCAGAAATGCGTGGGGTTGGAAGTCAACTATCAGTCATTCCTTTCTGAGTGAATTACGAAAGGGCGCGCTTCAGCAAAGCAAAGTTAACACTTATATAAAGATGTTACATGTTATAACTGCTTCAAAAACAAAAAATCCTAATGGAAAAATGGACAAAAGTCACAAAAAGGTGGTTTGTTTCTCAAAGGTGGAACACGAATGACTCATAAGTACATGAAGAGACTCACCTTTCCCAATGATGAGGGCGTGCAAGTTAGAACCAAGAAATGTATTTTTTTTTACTCATCAGAGAAACAAACATGTCAAATATGGAGGATGCGGAAAAAGATCCTCTTAGTCCGCGCTTTTGTGAGTGTACATTTTTCCAGCTGCTCCACAGTACAGATGTGGCAGTGGCTGTGAGAATGAGAAACATACATAATCGATGGCTCAGCCACTCCACGTCAGCTCCTGCCTTAGAGCTACACTTGCACTTGGCCCGTGTGACAGTGCACGCGTGGCCATGGCAGCAGTGTGGGTAGCAGGCAGAACCGCAAACAGCACAGTACATCTAGGCTACGCAGTACACACAGAAAATGCGGCAGATCTGTGTGTAGCAATGTGGAAAGGTTTCCAAATGGTATTGTTAAAATACAATTTTTAGAGCAAGACGTGTACTATAACAAGACTTGGATATAAATCAACCCCTCCTACATATAAAACGCAGAGAGAAATAGGCGTAGACACGCAGACACACAGAGATTTAAATTCACAGTAAAGGGACATTTAGATACACACCAAATGGGCAATTTCCTCTAGAAAGGGAACTCAGATTTTGAGTGGTGGTAAAAGAAACTTTGCCTCGTACACTCGACATTTTTAGACGTGAGTATACAGTCATTCAGGTTTTACCTTTGCATTAAAAAGTAAATCATTTTAGAAGAATGATCCAGCCTCCAAGTAGAAACCGAAAACGCAGAGGCAAAGCATGTCTAGTCCCGTGCACTGCGGTCACCGCGTTTGGCCTTTCGCTGGACACCCTTCTGGCGCTGTCCGTGAGTGCAGCCAGCAGCGGGCCCCTGCAGGGGACTCTGTTATTTTGAAGGTGGACGACGCGTCAGTGAGCAGACGCAGAAGACACGGAAGTGTGTGAGCTCTGAGAGTTAGGAAAGACGCGTGGGTCGCTGACACCTTGTGGAGAAACAGAAAGCAGTAGGGAAGAGATCGCCAGGTGCCCCCCCTCCCCGTGTTGGAACCTGACACGCGCGGGTGGCCGGGACACGGGCACTGGATGGAGGGGTTGGCGTAGTGGGGCACGGTGACCCTGCACTGCGTCTGCCCCCCCTGCCCGCCTCCGCGGTGCCTGCACACGGTGACGCTGTCACAGAGAGGGAGAGCGGGCGCAGTGGGGCGGCACCCGGGGCAGGTGTCTGGCGGCGTGTGTGGGGGACAGCACGGGATCTGAGGAGGAGCTGGGCTGCGTGTGCGGCGCTTACGTCCGTAAAGCGAGGCCCGGCATGTGTGCGAGTTTGGGCCGACGCTGATGTTACATTTACCGGGAAAAAAAACGGTCTATGTCAGTGATGTTTTCCAGTTTGTTATTGAGTTTTTCGTAGTACCCTCTTATAACTTCCAAATATTTTATTTATCTGTGTGTCTGGTCTTGGGGGAGACGGGAGTTTAATGTTATTTGTGCTTCACCTTTCTTGATCCTGTTCGACTATGGTTTATTATCTTTTTATTAGTCATTTCAAAGAACAAGCTTTTCGTATAGCCGATCACATTATTTCTGTGGATGGGGAAATCTTAGTAATTTCGGCTTTTATCTCAGTATTGCCTTCTTTCGAATTTCTTTGGGTTTATTGCTTTGCATTTTCCCACCCACTAATGATATCTCGGATTTCCTCTTCTCTGCATTGCGTGAGGCGGCCGAGCACGTGGTTAATACAAACAGAATGATGACCGTGCGTGGGAAAAGGGCCTGGGCCCCGGTGGTGGAGGAGCAGGAGGGGTTCTCACAGAGACGAGGGCGGGGAGGTCCTGGGAGACCTGGGCAGCGCCTGTCTTGGAGGCGGCCTCTGCGTGAGGGCGGGGCTCGTCCTGACAGCCCCTGTTTGTGTTTGCGAGGGGAGCGAGTCAACCTTTAGATCAGGGAGGGGAAGTATTTCTGGCTCATATGCTAAGACTCGCCTGCCCCAAAATCTCCAGAGGAGTCTTCATATTGATTAATTGTTACGTTTACCGATGATGCTTTTGCATTAAGAGTAAAATAAAATTTCCAAGAGCAACGAGTATGAGACGCAGAGGTCCAGTAGGGCCAGTTTGTCACTCTGGGGATCAAGACGTCCGTCAAGCACAACCTGTTTTCATTTGAGTCCTGGACCAAGGTTCCGCCATAGTTAACCTGCTTAAAAAAGAAAAAAAAAAAAAAAATGCCTGTGTCCACCCACCGTACAAGAATCGCCGTGAGCATTTCTGCACACACTCCATGGAAGCATCTGGGAACCTACCCCCAAGAAATGTCGAGAACTGTAGAGAACAAAATTAGGAGAACTCAGGAGCAGTGGACCATTGAATAGGAAAGGAAAACATCCCTGCTACTCACGCAGTCGCTCCTCCCACCTGGAATCCCTCTCTCCAGACCTGGAATTCCTCTCTCGAGGGCTTAAACAAAGCCTCCATTCAGACCTGGCCGCCCCAGGCTGCCTGCCGCCCCCGCCCCCACCAAGGGAAAAGTTCCCCTCCGCTCCAGTGCCTGTTTCCTCCATCAGCTCAGGGGCGGAGCTGCCTTGCACATTAGCGTGAGTGCGACGTCCCTCGCAGACCCGTGTCCTTCAGAGATGACGCGGAAGTCCTTGAGAGCGTGGTCTGAACCAGGCCGGGGCTATCACCGAAGCATAGAGACAATGAATCTGAGAACTCTTTAAATGTCTGTGCTCACGTCATGTTTGGAGTTGCACACGTGGCACGTGGGGACAGCCTCGCCCTCCGTGAGAGCTGCGTGTGACTCCCGTGGACCTTCTGGACCTCGGATACGTGCCGTCCCCACCTGTTTGACCAAGGGGTGGCCAAGATCAGAAACGTGAAAATCGTGCTTGGGCGTGAGAAGAACTCTGAGGGCTGGACCTTGGTGGCAAGTGCAGCCCATGATAAACACTGACCATGAAGCACCGCCAGAGACCTCTGCTCCTAGCCATTGGGTTGAGAAGCAGCAGTTTTTCTGGAACATTCCCGCCCTGCTGCTGCTGGATGTTAAGTACCGGGCTCTTGAATGCAGGGTCCGCTCCTGGCCAGCCGGCCCTGGCGGTGTCCCAGTCGGGGAAGATGACGGCCCAGCTCGTCGTCACTCAGCTCCAGCCGACCTTCACGCAGCAGGCAGCAAGGCTGTCGGGAGGGCTCCAGTCGGACTGTACTTCAGAGAGAACCGTCAGAAGGGAGTTCTATTCTAGCAGACGCTGAGAGAAGCCCCTCTGTGTCTCAGCAGAGGTCACTCTGCTCATCGTTCCCATTGTCTTCCTCCTGCGCACTGCAAGCGGGCCGGGAGCTGGTCTCTCCCTGGCTCGGCCACGCTCCGTGACTCTGCCCCAACCCCAGTGGGCTGCACTGTCCAGATCCCCCTGTCTGCTGGCTTGTGATGAGATCAGCCACAGACTTCTGGATATCGACGATGAGGGTCGGGACGTGGTGAAGTAACAGGCAGGCAGTGCGGGGTAGTTTGAAGAAACAGGAAATTGAGAGAGGATTAAACGAGAGGCATAAAGAGAAGAGCAGACCAGGAGCCAGGGCTTTGCGATTCGGCTTTGAAGGAGGCGGAGACACTGAGTTGCACCCTGCAGGTGAGGAGGACGCTGGGGCCTGGCTGGGCAAAGGAGAGGCGTGGAGGCTTGGCCGGAGCGACACTGCCACCTCGGACGCGCTCTGAGGTCAGCTCATCGTGAGCAGAATGAAGGCTGGGCCGGGGCGTAGATAAATGGTCCCAGACAGCGGAAATGGCTCTGACAATTAAGCTTTTCTTATCTAACATATAATTCTGCAACTTGGAAGCCAGTGAGCTCGCCGTTGTCCTTACTCGGGGTGGCTAAGGAAGCTAAGGGGACTTGACCAGGAAAATCTCGGGGCTGACAGCCTTGGGCTTGCCGTGTGGAAGAGAAGACGCACTACTGACCAGTGGTGGAGTTAACAGAGAAGAGAGATTCTGGCTCGGTAGAAAGGACGTTTTCTAGTAACTGTCGCTGTCACTCAGTGGAATGGATAACGTGGGTCTGTGGAAACCCCTCCAGCCTGGAAGCGTCGAGGCTGGCGTGCCGTCTGTCAGAGATGCTATCAAACCAGACGACTCACTTCTAAAAATAACATTTTCTAATAACTATTAAAGTAGAATATGTCCATAGGGGACTATTTGAAAAATAAAATATTAAAAAAGTCCTCTCCCCCGCCGTCCACGTAGTTGACCACTGGTAACAGTTTCATGTGTTTCCCACTTGATACATTTTTTCTGTGCAATGAAAACCTGCACACGTACTTTGGAAAAGCACAGATAGCCTATATATCATGTGGTTTTCACAAAACACGTGTGTACTACAAACATAGTTGTGAGGCTTGTTTCCTGTAAGGGTTTTCTGGCTTATTAAACCTTCAGAAACACGATTTTAATGTTGCGCGTGACCCGGTTTGTACGAATGGCGTCCCAGTGGACATCTCTCACACACACACCTGTGTGTGCCCGTTTGATTTAGGAGGAAATTTTAGGACTACTGAGTCGGAAAACACGGACGTTTTTGAGTCTCTTGATGCAAGATAGGCTTCTAGAAAATACATATCAATTTACAATCTCAAAAGAGGTTTACAGGAATTTTTTTAAACCAGAGTCCTGCCTGCGGTCAGCTTTACTGTGCTTTAAGATATTCGTTTCCTTAGTTTTATCTCTGTCCGTTCATACATACGGTCAGCTTGTGTTTAGCCTGTAAGTCCATGTGACCTCGTCTTTGCGCGTTGGCACAGAACCACAGTCCCCTGTCTGCTGCCCCTTCGTTTCACAGTTAATTTTCATGGCAGAGTCGTGAGTAAAAGAACGTGTGGCCAGCTGAACCGAGGACAATGTCCCAAAGAGCTCATCCCTTTTCTGTTGTCATACAGACGTTTTAGTTGGCGAGCAGAATTAGCTAGACTGGTGGCTCGAAATATTTTGTCCTAGAAAACAGGTCAAGTGGACGATTTTGAGTAAAACCTGCTTCTCCACTACCCGCACCTCTCTTGAATTAAGAGATGGTACATCAGATAAGGAATCGATATCTGAAATACATAAGGAAGGCATACAACTTAACAGCAGAAAAACAATGTGATTAAAAAATGGGCAGAGGACCTGAACAGGCATTTCTCCAAAGAGGACATGCACATGGCCAACAGACATATGAAAAGATGTTCAACGTCACTAATCATCAGGGACACGCAAATTCAGATGACCATCAGGTATCACCGCACACCTGTCGGAATGGCCGTCATCAACAGTGAACAAATAGCAAGTGTCAAGGACGTGGAGAAAAGGGAACCCTCACGAACGGTTAGTGGGATTGTAAATGGCGCAGCCACTATGGAAAACAGTGTGGCGCTTCCTCAAAAAACTAAAAACAGAACTGCCGTATGATCCAGGAACCCCGCTCCCGAGTAGCCGAAGGAAATAAGAAGATACACACATCCCGTGTTCACGACAGCGCCATGTACAGTAGTCGAGATGTGGACGCAGCCTAGGCGTCCACTGAGAGAAAACTTTCCGTGAGACGCTAATGTGGTGGCTTCTCGTTTGTAATCACTACGAAATTGTGAGCCAAGCCTTCACCGTTTAAAAATCGTTTGACACCGCCAGTGTGAATGACCCCTGCTGGCGACCCAGGCCCACCGCGAACCACCGGGGGGAACACGGAGGACGGGCCCCTCGGCTGAGTGGAAGTGAATCAGTTGTGTCTGGATGTGAGCATCGGATTTCACGGGCGGTCCTCACTCCCACTGCTCCGATCTCTACAGTGCAGTCACCCTCTTCAGGCCCCATGTTTGCCGAAGCTTACTTATTCCGAAGGTGGCCTCGCTCCCTGCCAGCTGGGGCAGGTCCAGATATTTGCGAGGCCCCTTCGTCCGTGTGTCTCCCGCCCGCGAAATGAGCGTGAGCCTGTGAGTGTTGGAAATGCCAGTGGATAGAATCGGCTGATCACCCAGAGGGCCGGGTTCGTGGGCGTGCTTGGAAGTGGGGAGGTGCGACCTGGCTTATTAGCAAAGGGAGTGTCCATGGCAACCGGCCCCGTGTTTCCTTGGAGATTTCATGCTCTGGCGGGAAGCCAGTGCGAGAAGTGCTTTGGAATGGAGGCCAGGAAAGAACAGTGGCACAACCTTCGCACAGGGACAGATGGCCACAGACGTGCACATCGTGCTGTCGACGATGCGCGTCTCCACAAGCATGCAGCAAATGCATCAGAATTGCGGATGCTAAAAAGGAGAGTCTCGAAACAAGACGTTTCGGCCCTCATCTCAGTTAAGGAAGCTACGTGATCCAGCCTTTTAAGCATATTCCTCCAAAGAGCTCCGTGTACCGACTAAACAAAACTTTGTCCAAAACTTAAAAACGAGAACTGCAAATGCAAAACGGGCCAAGAAGAAATGAGCATCAGCCTCGATACGGAAGCTTATAGATTCAGCGACGTCTCCTCCGTGTCCGAGGAAGGGCAGCCACTTCCGTTCCCGTGTCTCTTTTTCTCTTGCTTTTACTTTAGACAGCTCCTCTGTTTAGGAAAAAAGGGGAGAGAGAGAGAGCTTTGGGGTAGCCCAGTAGCTGACGTGGCTCGGGGAGGATGCAGTGAAGCCTCAGACGAGGACCGAGGAGCGGCGCGGGGGAAAGTCATGGTGGACGGACGGCCTGGGCAGGCAGCACCCAGCCCTTCTCGCCAGGACTGGCGCTAACTCGGAGGAGTGACACGGCGTGAATGTCCCAGGAGGCCTGCAGCCCTGACAGCGTTCATTGTATATTCCGTGTGTGTGCGTGTGTGCGTGCGTGCGTGCGCGCGTGTGCGTGCGTGTGTGTGCGTTTGTCTCAGCACAGGACGAGGTGCGTGGTTTCAGTTATAGTTTTATTGAGTTATACAGAAGAAAAACCGGGACCATTAAACCTTATTCTCCACGTGACGTCCACAGCGATCCGTGCGCCTTGTTCTCAGAAGGCTCGGTTTCACATTTTAGCAGCAAAGGGACAGGAAACAGCTGGAAAAGTTCCTGGAAGGAAGTGGAAGTACACACCAGCCTTCGGTGCGGCTGCTAGAGAAGAGGAAGAGGCCGCAGGGGGCTCACGGGCTGGCTGGCACGCCTGCCCCTCATGGTGACGCCGTCCCGGCTGGCGGCATCCCTGCCTGTCGTTCTGCCGTCCGCGGCTCTGAGGAGGAAACGGGTCCTAATTGAATTAAGATGACCTGTCTGCCCCACTCACAAAAAGAGGAGGTTTTAGCTTTGTTCAGTTCATCTCAAAAGCAGCCGCATACTCAGGCAGAGCGCGGTTGGCTGTTCTCATGCACACTGGAAGGGGTGTGTGCGTGTGCAACAGACGAGCAGGTGTCTAACCGTTGGACTGGTCTCCGAGCTTCTTGGCATCTTGACATTTTGCCTCGTTGCTCATTAAAATATTCGGAGATGCCTGGTGTACAGGAGGAAAAGCCCCTTCGACTCTGCTGAGCACCTAACACAAGAAAGCGTTCGCGGCCCAGGGCAGCATCCCACGCTCTCCTGGTCGACCGAGCGCGTGAGGTCAGGCTGCTTGGCTCAGGCCACACCTGCAAGCTGCCCAGGGAGGCAGCCCGAGCCGCAGCGGCTTCAGAGGTCAGCGGATGGTGTAACGGTCAGCTCTCCAGGAGGAAAATGCCTTGAAATGCAGCCAGTTTCCGTGGTGTGTAACTTCTCCCGTGGCTGATTTCAGATTACCGAGGGCTTAACAAGTGGTGTGCAAAATCCATGAAGAGCTGACATTCGCCTCTTGCAAAGTGACAGGAGGCAGCTCCCGCACACCACGTCATGGGTTCCCACATGGCTCCCAGAGTAGTGGCAGCCTTGTCTAATCGCAGACAGATTGACCGGGCACAAGAAGCAGCAAACGCCCTTTTAGAGCTGCCCTTTGAGTCTAGACCTTAAATAACCTTTCATAGAACCGGATTCCACACGAGGCCCAAAGTTCGGGAGACCCACTCGAGTCTGGTTAACCTTTCATTTTTAGTCATGAGAGCAAGAGCAAGCTTATTATAAAACAACTGGAAAGTGCAGATTTAATCTCCTCTGAAAGGCCACAGCAGTGTCACCCGGGGCACTTGTGTGAAAGTCACTCACAGGGACCAAGAACCGACCCAGTGCTTAGAACACTGGACACACGCTCGCTGATGTGTCCCCTGCACTCCGTGTTGACCTCGCAGACCCCCCCCCTTTGTCTCAGCACAGGACGAGGTGAAGTGAGTCACATTCAACAGCGGCCGACCCCCTCCCACTCCTGGGTGGGACGGGCACAGGGACGTGACGTCACCGGTCTGCAGGAGCCGTGGTGCGTCAGATGGGAGCCGGAGCCACAGCAGAACTGTCCCACAGGAACCGGAGGCCTGGGGGGCGCAGGCCACGGGAGAAGCCGCCTGAGGGGAGGAGGAGAGAGACGCCTCGCTTCTCTCCCTCCACCACCGGGCCCAGCCAGGCCCAGAGCGAAGTCAGCCGGCCCGTGAGCACGGGACTGGGCCCCACAGGCCGGCGGTCAGCACTCTGCTTCAGAGCACAGACCTGGGGAGGGACGAGCGTCGGATCCGGGGGCAGACAGGACAGGTCGCACACGGGTTGCTGACGGCGACCTCAGAAAGACCATTGATTGACCTTGGCGGTCCCTCTGCTGCCGCTTAGGACCTTCTGACACGGGTGTTAGCTGAAGACGTGCA
Organism: Pteropus alecto; assembly: GCF_000325575.1. Taxonomy (NCBI): domain Eukaryota; kingdom Metazoa; phylum Chordata; class Mammalia; order Chiroptera; family Pteropodidae; genus Pteropus; species Pteropus alecto. The sequence goes on from NW_006430726.1 coordinate 5,350,885, forward strand.
CAGGCAAAATCGCCTGGGACACTCACCTGTCACATGGAATTCTGGGAGCGGAGAAACATATGATGAGCTTATTCCCTCCCCCGTGGAAGTGATGACTAAGAAACAACCTTTGGGAAGCTTTACCGTCTGTATTACAGTGCCCCGAACTTTAGCCCTGCGAGAGAATCTATGTTTTCTACAAAAACAGTTCATTTTGCCTATGTTACTTTTGGAAGCCATATTCAGTAAAGGCACATAATCTAAGAGTTCAGTACAAACTCAAGCCAAGGCTTTGGAACCGTCAGGAACAAACCAGAGCTAAGTGGGACACTTCCTGGAGAGGAGCATCCTGACTTCTTGTTCAGCATGAACATTTATTCAGCGACAGAAATGTGTCCAGTAGTCTTCCTCAAGGTTAAGTCCACCAAGCCGACCAAGTCAAACTTTAGAGCAAGAATGACATAATACACCCAGCACTCCATTATCTGTTGCCAGATAACCCCAAATCTTTTCACATGGAATGCTTTTTCCGTTTTTGGCAGAAGATGGTTCTTCGTGATCGCGCGTGGCTTTGAGTACGGTTTCCGTTAGTTTACAGGCGGAGGCAGTGGTAGTGTCAGAATCATCCTCCTCCCGGTCTCTTTAGGATACCAAAAGGTCATTGAAAATAACACTTTTTGGGGGAGTGGGGGGCAGAATGGTTATTAATTCCTTTTTTATTTATTTGTTTGTTTCAGTTATAGTTTTATTGAGTTATACACGACATAATAAAATACGTAAATAAACTCATCAGACATGTTTGATAAGTTTTGGCACGTGTACACGTGGATCGCTACCATCAAACCGAAGCTGCAGAACATCTGCATGTCCCTGGGAAGGGGGTATGCGGTGAGGAGCTGTCAATATGAGAACACCTGGGTGCAAAAAAAAAACAAAACCCTACATTATTGCTTTACTTATAAAACTTAAACTGAAAACTTAAGGAAAATAAAAACTTAAACATCCAATGAAATCATCTGCTTCAGTAAGTGATGCTTCTTTAATGGCATATTATGCAGATATTAGGTAGCCTTTTAAAAACGTAATTATTTTTTGTGTTAATTGGCTCATAGAAGCTCATATAACAGATATTGTTAAATAAATGGATTTTCCAGAAACATGGAAAATGCTTAGACTATAATATTAAGGGAAAGGCAAAATAAATTCTGCCGAAGCAATGAGGATAGCTGTGTGAACGTTGAGGGCACATACGTGGAAACAGAAGAAATTCCCAGACGTGGGAAAAACGGGATGATACTGGGGACTTCAGGGGAATTTCCTGAATTTTTCTCTCTTCTCTACTGCCGCTAAAATGGCGTCCGTGCCACCTACGAAAGTGGACAAGGGACTGAGCACGAGCGAGGAGCCGAGGTCTTGGGGGGTCAGTCAGTCCTTTTCAAGACCGGTGATTTAATGGAGGCAGCTGGGGGCGACAAGATCAATAACATGTTAGAGAAGAAAGGCGTCTTTGGGGACCCGGAAGGGGTGAGGGCGTCTAAGGTCACGCGATGGATTACTGGGGTCCGGAGTGGAACACAGCCATTTTAACTACCGTCGAACGCATTCAGAAATTGGACAGTTTCAATAATAACAGCACTTGAAAAGCAACAGCTACCCACCAAAACAAAACTTGGCCAGGCGTAAATCATTAACTTGATAATTCATTCACCTTTAAGGAATATAAGTCATAAGTAGTAGCATATCACGTTTACCTTCTGTATTGTATTTATATTGAGTCTTCCAGCATTCTTAATGATTTTCCACCGTGTGCACATATGTTGCTTAAGGAGACTCGGCAGATTAATGCTGGGATTTGCTTAGAGGTGTCATTTAGTGTCTGATTCCTCAGGTCCAGAAAAGGCTCCCTTTTTCCTCATGTTGGCCTTCATTAGTTTTATTCTTTAAACTCAAACGTGTGGCATCGTTTTATCAGTGTCCCCCACAAAATAACTTGCATTCGCTTTCGCTCACGAGCATGAAGAACCAACCTCGCCCCCTCCCTGCCTGCAGTCCCGTCTGACGGGAACAGGAGGCGCTGGGAAGGAACGTGGCGGATGCACTCAGAATGTCATCTCACTTTGCAGCAGCCGTTCTCCTGGGCAGGAGGGAAAGGGGGCAGGGGCAGCCCCTCATTAGAGAAGCGGCGGACATGCCGGAAAGAAAATTCGGGGTCGTTTAGAAAAGAGTGATTAGAAGCCAGGTTTCCATGCTCCGCACCAGCGGGTGTCGGGGGAGGAGGGGCTCGGGGCGTACAGTGGCCAGACAGACCATAAAATCGGTATTAAACACTTTTCCATATGAAGGAAGTGTCCTCCTGCCAAAAGCCAGGAGCCGAGAGATCAATTTCCATGCACATACGGCTGCGAGAGAGCTGGGTAAACTTGGGAAGATTACGAGGTCACCGGGGTGAGGGCCCGGGACGCAGAGCACGTCTGGCTTCGCTTCCTCGCAGACTCGGGGAGCTTGGCACAGAGCAGCCATCCGAGGGGCCTGCACAAACACACAGACCCACTGACTGTTTTTTTCCATAGAATTAGCTCAACCAGAAATACTTTACAAAAATAGAACAAAGCTGGCTTCCATCAGTTCTCACCGCACCAGCCCATAAAGGCTTCCTTGTACCTCGTCGGGAGCTGAGTGGGGGGGTGAGCGCTCAGGGCCAGGGCTCCTCCCCCGAGGTTCCCCCAGCTGCCCAGGGCCTGACCTGCCCCCCCTCCCGCCCCCCGCCGCCCCGTGTGGGGAACAGGCAAACAAAGACCCCATTGAGTGAGACACAGCCCATGTGGAGCGGGAGGGTCTCCCGTCTGACATCCTCCCCTGAAACCCTCAAAGCGGCTCGCTTGCAACATCTTCTTAACAAGAACCACGTGGCCTCCTGGGTACCCCTGAGACCCTAGCAAGAAGCCCCTGGTCCTGCTTGGACGCCGACCTGGCTTCACTGACCCCAGCTGTGCAACGGCAGCAGCGGCCTCGCGGAGCGACCTCGGGCCGTCTGAAATCACGAATGTTAGCGACATTTGGAAGTCTGAGAACTGGTCCGCGAGCCCCCTCACACTTGTGGTTCTGGTACACGCATCCCATTTAGTGTGAAAAGCAGCGGCTTTAGAGTCAGACTGCTGGGTGATGACCTAAACAAGATGCAGACTGCTCTGGCCTCGGTTTCTTTATTTGAAAAATGGGAATAGTACCCACTTCGTAGGGTTGTTAAGATAATTAAATAAGAGAAATGCGTCTAGTGCCTGACACATGGACTTTCGAGAAGTCTGGGTTTTCTCCTGCCACGCAGACCGACTTGGGGTTAGCACGGCGCAGCGTATCCGGTAAGACATGGAAGTGGCGTAGGCCTCGCCTTGGGACTGTAGCCGATGGTCCGAAACCAGGCCGACAGTCCCTCACGGATCAGCGCCGTCAAGTGTCCCTGGCTCAAGGCTGCGCGGTCATCCCAGACCTGTCTTTGTCCTGGGGTTGTTTGCGCATTTAGGAAGTTGAGAGCGTTTGTTTATTGGGAGGTTGACTCAAAAAAGCCAAAGCGAAACCTCCGTGTGCGAAAGCCGGGGAAGCCCTTAGGACAGCGAGACGCTGGGAGCACCGGAGAATCGGTGACTTCCCCGCAGAGCGTGGCTTGTCACCGCGCGGTCTGTCCAGAATGCGTCGTCTTCTCACAAAAGACAGACGGATTCACAGACGGAGCCACGCAGAATCGCACCCGCCACCAGAGCAGAGTCCAGAGGCAGGCAAAGTGCGAATTACAGAGCGTATGGGCCGGAGGAGGGACATGGCCAGAGGGACACGGCCGAGGGAGGGCGGTCACGTCGGTGTAGAACAGGCGCACGGCGTTTGCTTTGAAGGGCGCACATCCAGCGCCCTGCTGCGTGCCGAGATCTGTCACGTGCCTGGCTCAAAATCAAGATGCCCGAAGTCAAAAGCTGGTTGAAGACTCTGCACTCGATGAAGATAAATCTTGGGGAAGCTGGGTGGTTTGTTGATTCCCCCCGGAAACCAGGAGGTGACCATGCAGTGGCGGTAGGCAGGGGGACAGCAGGGGCACAAAGGACATTCCGTGGATCGTGCACATTAGAGCATTGGAGGGAGATGGGGCTCAGGCTGGGCCGCAGCAGAACCGTTTCTCCCAGCCACACCCGGATCTGGCGTTGGCGCGGGCCCCGGGGAGGGGGGTTGGGAGTTAATACCTGGTCCGTGTTTCGTGTCGCGTGCGGTCTGCTGTAAGTGCATGCTGTGATTACCTCGTTGAGCGAACTGTGCATATAGCTCAGTCCATCACGGGGGTGCTGGCACTGCCACCCGAGCTTCCTGGTGTCCTGAAGGGACGGGCTCCTTCCGGACTGGCCTTTGCCTGGAGCCCGTGGGCCTGAGAAAGCATTTCGGCCAGAATCCTCGTGTGAGGACTGGCAGACAGGCCCCGGGCATACCTAGCTTGCACCGTGGGAACCATTCTGTCTACAAAGCCTCAAAGTGTCCCCAAGATCCAGGACCCTCTGGAGTCGGTTATTTTAAGGGAAAAAAATGACTTTTTTTCCCCTTAAATATTATTCAGGAGTTCTTTCTATGCACACGTTTAGGTTGATGAAATCAGCAACGTAACAGGCGGGAATGCTAACAGATGCATCTCTGATCGCAGGGAGTTAATGTCGTCTACTGTTAAAGTGTGTGACTGAAAAAAGCGACCCCAGCCGTTCTGAGGATGAGGGTGGGGTCGGGAGAAGTTGCAGCCGCGGCCGCGGCCGCTACCTGCACACGAGGCTCTTCAGTTTCCTTCTCCGGTCGTCATGGGGAGAGTCTGTGGCTTCAGATTCATCCTTCCGTCTTTTCTTAGATCGATGACTGTCGACGGATTTCGTCGTTGTAATTTACGTTCATTTCATTACGTGTCACGAAACAGTCTCTTTCTTTAGGTTTAGTACATCATCGTAAGTTGGAACTCATCAGTTTTTTATTTGTTGGTTTTTAATGTGCTTGCGTATTTGACGTCACTGCTGTCCTGGGGGTTAAACAGGGACAGTGAGCTGTGTCCCCCACAGCAGCAAGGAGACCAGCCTGGTGGGGGCGGCTCCTGTGAGAAGGTGGATGATTGATTGACTCAGTAAATCCTGGGCGAACCAAAGGGACCAGCTCGTCCAGGCCGTGGCCCCCAAATCTTGAGCTGCACTTCTGCAGGCTCCTGCGTGCTCTGCAGGAGAGAAGCCACCTCCAGGCGCCATCTCTTGAGACCGTGGTTGCTATCGTGTCAGCGAGCGTTAGAGCCTGCTGTGCCTCCGGTTCTAGGGGGACTTTGCGAAGTTGTGCGGGGCTGGTGTGGCTGTGGATTATGGCACCAGACCCCAGGGCCTGATGTCGTGTGCACGCGACAGTCCTCACACTGCATCTCAGTAGATACAACAGATACACTCAGACTTCCACGTGGGGGGTAACTGTTTTCAAGGCCAGGGTTTTCCCTGGGAGATTTGGAGGGGGAATTTGAGGGTTTTTTTGTTTGTTTGTTTGTTTTTTCCTCTGGGCCTACGGCTTCTGAAGAATACCTTGCCAGTTACCTTAAAAGTCTGAATAGAGTAGGAAAGATGGGGGCCAAAGTAAAAGAAAGGCAGGGATATGTCCAGTCGCAAACTGGATCAGCTTGTCGACATCATTGGAGCTTCAGAATCAGCCCACGCCTGCAGCTCAGTTCGTTCCTAGGAATGTCCCGTTATGTAAGCCCCGTGCCCCACCAGGTTGATCTGTTCCGTACCGCCACCCCGAGAACTCGGTCATACCGCGTTCGCCGTGGCTGCCCGTCCGTCCGCAGTGTAGCCACGCGCTTGCCGTGGGAGCATCTTCTTTCAGGCTGTAGTCCTTGAGGGAAAGAAAATATGTCCCCAGCACATCGAATGGGTCTTCTCTCTGTTGCTGCATCTCTTCGAATAGCTGTCCTTAAACACGTTTTGTTGTTCATTTAAAAACAGGAGTACTGTGCGTCGAGGCGAATACAGTTTTCTTCCCTTCTCACAAGCCATACACGTTTCTCTCTTGATCTTTGAGGCATGGATAAGAGAAACGATGAGGGCACTTCAGTCTGATGAAATCTTCAGGTTGTAAAATTATAGAGACCGTGGAACTGACAGAATGAGGGAGTGAATCACCACCAACGGCACCACAGGAGGCGGTTTCGGTTCTTCAGTTTTTGTTTCAAGGTGTTGGTTATGGCCACCTGGAGTCACCTGAGTCGCAGCCTCTCAAGCTGGCGCCTGGTGGTTCTCCAGCTCTACTCAGCACGTGGCCTGCACAGCGTGGCAGCGAAAGTCCAGCCCTGCCGAGGCGTCCGCATTTCGTGGGGTTCGGGGCTCGGTCCCCGGTCTGCGTCCTGTCTCCCTGTCCAGCGGCCGTCGTTTGTCCGTCCCGGCTGCCCTGAGGGAGAAGGGTCAGTGGACTGACGGTCACTCGTGGTTCACTGTAGGTGGCCCGTCTTCCTTGAATCCATTCTCGATAGCTCTGTACTTCGATGGAATTTTTAGAATTTCTGACGTGGGCATTGCACTTCTTTTCTAGAATCGAATATCATCATAGATGATTTCCTATTAAATAATTATAATAATAACGTTCCGCTTCAGTTTAAGCTTTAGAAAACAGCAGCCAAGCGTATCTACATAGATCGTCTGAACCTGCAGTGCTGCGATCAGACTTCTTACGAGTCGGGTTGTCAGAATTATAAAACATGACGACGCAGTTACCTCCCTTCCCATAATCTAAGTCTTGCATTCGAAAAATAGGTGCTCCAGCAGTTTAGACAAAGTCGTTTTTCTTCTCTCTTTCCTTTTATGATTCTGCTTTTTGGAGGCCAGCGTTACATATGACTCATCAGTGCTTCATCACAGAATGCAACATACTCAGCCGCTCACTGAGGACATGGGGACTGTGTCTTGTCTGCAGAGTAATAGTTTCTCATAATCAGAAACATATGTGAGGTGGTTGTTTTTTTGTTTTTTTTTTTTTTAACTATGTCTAGACTTGGGATCGTTCCCAAGAGAGCTCCCAGGTGTTTATCTAAGCATAAGAGACCAAGCTACTACAGTTCAGAGGCTGGGAATAGAGGGAGAGCAGAGCAAGAGGGTAGACGTGACTGGACGGCCTTGTAATCCTGGAGCGCCATGCATGGAATGAGCGCGCTGGAAGACAGGGCCGCGTTCAGTGTGGATATCTGTTCGCTGGTCTTCGGGGCGTGCTGTTGCGTTGTTTCTTGTTCGCGTTTGTCTCTGCTCTGTCGCTTACAGGGTGTAAAGTTCCCGACCTCGGTGAGGTGAGGGCGTTCGCAGTAGGCTTGTGGTCTCAGTCACTTCATATAATTGCACTAATTCAATGTGGAACTCACATTTGCTGCCCTCACTCAGAGGCTGGTTCAGAAAAACCCAAACAGTACCCATGTTAATTCACTATAGAAAGCTTATTCATAAATTCTCTTTTCCTCCTTGAAGGGAGAGATTAAATTCTTCGTGATTCTTAAAAGCATGTGTGCTGTGGCCGCCGCTGGCCTACTGCCTTTCGCCCAGGCCCACCCTCCTAGGCTGCATCTTCCAAGTCCGGGTCGTGGAGTGTCTTTGCCGGAAGGCGTCCTGTTGGGTCCTGCCAGCGTGGGGGGTGCGGGGTGGGGGGCGAGCCGCCGCTTCCTCTCCCGCGTGCCGTCCTTGCTAGCATCACCTCTGAGTGGCACCACGGCCCAGCAGCAAACACTGGCTGTGGAGTCCACTTCCTTCCAGCGGCCCCAGAACTTTTATCGTCACAGCCCTTCCGAGCCCTTTCACACGCAGCCAAGAAGGTCCCCAGCGCAGAGGCCCGCGCCCCAGCTCGGTGGGCCCTGCCCCCCCAGTTCCGGATTCCGATCACCCCAGCCGTTCCCCTGTCTTTTCCCTCCCAGCCCCGGGGGTCGTAACTGCTGCTCGCGTTTTCGTTCTTTTCGGGGCTCCCTGTTTCCGCCCCGCCCCCCGGTATACCAACCATTATGCACCCAGTTGCCTATATTAAACTCCCTCAGTTGAAATACCTATTACCATTTTTACTTTGTTGACTGAGCCCTAACAGATAAAGGGTCAGCAATCGTCCTAGGAAACAGACCTCTGAGGATGGGATACTGGTTTACGACTACGGTCCTGTAAGATTTTTCGCCTCCAGTATCGATTTGCCAGGACTCCCGGAGGAAGTCTGCCTTCGCCCGGTAGGGGCCGCGGTGTGCCCCCACAGCCTCACCCCACGCGGATCTCCATCCCCCCGGGCTCTGCCGTAACACAGGGATCCGAGTCACCTTGACGTTCCACCTCTGCGGTGACGGCACACCGACGTGCCTCGTGAACAGCAGTTAGCGAGCACTTTAGACACCTTCATGCAAGCCAGAGGGTGGGGGATGGAACCCCTGGAAATTCAGGAGCTCGTCACCTCCGGGAGGTTACTCAGATACTCAGGGTGCCCAAAGCAAAAACGAACACCCTGCGGAGTCTCTTGCAAGCTGCAGGAGAGCTACAGGGAAGATCGTCACAAAGCCGTGCCCTCTTTTGCAGACTCAAGAGCGAGAGTTCCATGTCCCCTCTATGCCGAGGCAGCCTTGAACTTCCGGGCGCTGTCCCCTTCCTTTTCTCGAACGAGGGGTTCCCACGTCGGTGCTCAGCCGAGTATGTGTGTCTGCCACACACGCATGTTTGCCGTGATCGAGGACTCGTGAAGTGCCAGGTCTCGGCGAGCGGGCACCTCCCTTTGCACGTCCACAGGCTCCGCGTCGGGACTGGCCCAGACCGGCGAGGGGGAAGGAGCAGAGCACACACCCTGACTTCCTTCCGCACGTGCCTTCCTTACCCCGACGTTTCCTGCTGCTTTTCCCTGGTTTTTGCTGTTGTCGTCGTTTTTTATTTTTTTGTTTTTGAGTGTGTTTGTGCGGGAAGGTTCTTTTCTAAATTTTTATTTTTTTTTTAAATAAAATGAGCCCTGTCGACTTTGGTTAAGTCAGTTATGATTAGGTAAGTCTGGGCGGGGTGCACAGTGGAACAGCACGATTTAAACAAGTCCAGGGTGAAACAGCCATGCTGCCTCTCGCCCTGTAAAAACACCGTTTTGTAGAGAGAAAAGCAGTCGAGTCAGGGAACTGAGTGTGGGCTTTCAGGCCTGACCAATGGGGGACTCGGGGTCGGGATGGGTCGCTGACCCGTTTTGGTATTTTTATGGATAATTTAATGAAAACTTTAGGATGGAATTTGTACTGTTTTGATTCAAACTACCATCTTCTCCAAAGCACCTATGTGTAACTCTTTTTTTAACGGAAGGAAATCTGCATCTTAAAATTGTGTTGCATCAGGTCTGCCAATGATACCTTTATCGGATTACGTAAAATCACAAGCAATAAGTGTAATAAAGACAAATCAGAGATAATAGACTATATAATTACTATATGTACTACCTATATACACACAATCACATGTGTGTAATACATGTAATTACGTAGTCGTTAGACACTGGCTCATTAATAAATGACAATTCATGAATTACGTGACGACGTGATCACTAATATAATGCACGCACAACAGTCAGGGTTCGAGGTGCCGTGTCAGTGGCTGAGTCTGTGGGGCTCATCTTGGTGCGTGCAGCCAAAACCTGTGGCCTCAGGTCAGGAGACAAGAGGCCCTCGGCGGCATCAGCAGGCAGCATTTCCACGTGCCGTATCACGAGATCGCTTTGCCAGAGTTCAAAGGTGTTTGAAAGGTTTGAATATATGTCACTATATTCTATTTTTAATTTTCATGTCAGAATGACTAAACGATAATTAAAAAAAATATATTTACTTTATAGAAGCTTTGCTCACCAATTCACATTCCTTAAAAGGGACATGACAGTTTGTCTTTTTACTTATAAGTATGACTCGAGGCAGGAAATACGACTTGCAACATTCAATCCAAAGAACTCACCGAGCTGCTGAATCTGTAGTGTCTAGTGCTTCAGTAAATAAATTTCTTAAGATTCGTGAAAAATGCAGTTTGTTGCAAAAAATGTGGGTAATCGTACAGCACATTGCAAAACTCAGTTACACGTTCATTTATTATACTCAGTGGTGCGTCGATGAATGTGTTGATCAGTTATGCCAAAAGAAAGTGTCGATGCATAGTTCGCCAATGTCCCTGGTGTAAATTCTCCAATTACCATCGATTTCAAGCTACCAACGTATCGTCACTGGGAAGAGATGTACACAGTTAGCTCTCGTGAGCTGGAGTGGGTCAGCTCCAACACCCCACTCATTCTAGGTGAATTTTCAACATTCCTTAAACTCGAATTTGCAGTGTTGCTAACAGAACAGAATTATCGTGACATGTGCTCTTGCTCCGTGAGCTCAAAGTACTTTAAATGAGGATTGGATGACATCTCATATTTAACAATTATGAAACATCTGTGTAACCACAGAAGTCAGTCTATTAGCTTAAAAGTTAACGTGGAAGGCCTTGCACACAGGGCAACTGCGAGTCAGCAACACATCTTTCCTTGGCCCCGAGATGAACATTCCAGCAAGTTCAAGACTTTTCTGCTCACACTCAGCTAAATCAGACAACAAGCAGACAAAGTCTTGCGGTTCCTTGTGGTCGTAAATATCAGCTTAGTAGTTAGGATGCCTGTTCTTACGCAAGTATCAAAACTCCGAACTTGAACCAGAGTCAAACCCTGTTGGGTGCCCCTGAGCTGCAGCTGGTGTGTCCTGGCCAGCGTGATGGGGAGCGAGGCAGAGGTGTCCTGTCTGTGTCCATATGGCCGTCCCTGGGTCCTCACTTCCACGTCAGGCCCTCAGGACTTGGGGAGCCGACCATGGCCTGCGTCCGGGGCCTAGGGAGGGATGGCTGCAGCTCTCAGGTGCATCTGTGGATGAATCAGATCCTCAGCTGGGCCCCCAGTTACAGCCCCCACATCCTGGGCTCCTTCAGGACATAGACCTCCTGGGCTTGAAATGGCTACCGCGTTTCGCACCCTCCCATCCCCATCTTCACAGCCAGGAGTCAGCATCATCTGTTCCAATAATACCTGGGGTGGGGTGCAGCAGGGTCCAGAGCAGACAGCTGCACCGGGGGGCCGCCCGGGGTCTGTCACCATGCCTCGTCCCCACGCCTGCCCTAGACTGCAGGAAGCCCACACTTCCTCTGTCACTGAGGAAGGAGGACCGCCCCCCTGCCCCCGTGTGTCCTTGTGCGCTGAGTCGTGGGGCTCTTTTTCCTACACGCTCTTTGTGGAGTCTGCCTGGGGCGTGGGCGGGTGGGCGCGTGTCTCCCGCTCACGGGAGAGGAGGCCTGCCACGCGAACTCTCTAAGTTAACCTGTGTATGTTATGTGAATGTTGCATTAGACAGCCATCATGCGCACTCAGTTAAAGCCAAGGTGGGAGGCACCGATCTCCCCACACTTACAGGCCGGGAAGACAGATCGGGGCGGCTGGAGAAACTGGGTGGGGGTGGTCAGAGAAGGCCTCTGACAAGGTGAGGATCGCGTGGACGTCCCTGAAGTGCAGCGGCGAGCTCTGCGGAAGAACGTTCCAGGCAGAGGGGGCCGTAAGTGCAAAGGCCCTGAGGCCGGAGTGTCAGGAAGATGCCAAGGGACAAATCAGGAGGTCGGGCGACGGGGGGCCAAGTGGGACGGGGAGGGGGTGACGGGGGAGTCACAGCAGGAGCGGAGACGCAGCTCATCGCGGCCCCAGTGTCCTGGTCTTCAGATTTTATTTGAGCGATAAGAAAGTCCTTACGCCTTTCAGTGGCAGAAAAACACAAGGGAGGAACTATAACTGAGCGTAAAAGAGTAAAACGCAGTCTTGCTTGGTACGTCAGGTTGGATGATCCACACCCTTAATTTCGGCATTTTTATCAGCACAGAAAAGGAACCTCGGACGCAGCGCGTGAGTAAATGTGGTCTTCTGTCCAGGGTGCCTGCGCCGTGGACTGCCGCTTTTCAAGAGATGGTCTTTATTCCGAATTCATGTGTTCTCTTCTGAAATACGGACTCACGATGTCCTACGCCAGGGCCCTCTCCCTTCCCCAAACAGCCGGGTCCGGGCGAAACGGGGGGGAGTGGTCACGAGGTGAGATTCCACGTGGCGGAGGGGGTGTCGCAGCCGTGGAGCCGGCCGGCCGAGGGCGTCCTCGGCGTCGGTGCGGAGGTGGCGCGGGGGCGGCCCCGCCCTGGCACACGCGAGCAGCAGGCCGGGCACTGCCTTGCGGCTGCCGCTTGGCGGTCACTCTGCCAGCTGGCCCTGGGACAGCCGGGCAGCACGTGGCCCGGACGAGCCCTGCAGCCAGGCTGGCCAGGGGCTCGCTGCATGGTAGAGCTGGGTGTGTGTCCAGGGGGAGGAGGAAGGGATCCCACGCTGGGAAGTGGGGGGCCGTGCCTGCCTGGGAGTGATCGCAGTCCTTCCCAGGAATCGCTCACACACTGGGGGGGTCGAGACGACACCCGGAAAAGGAGACCCTTTCCGCTCGGAGAGAGAGAACGGGATGGACACCCCGCCTCGCTGTCCCCCTGCTCTCTCTGGGCCCCCGTTTCCTCATTCGAACTCGAGACCGTGACGTCCGCTTAAGGGGAAATGGGAAAGGTGTCCGATGATGTAAGCGGACACCCCGAGCACACGCAGCATGGCTTCTCCATTTGTGATTCTTTGGGCCATGTGATTTAAAATATTTTTGCATTGAGATTTGCATATTTTATTCAAGTCACACGGATTCGGCACATTTCTGTGTTTCTCTTGAAAATGTGATCCCAGCAGAGCTGGGTGTGAGGATGAAGGTGACATACCCACTCAGTGCAGTCACCGGGGGTTGGTGAGCAGGGCTCAGGTTTGTGACAGCCACTCGGGTCAGACAGTTGGATTGGAGTCCTAGCTCTTCTCTTACTGGCTTTGTGGCCAGGACCAGCTCTGTGTTCAGAGTGTATTGAGATTTTTTTGTTCAATTTTTCAACTGCAGTTGACATACAATAGTATATTAGTTGCATCTGAACAGCGTGGTGGTCGGACATTTACACACCTTATGAAGTGATCCCCCCAGTAAGGCTGGTGCCCATCAGACACCAGACGTAGTTACTACAGTGTTGCCGACTTGGTTCCCTGTGGCCGCTGGGATAACCGGGGGTTTGTTCTTCCTAATCCCTTCCCCTTTCCACCCCCCTCCGGAACCGCACTCCCGTCTGGTGACCATCGGGCTGTCCTCTGTGTCTGTGGGTTGGGTTCTGTTTTGTTTGTTCATTTATTTTGTTTTTCGTTTCCACAGATAAGTGGAATCCTACGGTATTTGTCTTTGACTTGTTTCACGTAGCATGATACCTTCTAGATCCATCCGTTTCGTTGCAGATGGTGAGATTTCATTCTTTTTTGTGCCTGAGCAGTATCCCGCTGCGTAGATGCATCACCCCTTCTTTACCCATTCACCCGTCAGTGGACACGGAGGCCGCTTCCATATCTTGGCTGTGGTAAATAATGCTGCAGGGCACATAGGGTATTTATCTCTTTGGATAAATACCCATGAGTGGAATTGCTGGGTCATATGGTGGTTCTCTTTTTAATTTTTTGAGGAATCTCCAAAATGTATTATGATTTCAAAGGTGACGACAGCAGAGCATGAAACCGAGCACACGAGGGGCCCTCCTACGCGTGACCTTGTGTCTCACCTTGAGGAGCACGCTTCATGGCTCTGGGCCTTGTCTTCTCATCTTTCACAAAAAGGGAGCGACTCCTGGCGGGGCTGACGGGCAGAGCACAGACGGCCGCAGGGGCTCAGGGAGCGGACAGCTGTGCTCGCGCTCACAGCTCTTCTCGGCATCGCTGGCCCGTGGATGGTGCGCGACTCTGGTCCTCTAGCTAATTCCCTCCACGAGTCACTGGTACGAACACGGTGGCCAGCAACTTTGGCTGGTAAAAGGAGCACTAGATCTAGGTGGAGTGGGGCTGGAGGTCGCTCGGTGGTCTGGCGTCGATTATTATGAACTATTATGGTCGAGTCCAAAATTAGTAGGGAAAAAAAATCCTTTTAAAAACGAGTTAGAGTGTAAGTGACTAAAGAGACAAGACAGAACCTCTAAGGATCGCACGCCTCGTGGGCAGTATCAGGTCATCGGTGTTCGGGGACAAGCGAGCCGTGGCCCCCAGGCCCAGGGTGGCCCGCCACCTGCTTTTGTGAATGAGGTTTTACTGGAACACAGCCGCGCCCGCTCATTCACACGCTGTCCAGGGCTGCCTGCCCAGCACAGGGCGGACTCGAGGGGTTGAAACGAAGGCTGTTTGACCCACAGAGCGTAAAACGTTTACAGTCTGGACCTTTATGGGAAAAGTACGTCGACCCCTGGTTCATGCCCTCTGCAGCGTCACGGTGCGTCTGGACCGCGGGGGTGGGTGAGGATGAGTGTGGACCGCGTGGGCCGGGTCTGCGCTCAGGCTGCCTCATGCCTGAAAAAAAACAAAGTGCCACACGAAGAAAAGCACGTAGCCCACCAAAACTTTCAATAAATTGTGTTGAGTGAATGAATGAATGAGTGTCCATTCACATATGACAAAAAAAAACTAGAAAAAGAATAAACATCTAATGCATGATTTTAGAGCTGTGAAAGCATGATCGTGAAAAAATCAGCTCCACACCTCGTAGCATATACAAGAAATTCCAAATGCCTTAGAGTGAAATTATAAAAAAGAAATTATAGAAACTATCGAAAATAAAATGTTTTCAAAACTTAAGTCAAATTGACCATCGCATTTCTAGAAATGACAGAAAAGTTGAAGCTCAATGAATTACATTTATGAAAACTATTTTACTTAAAAAAATGAAAAATAAAAGTAAAATAGTTGAATATAAAACATCGAACAAATACTGTACATTTCATAAAACAATTTTCATTTATGTATGAGAAGTTATATTGCATTTGCAAAATGACTGTTTATGCTATGCAGCAATTTTCCTGTTATTAATTTGTAGACGTGTATTGAATCATTGTGTGCTGTATGTTTTGCAAATATATTTCTTATTCAATTGCTTTAAAAAATTATTTTATGCTTTTTAAAATGTTTATGACATAGACATCCATCAGCAGTTTTGTTTGTGATTTCTGACTTCAGTAACATACTTAGACCTTCCCTACCTCATAATTATAGAAATTCACCTATATTTTATGTTTTTGTCTAAATGGTTTGAAAAGTAAGTTTTTGGGGTCCCATCGGTTAATGACATGTCAGACTGAGGCGTTCGTTTCTGGAGCACGTCATCCGTACTGCGCCTTGCGTGCTCAGCGCCCGGGCCAGTCTCCTTCCGTCACCACGTGCTTGACGCCCTCGTCCTCCTCCCCCTGCCCCTCCCCCTCTGTCAGCCACCAGACTGATGTTGCTCATCTGTTGCTTTCCGTTTCACATCCCACGTCTGAGTGAAATCCCGTGGCGCTCGTCCTTTTCCGTCTGACTTATTTCGCTTAGCACGATACCCTTCAGGGTCCATCCGTGTTGCCACAGACGACAGTGTTTCATGCTTCCTTATGGCTGAGCGGTTTCCCACGGTGTGTGCGCCACAGCCGCTTTAGCCAGTCGTCTGTCGACGGGCACTCGGGGTGTTTCCAGGTCTCGGCCACCGTGAATCATGCCGCAGTGGACGTCGGGGTGCGCGCGTCTTGATGAAGAAACGTTGTCCATATTTCCGGCGTACATCCGGAAGAGGGGCTGCTGGGTCACGTGGCGGCTCTCTTCTGACGTTTTTGAGGAAGTTTCACACTCTTTTCCATCGTGGCTGCACCGGTTCACATTCCCAGCAGCGGGGCCCGGGGTCCCTCCTCTCCACAGCCTCGTCGGCACTTGTTCCTCGTCTTATCGCCGGAACCGTGCTGACAGGTGTGAGTTCCATTATTCGAGCTCCATTTTGAAGGACACGCAGATTTTTTTTTTTTTCGAATTGTCGACGACTAGAAATAGCTCCGCGAGGACTAGCTTTGCACATGTCCCTGTCACGCGCGTGTTTATCTGCTCGGGGGAAATTCCTCGGAGTGGTTAGATCATAGGTGCTGCATATGCTTTGTGTTTTGACGCTTTGGTGCCGAACTGGCCAGGAAAGAAGATGCGATGATCTGCAAGTCCACGGGACAGCGGCCGGTCGCCCCCACACTTCCTGATGCTGTCACCCCAGGGCTCCGGAGACCTGAGGAAAGCTCGTCCCTTACCTGGATGCGTCTGGCGCCAGCGGAGACTGTCTCTCGTCCACTCCCATCTCCCACTCCGTCCACGTGAATCTTCGCTGACCTCACTTGCCTCTCACCGCCCTGTTCTCATGTCTGTCACAATCTCCTCCCGTCCCGGCCACCAGGTCAGGGAAGGCTGACTCCTCGGTCAGCACTGGTGTCAGAGGTGCCCCCTCGGCCTGTAAGCAACATCTGCGCGGGCAGCTGTTCCTCCCCGTGGCCCCGCCTGCTCCGTTGTCCTCATCACAGTGGACTCTGCATCCCGGGGAACAGTCCCGCACCCCGGGCCCCACGCTGCTGGCGCGGAGCTTGCGTTTGAGTGTGCAGAAGCCGCCCCCTCGTGGGGTTTGCCGCAACAGCAGAGTCTCCACCCTCCCGGCCTGGAAGGCAGAGGGTCCTGTCCAACCCGCTCCCCTCCCGGGGAGGAAACTGAAGCCCAGAGTAGAACAAGCGACCCTGCCAGGGTCAGCACCGAGCGACAAACCCAGGCTTCAGCAGAACCGTAATTGCCCTCCTGTAATTTGCAGCATCTCTGGTCACAGTGAATGAAATCCTTTTGAGAAAGCTACGCGTTTCTTGGGAGACGAACACTCTAGAAAAGGCTACTGTCCTTTGTTTTTTGTTTATTTGCTTGTTTTTATACATGACTATTTGGGGTACAAATTGTATTAGGGGGCTTCGCTGTGGTTTTTTTCTTTGTTCTTTACATGCACGGTTAATGTTTTTTTTTTTACAATGATGATCAGTTTTACAAAAGCCACAAACAACTTCTAAAAAATAAATCATAGCAAGGCAAAGAAACTACATACTTAAAACATTCCGTCTGTGAAAATGATTGTTCTTCAGTGTGTAAAACTCGGTGATTCTGTTACTGTGGTCTGAAACCCAACCAACAAAAAAATGCTAAGTTTACTTATATAATTTTCTTCTGCCTTTTCCTGTATTTCTTATCACATTTAAAGAAAACTGAACAGGAGAAAAACACTTTTTTCCCTTTACCTGTCCTCCTGATCTGAGGCTGCAGGTGGCAGCAGCCAGTGCTTCTGGAAGCAGAGGACGTTCTCCTCCACTGGGGCCAGGGTGTCAGCTGGAGGCAGCAGGAACACAGAGCAGGTTGAGCCGGCGGTGCGGTCCGTCCTCCCCTCCCTCGGTGGCCCGGGCCTGCATCTCTGCGGAAACTATACGCTGTCTGCCCCTCCCTCCCTCTCCCCTCCCTCCCGCCAGAGCCCAACATAAAGCACAACCTTTTTTATTTTTTTCAATATTAAATAGAATTTCTTTATTTCTTTTTTTCCAATGTCTTCTCTTTTTTTTAAAGTATGCAGTGCATTGGTTAGACATCTATATAGCTGATAAAACGATCCCCCTAACTGCCCCTTCTCTTCTCTGGCCCTCCCCCTGGCCGTTACATCAATGCTGACTGCATCCCCTACGCCATCCCAGAGACGATGATCTATCAACTACTGATTTGTACTTCTTTACCCCTTCACCCCATTCCGCAGCCCCCTAACCCCCCATGCCCTTTGTTCATCACCAAATTGTTCTCTATATTTGTGAGCCAGTTTTTGATGAGTTTGTTCTTTTCATTCCTTAGATTCCGCATATAAGTGAAACCATATGATACTTATCTTTCTCTGTCTGACTTATTTCACTCAGCATAGTACCCTCTAGGTCTATCCATGTTGTTGCAAATGGTAGGATTTCACTTTTCTTAATGGCTGAGTAATATTCCATTGTATATATGAACCATAACTCCTTGACCCAATCGTCTCTTGATGGGCATTTAGGATGCTTTCATATCTTGGCTATTGTAAATTGTGCTGCCATGCGTATTGGGGTACATAGGTCTTTACATATTATTGTTTTGGTTTTCTTTGGGTAAATACCCAGAAGTGCAATTGCTGGGTCAAAAGGTAGATCCATTTTTAATTTTTTGAGAAAACTCCAGACTGTTTTCCATAGCGGCTGTGCCCATTTGCAATCCCACCAGCAATGCGTGAGGGGACCCTTTTCTCCGCATCCTGGCCAACACTTGTTGTTCTTTGATTTACTGATGACGGCCATTCTGACAGGTGTCAGGTGATATCTCATTGTGGTTGTAACTTGCATTTCTCTGATGAGTAGGGACCTTGAGCATCTTTTCTTAAATCACACACTTGACACGGCGTAGCACCCAAGACAAACCTCATCCTGAGCCTCCCCCCACCTCACTGGCTCGCCTGGTCTGCTCTTCCTGTGTCT
Organism: Pteropus alecto; assembly: GCF_000325575.1. NCBI lineage: Eukaryota > Metazoa > Chordata > Mammalia > Chiroptera > Pteropodidae > Pteropus > Pteropus alecto. Next base: position 5,369,343 of record NW_006430726.1, read on the forward strand.
TCTTCCCTCTCCCACCCAGCAAGAAACCAGAGCTCGGCTCGTCCTTCAGTGTCGGGAAATGACTTAAACGAGTAAACGTGGGAGAGCGGAAGCCTCAGTCCCGTGACGTTTGCCGTAGCAGCCCAGTGAGAGTTCTCTGTACCCTTAGGGAACTCTAGTCACTCTAGAGGTCAGTACTCAAAATAGTAATCGCTGTTAGTAACTCGCTAATTATCTTTCCGTGTGTTCGGTTGGCATTTTACAGTTTGCCGAGTGCTTTCTTTCATAGGCGACCAGCCACGGCTCCTTCGCTGCTTATGACGAGACAGTTGCTTTACATAGCTTGTCTCCATCCTCACCACAACTCAAAGTAGGGCATTAGCCCCATTTTACAGAGCACAAAATTGATGCTCAGGGGATCGTAACTGGCTAAAGCCACATCATAAGTATATGTCAGGCCAGAGACAACTCCGGAGGGTTTGAATTCAGGTCTCCTGACTCCTGCTGACCAGCCTGTTCTGTCCAGCTCCATCCCCTCCAGATGGAGTGGTGTTCCCCAGGCCTCCTCGGGCCTCCCCCACGCTCCCCACCCCCAGGACAGGGGGCCAGAAAGGCAGAGCTGCCTCGCTCCATCATAGCAGGAAAGGGGGTCCAGGCCCCCTGTGCCTGTCCAGCCTCGTCTGCCATGCACAGCGGCCCTGTCTCGTATCTTAGAAGTCCGTTTTGTCTGATAGTGACGTGGTCACATCCCGTGTGGTATTTAGCTGGTGTGGTTCTTCCATCTTGACTTCCAGCTGTTCAGAGCCTGTTAGGTTTCACTGCGTTTTCAGCAGGCTGTGTAGAGTCGGACTTAGCCTCTCTCACCAACAATCTTGTTTATTTTACTGGTGAATCGAATCCATTTGTCGATCTACTTGTACTCATTTCTACCATTTTATTTTGTCATTTTGTCCCACCTTTCTGTTGGATTTCCTTTTTTTTTTTACCCTCTTTTGGATTGAGAATTTTTTTCCCCCTTCATTGCAGTTCTGGAAATCCTAGGCCACCCGATAACAGCCAGGGCACAGCCAGCTCCATTATGCTTCTCCCAGTGCAATTCTATTTTCGTGTGGCTTTTGGAGCAAAAAATACTCCCTCACTCTACCGTAAGCCATGCCATGCTGTAGAAAAGAATATTTTGCTGATTTTTTTGTTTTAAGTCCAGCATTTTAGTTGTGCTACTTGCTATACTGTCAGAATTAAAGCTGTAATTTTTGTCTGTTCTTTCATTCATTCATTTATTCATTCACTCACTCATTCAACAAATACTTATTGAGCGCCGAATAGGTGTAATGTTATTCTAAACAAGTCTTACTGTAGGGACTGTTTCGTAATCTGCTTTTATTTCTTTGCTTAATATATGTGGACCCATTTTCCAGTCATGGAATATTCTACAAAGTCATTTTCATGACTTTATAACATCTGTTGTTACTCATGTTGATAATACCTCTCATTTCAACTACCAGATAGTTCAGAAGGGGCTGTGGAATAAGGCCTGTGACGAACATCTCTGCGGGAAGATCGTATGCACAGATGCTTTGCACCTGTGGGAGTTCACATGTGGAATTTGTGTCTTGCGGGGGGGAATAAAGGCCCAAAAGATGAGAATTGAATAAAATTAGACAAAGACTTAAGAAAAAACAGGAGATACAGGAAGGGCAATTCTCGCTCCTCTGCCCTGACCTTACACACACACAGACACACGCACACACACTCACACACACACACTCATTCCCTCCCCCTCCCCTTCCCTCTCCCCCTCCCGAGCTTGATGGATTGTCTCTTCAAACGGAGTCCCTCTGACGGCAGCCAGCACTTGGCCTGTCAGGTGTCTTTCTGCACACGACCCCTTAAACCTGCTGGCGACATCCCAGGGCCAAGCCCTCGACCTTTCACCGAGTCCAGTGAGGCGGAGGGCCGTGCGGGAGAGAAAGCTCACACACCGACTTAGTCCAGGACAGGAAGCAGCTACGAGCGAACGCGCCTTCCACAGGTCCCGAGCGTCACTCTGGGCCTGCTGTCCGGGCCTTCCGTGAGACGGAATGAGCAGTGACCGGAGGTGCCGCTCATCTCTCAAGTGGCCACTGCCTTCCTCATCTGCAGCCTGAGCTGCCGTGAACTCGAGGTCCGAGAGGCCGCGGTACGGCTGGTGCTCGCTTCACTCTGGTCCCGATGTGCGTTTCCTGTGGAATCTGCCTACGGTTTTCGGCATACGGGTGACATTTCCCATGTGAAATGCCTAGACTGAATTTGCCCCGCCTACGTCTTCGGTTACTTCAGGGGAAGTTCGGAGGGGCGAGGCTTTACGCAGGCGGCCTCAGTCACTTCTCTTGAAATTCACACCTCCTCTCTCCTTCACGTCGTCTCAATCTCCCTGCAGTTTGTTGAAAGTTTTTGAAGTCCCCGAAAATTCGAGTAATGACACACACCTTTCCTTATCTCTGGTCATTTTAAGAGCGATGTGTGAGAGGGATGCACAGTTTCAGGTGGCCATGTTTTCAGCCGATCCAATAGATTCCTTTTAAATCCCAGCCCAGGGTGTCGGAGTGTGCGGAATCTCTGCTCTGGGATCGTTTCTGTGGTGTTAGGCGTGGCTCGCAGCGGCTCTCTGGCGAATTTTGACATTGACCAAAAAAAAAGGAAGAGACATTCTCGTGTGCGATTGTGCAATGCCAGAGCATACAGATGCCTTCGCGGTTTTCTGCAGTACCGAGTAGACAGCAGACTCGAATCGTTTCGCCTTCGTGCCTCCTTCAAATTACAAGTTTTTCTTCACACGAAAGAAAGTGTAGAGAGCTCAGAGCACACTTCAGGATCTTTCCTTCTGCCAAACTGGCGAGTTTTGCTCCCGCTTGAAGGATGGAATGGAACTCTCTGACACTGCCAGTTCCCGTGACTGTGAGGTCACTTAAGAGGTTCCTTTCTGACTTAGCAGGCCCTGAGTCCTCCTCCTCTGCGGTTCGATACAGACCTTTGCCAATTTCCTGTCTTTTCTTCACTTTTAACATATTTCCATGCAGTACACAAATGCCATTGTACAGACCATCCAGAATTATGCATATCTTAAAGCTCCTTTTCTTTTCCTGTGAGATTATGAAAGTAAAGTTTAGGACGGGAAGAAAAAAAAGGAGAAAAACCACCCCCGGGCCGATGGTTTGCGTTTGTCTGCAGTGCTTTGCGTGACAGGTAGTGGCCCCATAGTGGGTCCTGTTGGGTGCCCTGGCCACCTAGACACAGCGGTGAGACTTGCAGGCTGGACATCCCAGAACCTCCCTCCCGGGGCATAGTTTTAAATAAGTGTTTTTAATTTTTAATTGTAGTTGGCATACAATATTATATTAGTTTGAAGTGTACATTAGACATTTATGTAACAAAATGATCATCCCGATAAATCTAGTACCCATCTGACACCATACGTAGTTATTACTACGTTATTGACTCTATTCCTCATGCGATACTTTACATCCCCATGACTCCTTTGTAACTGCTCATTTGTGCTTCTTAATCCCCTCCCCTTTTTCACCCACCCTCCCAACCCCGCTCCCATCTGACAGCCATCAAAATGTACTCCGTATCTATGAGTTTATTTCTGCTTTGTTTGTGTATTTTGTTCTATAGACTTCGTATGCGAGTGAAATCATATGGCTTTTTCTTTCTCTGTCTGATGGACTCACTCAGCACAATACCCTCTAGGTCCATCCATGTTGGTGCAGGTGGCAGGATTTCATTCTTTTTATGACTGAGTAGCAGTCATTGTATGTGCGCACTGCCTCTTCTTTATTCAGTCGTCCATTGATGGACACTCACGTAGCCTCCACATCGTGACTGCTGTAAATAATGCCACAATTAGCGTATGTGTTCTCACGTCCCTTTGAAGTCATGCTTTGAGTTTCTTTAGATAAATAACCAGAAATGTGATTACGGGGTCCTTTTATATCTTTTGTTATAGCCCTTGTTTTAAAGCCTGCTTTGTCTAATATAAGTATTGTTATCCCATATTTTTGTTTGTTTCCATTTTCATGAAGTATTTTCTTTTATTCCTTTGCTTTCAGTCTGTGTGTCTTCTGAGCTGAAGTGAGTCTCTTGCAGGCAGCATACGTGAGGGTCTTGTTTTCTTATCCGTTCAGCCACCCTATATTTTGTTTGGAACATTTAATCCATTTACATTTAAAGTAGTTGGTAATAGATATGTAGTTACCGCCATGTTATTATTCATATTTTTAATCTTTTTTTTTTTCTTCTTCTTCTTTTTAAAGAAGTCCCTCCAGCATTTCCTGTAATCCTGGTTTGATGGTGATGAACTCCTTTAGCTTCTTGTCTGGGAAGCCCTCTATCTGTCCTTCAGTTCTCGACGATGGCTTCGCTGGGTAGAGTAACCTTCATTGTAGGTCCTTGCTTTTCATCACTTTGAATATTCCGTGCCAATCCCTTCTGGACTGCAAAGTTTCTGTTGAGCAATCAGCGGCCTTTCTCTTGCTGCGTTTAAGATTCTCTCTTTGTCTTTAACCTTTGGCATTTTAATTACGATGTGTCTTGGTTTTGAGTCTGTTTGGGTTCATCTTACTTGGATCTCTCTGTGCTTCCTGGGCTTGTATGTCTATTTCCTATGCCAGGTTAGGGAAGTTTTCCATTTCTTTCTTCATCTAGGTGTTCAGTTTCTTGTTCTCGCTCTTCTCCTTCTGGTTCCCCTACGATGTGAATGTTGATGCGCTTGTTATTGTCCCAGAGGCCCCTTAAACTACCCTCATTTTTTTTTGGGGGGGGGGGATTCTTTTCTTGTTGCTGTTCTGAGTGGGTGTTTTCTGCTTCCTGACCTTCTAAATCTCTGATTCAGTCCTCTGCTTCATCTAACCTGTTGATTCCTCCTGCGGTATTCTTCGTTTCAGTTACTGTGGTCTTCGTTTCCGACTGGTTCTTTTTAGGTTTTCTACCTCTTTGTTCTCAGGGCGTCCATCTACTCTTCCCCTACGTTCGTTTAGCAGCCTCAGAGCCAGGGTTTTAAACTTTGCATGTGGCAGCTTGCTTGCCTCCGTTATGTTTAGTTCTTTTTCTGGAGGTTTATTCTGTTCTTTCATTTGAGACATGTGTCTTTGTTTCTGCAGTTTTCCTGCCTACCTGTGTTTGGTTCTGTGTGTTAGGTAGGGCTCTTTTGTCCCCCGGTCTTAGCTGAGTGGCCTTATGCAGTAGGTGTCCTGTGGGGCCCGGTGGTGCAGTCTCCCTGGTCACCTGGGCCGGTTGCCCCTCGTTTGTTCATTGTGTGGGTCATGTGCGCCCTCCTGTTGTAGTTGAGCCTTGGTTGCTGTTTGCACATCAGTGGGAGGGACTGACCCCAGGCCAGGTGGTTGTGAGGACTGGCCGTGACTACAGTGGGGGAGCTGTTGAGCAGGAGCTGATGCTATGGAGCAAGATTCGCTTCAGCAGGGCCCTGGTGCCTGCCCGGGCTGCCTTTTGGGTGTGTCATCCTCAGACGTTGCGCCGGGCTGTGCTCCAGCTCAGAGCAAAGGCTGGCCACCGGGAGTGCAGGCTGGGGCCTCCAGCGAGAGACGTTGGTGCAGGCCAAGTTCAGCCTGTGCCCTGGCATGAGCCACCAAGCAGTGCACAGATTACCGCAACCCACGCTGGGCTAGGATGTGCCTCTAGAGGCCAAGCCACAAGCCGAGGCCGGCTACCACTAGTGGCGGGCTGGGGGCTGCTCAGCAAGAGGTACAGGGCAGGCCAAGGCCAGACGCTGCATGTTTTGGTTTTGTGAGCCTTTGAGAGATTTTCAGGAAAGTCAACTGCGTGAGCGAAGACTGGCCATTTGTATGGAAAAAGCACGGGAAGCAGCTTGGGTGGATGCAGGTGGGAGGGGCGGGGCCTCAGGGAATCACGTGGGCGGGACGGCCAGTTACGTTGCCGCAGGAGACTCAAATATGGCAGCGGGGGAGGCTCACCAAAGGAACAGTGGCCTCTGGGTCACCCCCGTCTGGGGGAAAGCTGCCCCTCCAGCCCGCATCCCCGAAGCCAGACAACTCAGTTCCCCGCCCCCCATATGTGTCCTTGGCGGCTTTTAAGCTGCTGCTCCAGCGCCGGAGCTTGGAGCGAGTGTGTCTGTCAGTGGTGAGTCCGCGCGCAGCCGGTAAGAGGAACTTCTGAGGGACGCGTGCGACTCCAGTGGCCCTCTGTCTCACTCAGCCACCACTTGCGCTGGCTTTCACAGCCATACGTTGTGGGATGTCTCTTTCAGGCACTGGAACCCTGGGCTGGGGAGCCTGGGGTGGAGCTGGGACCCTTCGCTCCTCCGGGGGGGTCTCCCCAGCTGAGACATCCCTCCCGATGCTCGACTGCCACACGCAGGTGTGGGACTGGCCCGTTCCGCGTCTTCACCCTCCTGCCATTCTCCAGGTGGCTCTTTTGTGTGTCCCCAGTTGTGGGGCTTCTGTTCAGCCAGACTTCAGGCGCGTCCCAGTGATGGCTGTCCTGCAGTTCAGTGTAATTTGGATGCGGTCGTGAGTCGTGAGAGGAGGCGAGCACAGAATTTACCTGCTCCGCCATCTTGGCAGGAAGCTCCCAGGTGTGTCTGTACATCTTGGCAGGGATGGCGGTGGCCCGAACTTCCCTGAGCACGGTCGTTAAGGTTGACATTCTTTTCCATACTCTGGCAGGAACAGGCCCGGAAGCGAACTTACGAGATTCCTAGGGAGCTGGAGGGGTTGTGGAATTGGGGATGTCAGTAGGGCTGACTGCCATGTGGGGGTGTGGGGGATGGCATGGGACGTTGCCCTCTGGGACGGCCTTATTTCCACCTGTCAGGATTTCAGGATCTGGGGCAGCCACTAGGGCCCAAACCTGGAAAAAACAAAGGGCGAGAAGAGCAAGAGGTCGGAGGCGTGACCCTCTTGCTGGGGTCAGCTCTTTGCCGCCCCTCCCTCCCCCCTGCCCGGCAAGCACCTTCTTTTCTCAGTCCTGTGGTTTCCAAAATTCGTCCTAATTTGGCTTATGTTAGGGGCACTTAACTCTGGCTGAGGGCTGCCCTCGGCCAGGCACTGTGTGGTGCTTTACGTTGGTGGCCTCATTTGGTCTCCACACCCCCAGATGGGAAAACCACGGTTACTCCCTTTCCGCGGATGAGGCGAGCGGGGTGCAGACGAGCAGCGGGCTCAGGGGCACAGCACCGGTAGGCGATACCAGCCTGGGCTGCTCGGCACTAAGGGTTCTGGTTTACTAATGCTGGACTGACACATTTCTTTTAAAGTGTCTTAATTTGCTTTATCTCGTTTCAATCTTTGAGGCTTTCTGGATTTTGTAATTCTTTCTTCACAATCATTTAAAGTTTGTGTCTATTTGTCCCTTAGGTATTTTATGCTTTTCATTCTTTATCCTTTAATAATTTAGCACTGACATAATTTTGATGTCCTTTAATGTCTGAGATTTAATTTCTAGAAGTGAGCACTTTTCCTGGCACACAAAAACTTCCAAATTAGTATTCATTAAATAATGAGTGAGTGTCTAGCTTTCGTATTTTCCCTTAATCTGCTTTGTTTCCTTTTAATTATTTATCTTTTAATTTTTATTATTTACCCTTTTATAGTTTAATTTTGACATAATTAGACCACTGCAAGTTCTGAGGTGGTGGTTGTTTCTGTTAGGATTATTTTCATTTTTCCATCGGTTGTTCATGTTTTAAACTTTCAATTTTACCTTTCAAAGCCCTGACTTACATTTTTTGTTGTTGTTGTTGTTCCTTTAACCTCCCTATGTTTAACTTCTAAATTCTTAAATTTCTGTTTATTTCTTAAGCTTTTAGTTTCTTTCTTTTTCCGTGTTACCATACTGTCTCATTTTTTTATTTACTGATTTTGCATCAATTATTTAGGTGCAAAATAGGAAAGGGTGGAAGACCAAACCTGAGGCATCTTCATGCCGCTCACATAGATTCTCCCATTCCGTCGAATTCTACTAGTACAAATAGTCAAAAATATTTGTAACAGGAAAAGAGTAACTAGACAACAGGTATCCACAGACCAGGATGCATGTTAAACCTATTTACTTACCAGAATAGACTCAGACACAGGTACCAACTGGTCAGAACCAGTGCTGCCTGCCCAAGCCCGTGTCTGTCTGTTCCCATGTGAGGAGGGGGGACTGCCAACTCCTCCCTTTTTCCTTCAGGGGAAGTCACACCAGGAATCTGGGGCTCGCTATGCCTTAATTTTTTCTCCATTGTTTACCACTTGCATATGCCATCTTAAAGAAAATATTTATCCAGTCTATTCATAAGTGTATATTTACATCTTCCTCAGGTTTTTTTTTTTTTTCTTTACTAAGTTATGAACATTTTTATTCTTGTCTCTCGATGCACATTTGCAAGGCCTTCTTTCCAGATGTCAAGTCTCAGAGGGCGTGCACCTTGAACTTTATTAGAGAATGCCAAACTGTATTCCTATTACACCAACGTACACATCCTCCAGCATGGTTGTAAGAGTTCCTGTCTCTCCACGTTTTTGTCAGTATTTGATTTTACACATTTGCATACTTTTGCCAATGTGATGTGTATAAAATAAGATTTCATTGTAGTTGCGCTTGGCCTTTTCTGAATTACAAAGATTATTGGGCATCTTTTCATGATATTTATTGTCTGTTCATTTCTTCTTCTATACGATGCATGTTCAAGGCTTTGCCTATTTTTCTGCTGAGCCATTTTCTATTTTCCAATTGGTTAAAATTATTTATATATCCTGGATATTATGCACTGTCTTTTTATTTATGGGCCTTTTGTTAAGCAGTGAAATTTTTCAGTCTTACTCTGGAGTGTGCTTCATATCTTGCTTACGATTCCCCCCAAACACCAGAGCCATGAGCATATTCTGCATTTTCCTCTAAAAGCTTAATAGCTTTGTCTTCCACATTTAAGACTTCATCTGTCATAGAACTAATTCTTGGCTCTGTTCATTCTCCCTATTGTATGTTTCATTTCTACTTCATTCATCTCTCCTTTTATTTGGTATAAACATTGATAACCCTAAAGCTACTTGGGCAAAAATGAATATATGAATAAATAGAAAATTCTCAAATGTTATAGGACTCATTTTTGCCTTAATGCATATACACATGTAGATGATAATACCTCACTTAATTCTCCAGTCCTTGGAGAACTAGCCAAACCTCCAAAAGCTTTCGGTGGTGAGATCTGCATTTTTTAAAGTACACCTCTGATAGAGGTAGGCGAGATCATGGGATCCCGAACTAAGTTATGGGCAATAGGAATTCGAGAAGAGGAGTGACCAAGTCTTATTGGGTGTGAGAGATGCCCGAGAATGGGTTTAGGGTCAGTATTCCATTTCAGTCTTAGGGTGATGTGTGGTTAGTGACGCCGTCAAAGACAGGGAGTGCTGTAGACTGAATGTTCGTGTCCTTCCAAAATTCATTTATGTAGCTTGCTCATCCCGTAGCTTAGTGGTTAAGCACACAGGACTTGGTGTCAGACAAACTTAGGTTTAAGTTACAAATGCTTGCTAACTGTTGGTCAGTTATTTTATTGCATCAGAAAAAGAAAAGAGCATCATAAATGGATCTACTTGATAGGGTTGTTGAAATTAAATGCACACAAAGATGTAGAAAATAGTTAAGATCGCAAAAAAAAAAATTGGGTGAAAGGAACAAATCTCATGGGTTATAATCAACAAACCAAATGAATCTAAACTTACTCTTTAAAAAATATTTTTATTAAAACATTTCAAACATTCAAAAGATACAGAGAATAGTATTGTGAATTCTCATGTATCTGTAGCCAGATTCGACACATGTCAGCACTTTTCCGTCTTTTTAAAGAAGCAAAGCATTACTGACGGAGGTGGAGCCTTAATCCATGGTCCACCCACTCTTCCTCCCCAGCAGTAACCCTCGCCTTGACGTTAGCACGTTTCCTTGTCATCTAAGGTTTTCTCTGTAGAAATCAACATTACGTAATTTGTTTCCCTGATTTTAAGTTTCACATAAGCTATCACCCTGTGCATATTCTGCTGCTGCTTTTGATTGTTCGACGTGCTTTTACAGCGAATATATGTTCTCATGGGGATTTTAATGTATTCGTTTTTACTGTATTATAATATTCCTACAAAACTACAATACGTTCATACATTATGCCACGAAGCGACTTATCCATTCGATTGTTGTCGGGCACCGAGGCTGTTTCTGAACTTTGCCGTTAGGGACTGTTGCAGGGAACATCTGTGCATGGACCTCCTTGAGTCCATGTCCGTCAGTGTGGGATTCTGGGGTTGTAGCGTGTTTCCACCTTCAAGGTCACCGAGTACTTCCTGGGCCTTTGCACCTTTGTTCCAGAATTTTCCCTTTATAAAGAGAATCAGTGACATATGTTCTTGTGCACTTTTTTGAGGGTTTTCTTAATTTGTTTACATCTTTTTTTTTTTCCTTACCTCCTGACTCCTTCCCGTCTGTAGATCTGACCTACCCTTTTTATTAGTCGGTGCCGCAATTTACTCTGTCGTCCTCTGGGTGAGAAGTTAGGTGATGTCAGTGTTTTATTTGGCTGCTATAAACAACTTTTCCATAGACATTCTCATTCTTATACCCTTGTCTGCTGGTACTGTTGGTCCCCAAAATTGGATTATTAGGTCAGAAGTTAAAGGTACTTTTAAATTTTCATAAAGTTGTTTTCCAGGAATGCTGTAGCAATTTTCCCGTTCAGTCCCATTTTGTATTACAGTTTTGTTTTTGTTTGTTTTTTTAAATTTTTATTATTTGATTTTGTAGCAGCTTACTGGTGAAGTCGAGACTCTCGTCTGCCTTACTGACTATTAAAATTCTTTCTTGTTGGAAATGCCTATTTATCTTCTTTACCCACTTTTCCATTGGGTTTTTTCACTTACCGGTTTGAAGGAGCTCTTTTTTCTATTAAGATTCGCTCATCTGTTTGAGCGAACACCGTGGTTGTCCCACTTGACAGGCGGGGACCTTCCTTCCCTGGTTACAGGACACTGAACTTCTTAGACGTCAGGTAACACCTTGCTCAGGCCCAGGAAAGGATTTAGGACCAGTCTCTAACCCCCTTATGGAAATCTCACTCCCGTTTCCCAGTAACTGGTGTGGAGGTGGCCTCATGTCCTTTTATGTCCAGTAAGAAATGAGCCAAAGCTTCTGGCCTTCCAGAGTGGAGGCCTTCCGTGAAAGATACACTGCCTCCAGAGTAGCTGATGAAGATGCATTCGGCCGTTTTGGGGGTGGGGGCAGCCTGTTCTTTGCAGGGGAAATCATCCCAGCGGATACATCAGCTACACTTACCCCAGTCCATCTCCCAGCAGCACCTTCTTGGGGCCACCTTCCTCCCCCCTGGTTCTGTGCTGCACCTCCTCCGTGGTGCGGGCACAGTCCCGCTGGGCTTGCAAGCCATCTCGCCAGCCGTCGAACTTTGCAGAGAAAGAGTCCCCTTGAGAGTCATTCCCCAGAGTCGTTGCCACGGCCTTGGCTCATTCCGTGGCACTGCGGTCAGAGGGCTTGGACCCAGCCCACGATAGCAAGCGTAAACGGATTAAAGCATATATGTAGAAGACAAAACTTCATAGAATTTAAGAATCATAACAGATTTAGGGACAAAAATGTTTAAGCCTTTTACCGAAAGATAAAGATTCAGGGAAAAAAAAGGGAAAGATTTTGATATGGCTATCGGAGCACATGTCATATTCGTATATGGGGAAATGCAGTCTCTTTAATCAATTCCTGTTCTTCCTTTAAGAGAATCTTACTGGTTTATTGCAACTCTAGTCGTATTCCCAGTTAAAATTTGGTGGGAGGGGGAAATGGAGGAGAGAATAGGGAGGTTGAATACGAAGTTGTTTTTTTTTTTATTTTTTTTTTATTTTTTAAGCAAAAGAATTGCAGCATTTTAACAAGACAATTAAAAGATGACAGAAATTTAAAATGAAAGGAATCGAGACAGCCGTTACGAGTTCTGTCTGAGAGTAGAACACGCGTTGTGTTCGGTCAGCGCCGCAGACATGGCTCTCTTTCGCATCGTCTGAACACGTTCAGATGTGCGTTACTGCTGAAGCATTTTACAACTCCGGGAGAAATTGCTACAGGAGACAGAATCCTGAAGAGAGAATAAAAATAGCCATATCTAGGTTAGGTGATCATTTCGTTTTCAGCACACACAAAAAATCCAGAACAGCGAAAGAATCATGCTGGTCTTTTTGTCTCTAATTCTCCCTCAAGTTGATTCAAGCATCTCTAAGAGTTATTTCAAGAACTGTGTTCACACATGCGTTGATTTCGTTTCTTTTTTTAAGCTTTCTGGAACCAAAACCCAAGCTGTCGATTGCAGCCATGGAAATAAATAGAGATCTAAAAAACATGATTTTGAAGTCTTCTTCTCTTTTAACTGTTCTTAACAGGATGAAGCTACCCTGAGTAGCTAGCTTACCTGATAGATCACCTGGCGAGCTTTTCAAAAACCCCAGATGCTCAGGACACACACGTCCAAGGCCACTTAAATCTGAATCTTGTGAGGTCTGCACCAAGAATGACAAAACCACATGCCTCCTGGCGGCAGCATTGTCTTGGGACCCAGATTCATGGATGTTTTCTGGGTCGTGATAATAAGCCCTTCTGTCGGAATAACTGTCGCTTCCTTCACACGCACCGTCTCATTTAATCCCGAGTGGTGGGCCTCACTCTCCCTGTTTTCTTGCCGATGAGGAGATTCAGATTCTTAGATAAATGTGCGGACGTCAGACCCGGTGACCTGAATCCAAGGAAGACCTAGCTCTTCCTGAACTCGTCCCTTTACTTGTTCCCGAGTGACTTATCCCTCCTGGCAGGAGCCCCACAGAAGAGGACGGTGGGGTCCCTCCTCTCGAAGCCTGCGGAGCACCCAGGAGGCCGCCCGCCCACCCTGGAGTCCCTGTCGCTCCTTCCCCGTGAGAGTCCTGTGGCTCGGGACGAATGCCGAATCTTGCGTGTGGTTAGATCTTGTCGGAGACTCGCCTGGTCCCTGTGTTCGGGTTTGGAGGGAACACGTGACGAGAACGGTGCCTCCGTGTGTGGTGTGGGTGCTGGTGACCTGTCTGCTCGTTTTTTGATACTTCAGTAAGTCGCATGTTTGTGTGCCGCGCACTTTTCTATCATCTGCTATATTTCACAGTAAATGTTCTTTGTAATTTGCTAGAGGAAAAAAATCCATGAATTAGATGCATTCCGACTTAATCATCCTCATGTTTGTTGCCGTGCCGATGGCTTCCTATTATTCATTGTTCCTTACGTTGCATTTAACATTTTTCTGCAAAATTCGCTTTTCACGGTTTTGATTATTCACAGGATAGATTTTTATATGTGGGGCTGCAGAGCCAAGCGATTCATGTATTTAGCACTCGATACCATGAACCGTCAACTACCATTTGTCTGATTCAGGTTGCACGTGGTTTATTTCAACCCAGCGTTCCAGTGTTCCGTGGCCTTTCTGAATTCCAGTTCTTCCCTTGGGTGTGTTAGCCGTGCCCTGTCCCTCCCAGGCATTGCCATCTTGCTGCCAGACGTGTGCAGGGAGCCTGGCGCTGCCCCCTCACAGTGACAGGTGTCAGTGTTCAGGACCATGACGTTAAGGCAGGAGCCCCTGGGCCTGAGGTTTGTGGCCGATGGCGTCCAGGCAGATTCTGCTCTGCAGTGCACCCTTAAACCACAATGACCGCTGTCCACACTGTCAGATAGGAGTGCCCATGACACACACACACACACACACACACACTGCACATGTGCCACACACACACACACACACACACACACACACACTGCACATGTGCCAAATGTTTTCCTCAGCTCAGTTAACGAGGGACCAGCAGGATGGGAAAACTGGTTCAAAGAACAATTCAGGGGGTGAAGACTGAGGGGCCAAGTCCAAGGAATGCTGGGACAAATTTGCTAATAGATGTGAAAAAAAAAGTCACTTTTGAATTATCTTTTTACCAGACGGGAATATCCAGGCGAGGTATAACCTCACAATGTGTGGGCTCAGAAATGAGGTGGTAACAAAGTTAAACTTGGGTGCGGTCAGCTGGATAATAAGTAACTTAAAGGGGAAGCGTAAAACCATCCCTGGTGTGATAGGAGGTGATTCGCTTTAGCTGAGGTCTCTAGGGTAGATAGAGCCCCTGTGAGGTTAGTGCCCTAATAGGAGTAAGAGACCAGAGCTCTGCCATTGAGAGCGCAGCCAGATGTCTGTATACAAACCAGGGGGCGTGTCCCCACCAGACACCTGCCAGCACCTTGACCTTGGCTCCCGGCCAAGGTCACCCCGTTAGTCACCCAGTCTATGCGATCGTGGCATAGCAGCCCGAGCAGACTGAGACGATAGTGCATGGGGCGGGCGAGGGGCAAACACACGTGCCTCTTTCTGAGAAGGAGCCGTGGCATGGTGAGCATCTGGGTGGTGTGCAAACTGGGCAGGCAAGTGAGTCTGTACAGTTCATCTCAGAGTTCACTCTCTCCGTCATGTTTATGCCCCAGGTCCGTGTTTAAATCCTTCTTCCTGTTTCTCTAGGTTCAAAGACTAAGCCTCTTCTATGTAATTTTTTATTCTGCAGCACACACACAAAAAAATCTAGGAACTTGTCATAGAGGCTCTCAGAGCCAGAGGAGGCCGAGCGGAGGGGGTGGGGGGATGGGCGGTTCTCTCTGTTGACTGAAGTAAGTCACGGTGTGGAGAGAGACTGGACAGCCAAGCGTTAATGCTCATATCTCCCAAAAAGAGCTCACCAAGTAAAAATGAGTAAAGCGACAGTCATTCCAATAAGAAAAGGAAGTATGAAATGAAACGCAATGGGCTGACGAACGTATAAGAGATTATACGTCCAGTTTACCTACCAGACAAACACATGCCAGGACGAAGCACACTGTGGTGGTTTTTTTTCATCTAACAAATCATCCAGGATTAAAACAGCTGTCCAGTGTTTGGGAGGTAAATGCTCACTCAAAAAGCACTTACCGAGAGGTGAATCGGTGCAGCCTTTTCACAGTGCAGCTTGCGCTTCGATGTCAGGTCTCCACACTGTGCGCCCTGTGGGACTGGCCACCCCCCACCCTGGGCATCTGCCTCGTCCTAACTTTGCCCCTTTTCTCACGTTCTCCCCACTCTGACCTCGTGCGTGATGATCAGCCACTCTGTCTCGCCCTCCGTGCTCTGCTCTCCCCTTCCCCGGATCAGCCTCTCAGAGGCCTCTTCTAGAATGCTCTCCCGTGTGTTGCTGCGTAAGGTCCGTCGTGCACACTTCCTGTCTCCTCGTCTGCCCTCCAGACCATGAACTTGTCAGGGGCGGGGCCGTGTCTTGCTCACCCTGGTACCCTCCCTAACCAGCACACGGAGGCCCCGTCTTGAGTAAAAGAACGAACAGATATCTGCACAGTTCACTGGACAAGTCAGAACCCCCGTCCAGATGGCCGCGTGAGCCCTGTCCTGCTGCACGTCAGTTAAGGGTGTGTTTACGTGCCTCGCGGACAGCGTTGACCTCCAGGCTGTTCCCTTAAGGTGACTTATGGGTGGCTTGATGTTCACTAGGGTGACTGCAGAACTGGAGTTAGCCACAAGATGGAGACTTTATCCTAGTCCTGAAAAACATTCCAGCTCCCGGAATTTCTGTACTTACGGTCTCAGAATGAAACGCCTTCGTTCGTTTCTCGTCCAGCCGCAGGCCCCGTCTGTGAGATGGTAAACCTGAGAGCCAGAGAGGCCGCTGAATCCGGTCTCAGCAGGCAAGAGGGAGGGATTCTCCTGCTGACCTTGAAGGATAAACGGCTGAGACACAAACTGCCCGCGGGCAGGGCCACATGGCAGGGGAGGCGGGAGGGCAGACTGGTTCGGGGATTTCGACTGGATTTGGAGGAATTCAAATGGGATGAAGGTGGTGGTTCCATTCAGTCTCTTTAACAAGATGGCTCAACACCTCCTGGACCCGTCTCCCGGCCCCCCGGATGAGATGGGGTTGTCGGCAATGGGACCGTTGCTGCTTTTTCTGGCCTTGAAGGTAGTCTCTTCAGCTGTCATTGCATCTGCAGGTGTCTCTCCAGCCTGCGCCACCCACGGAGCGGGGCAGGATCTGGGGTCAGCTGATGATCACAGAGAAAGGCTTTTTCCAGTCGGGGACTCTGAAGGCGAAGCGGACAGTTCTGGCTCCGGCATTCCGAAGCCAGTCTCTCCAAGCCCAAGATGACAGGAGCTGTCGTCTCAGAGTGGCCTTGCTCCAGTCACTTATCGTCACTGAGTCTCAGAGTCTGGAAACGAAATGAGGCCGTGTGCATCACACCCCACCCCCACCCCCACCCTGGGATGACCTCATTTCACCGTGGGCACGTTCTCCGGCAAGGCCAGACAATGAGACATCAGTCGTGTCCTGTAGAACCAGAAGACAGAGGGGTGAGAGGTGTAACGTCGCAGCGTGTGGCCATCAGTGGGTCCAGGAGTGGGCATGGGGTTCACGCAGGACAGTCTCTTTTGTGAACGGGCAGTGGGGAGGGCCCTGCCTCTGGTTCGAGGGGTTGGAACCCTCAGACTCTCTCAGAGCCGTCATCTGCCAGGGTCCTGGGTGGCTCCTGCTGGGGGCCCCTCGTCCCCACGTGGTGACCTTGCCATCCAGACACAGCGAACACTTCTTTGGGTCTACTCAGCCCAGACGGGATGTTCTTTTCTCTGTTCCTGTTGTGTCCAAGCTGAAAACGACGGGCAGGGTCCATTCCCCGCTCGCATTTCGTCCAGGTCCAGGGTAGAGAAGGACATTGCTTCTGTCCTCGTTGCATTAGACACCAAGCAGAAGGACAGAGGAGTTAGTGCACGTGCTTTTTTTCAGCTCCTCCCCGGGGAGGAGTGAGTCCCTGCCAGAGCTCTGTTCTGTTCCACACCATCCAGCCAGTCAGCTTCTCGTGGGGATAAATCTCTGGCCTGTGCAGCCAGCCCTCCCGTTTGCCAGCTCATGACGCTGCCGTCTAAAGGGACCAGCCCGGGCTGGACACTGGGTCTCCTGGGGCACGGAGACGAGGAAGGTTATGACGAAGGGTCAGCCAGAGAGGCAGAATTCTAATACAGATGGATGGGTCCTGCTCAAAAAGGAGCTGGTTTGTGTAGCCTCGTTCCGTTCATCTGGAGAGGCTTTCGCATGACCCCTGCCCTCCGGGAGCCAAGGAGCTCGCTGGAGCCAGGCCGGGCTATGACTGACGGCCGCCTGCCTGAGCGGCGGGCCCTGAGGGCTGCCTTGCAGAGCCGCTCGGCTGGCCTTGCCGCTGCCCATCCGCATCGGGGCGGCTGGACACTGGTGTTGCATCTGCTTCATCTCCTGCACAGTTCGTAGGAAGATCATGAACCCGCAGGAAAGAACAGAGGCCAGATATATGAGAACGATACTGCAAGGCTCAGGCTGGCCGTTGGGGTCGAGAAGAGCCAGGAGGTTCGCCTCGACGGCCTCGCAGGACGGCCCGTCAGAGTCAGCGTTGATGAGGCTGCCATGGAGACGGCGTCACGGTAACAGCTGTACGTAGCACGCAGGAGGTGCTCGGTAAATGCTGGCTTTGTCCTTATTATCCCACGGCGTGAGAGGGAAGGCGGTTCGCGTGGAAAAATCGCATTCGAGGAGGAGGTGACACTCGCAAAGGAGGCTGAGAGCGGCTTTTTCTCCTGCGCTTGACGCTCCTATATCTCCTAAGTCACCTTGAATTTTGTAATAGTTTTGGGTTTTTAAAAAATTGTGGCAGTAATGCAGAGCCTCCACGTGTCCACAGCCAGGCTCTCCTGTTATTATTCATATCTTGCATAAGAACGGCACATTTTCACAATTGACGAGCCCGTTATCACTGATTAGAATCCACACTTTATTTGTGTCTCCTTAGCTTTCTTTTCTGTGCTCAAGGACCCCACCCGCGTGTCCTGCATTCCAGCCCGTCGTCATGTCTCTGGGGAGCCCTCCTGGCTGTGCCGGCTCGTCAGACTTGCCTCGTTGTTGACCTCGACAGTTCGGAGGGTGCTGATCAGGTCTGTGGTAGAACGTCCCCCCATTAGCTCTTGTCTAGTGTTTTTCTCGTGGGTAGACGGGGTTATGAGTTTGGGGGACAGAGAGCACAGAGGTAGGGTGTCCTTCCCATCGTATCATCCCCAGGGCGTGTGCTGCCAGCAGGAGTCCTCCCTGTCCACGTCGACCTTGACCGCCTGGCCGAGCAGCGTCCGTCGGGTTTCTCCGCCGTAGAGTTCCTCCCCCTTTCCTCACACCCTCTTCTGCTAAAGGAAGTGACCGTGCCGTCCACACTCAGCGAATGCGGGGAGCCCTTTGAAGAGGAGGTACCGCCATGCAGTATTTAGAATTCTTCCGCATTGGAGCTTTGTCTCTGCTCTTCCAATTATTTATCTGTTCAGCCATTTATTTCTATTGCTATGGACTCGGAGACATTTATTTTATATTCTGTGTTTTGATCCAATGCTACTTTGTTTGTGGCTGAGACGATTCCCACGTTGGCCACCGGAGCTCTCCCAGTTGGCTCCGGGCCCCCACGGGGCGTGTCCTTTGTTCTCTGGCACCGTACGATGTCCCAGGCTCATCTTAGGGGTTTCTCGCCCCGGTCACAGGATCACGCATTTCTCCCACGGATCCCTGGTTCGTTCTCGATGAATGGTATCAGAGACTCGGATCTGGGTACAAGGCTCGTTCGCCGAGACTGGGCTGTGGTTGGTCCTTGGCCCTTCCCAATGATAGAGCAAAGACGTACGTGTGCTCCTCTGTCAAACATCGGTCGACTGTGTCGTGCGGGTTTATTTCTGAGGCGGTTCTGCCCACTGATCCGTGTGTCTGTTCTTCACCCATGCCATCGGCTCTCCTGATGGCAGTAGCGTCACAGTCGGTCTTGGAACTGGGGAGTGTGCGGCCACCAGTTTTGTTCTTCACTATTGTTTTGTGTTGGTTATTCCACGTCTTTTGCCTTTCTCTGTAAACTCTCGAATGCGTTTATTGATTTATACAAAATAGCTTCCTGAAATTTAGATTGAGATGCTGTTAGTCAGTAGATCAGTGTGGTGAGCATTGACATCTTGATAATATTGAGCCTTCCAATCTATGAATGTGTAATATTTCTCCCATGTATTTAGATCTTTTATTCTTTTCATTGGTTTTGCAGTTTTTCACATATAGATCATGTACTTATCTTGACAGATTTATACCTAATTATTTACCTTTTTTGGGGTTATTGTAAATAGTATTATTTTTTTAATTTCAAACTCCTATGGGTCATTGCTTGTATGTAGAAAAGCAGTTGACTTTTTATGATGATCTTTATCCGGCGACCTAAGTGGGGAGGGTGGG
>NW_006430726.1:5388751-5394932 GCF_000325575.1 Pteropus alecto
CTGGCAGAGGCCGCAGCCCCCGCCTCGTCTCACACGGGGACTAAGGCGCAGAGGGTGACGTTCTCTCCTCAGTGAGACCTCGCTTCGGGATCAGAACCTTTTTCTGGAAAGGCCAAACAGTGAGAGCGTGAGGCTCCGCGGGCCACGCCGCCTCTGTCTCAGCCACGCGGCTCGAGCGCAGCCTGACAGTGGCAGCCACGGGCAGCAGGACAGCGTGGCTTTGCTCCAGCGAAACGTCATTGGTGGACGTGGGGACAGGGCCATGCCTCAGGCCATGGGACCAGCATGACCCCGGGCGCCAAGCTCGCAAGACTGACCACGGTGAGTCAGAGGCGCGGGGAGAGGCTGAGGCGGGGGCCAGGCGGGGGAAGCTGAAGCCCAGGAGGTGGCCGGCACCGAGTCCCCATGTGAACGTGTGAATGTGCTGGAAGCCCGGGGCATGTCCTGAAGGCGGTTTCGAGGAGTGTGGCCAGCACAGATGTGTTTTCAGTCTGTTCGGTGCTGAGTGCGAGAGGGCAGGGCAGGGGAGGGGGCTGTCGCGCCGTCCAGCTGAGAGCTGTGGTGGCGGGGCCTTGGCGGTGCGGGGGACGGAGTGACGGGGGCCTTGGGCTCTCAGAAGGCAGGGTTGGCACAGCGTGTGGCCAGCTAGGTGCAGAGACCAGAAGTCCCCCAGAGGTGGTCGATAGGGTTGGTGACACCTGCTGGGGGGAGAGCGTGAGGGTTATCAGGGCGCCGTACTCTGCAGCATGAGGTGACAGGGAGACAGCGAAGGGTGGGGAGCGGGCGAGAAGGCGGTGGGGACACCGTGAGCTTGGTGCTCAGAGGGGCGTGGCCACGCAGAGGCATGGACCCCTGAGCCGTGGTCTGGAGTGTGGCTGGGGAGAGCTGGGTGGATGGGCACCGGTCAGGGCTCCTGCTCACCCAGGGGGGACTGGGGAGGGTGCGGGGAGCACAGCCGGGGTAGGGGACATGGCGCGAGTGACCTGGACATGAAGGGAGCTGGGCCCTGGCTCATCCCCGGAAGACAGTGCTGCTCCCGCCCCTCTTGCCTGCTCTGCTCCCCGCTCTGCTGACCGAGAGGAAAGGGGTCTGATAAAACCTTTGATGTCTCCAGGCCCTGATGTGGTGCAGCCAGCAGGCACTTGTGTCGTTTTTAAAGCAGAGCTAGAAAAAGAAGGCCTGACCTTGGCCTGGGAGATCTGCTTCTGTGAGGGCTGCCGACCTGCTGGGAAAAGCCAGGACGCGGGCCTGGAGCTGGACCATGGTGTGGGATTATGGGACTTGGGGCCAGGCGTCGTGCACGTTGTGCAGTGCCTGCATAAACAGCCCTAACCCCACTCAGCCTGGAGGTGGAGAGGGAGGAGGGCAGTGAGACGGTGTTCAGGAGACAGGCAGCCATGCTGGAGTCAGGAGGAGAGACTGGGGGTGGGGGGCGGTGGGGGACCAGGGAGGCGAGGACAGCTGGGGGAGCGGCAGTAAGGCCAGCAGTTCCCTCACTGCCCCGTCTGTCGTTCCTGCTTGGTGCACCAGCCGCCCCGCCAAGCGTCAGGCTGCTTAAAGGAGAGGAGTGTGTGTGTGTATGTGCGTGTGTGTGTGTGTGTGTGTTTGATTTCATCGCTAAGGAAGTAGACAGGACCGGGCATAACCCAGGCGGTCAGTGAGTGCTCGATGAGGACACGTGAATGAATGAGCCACTTCACTTGCTCACTCCTCTTCCCTGCCCTGGCCCAGTCAGCACATCCCAGAACGGCCAGGTTCGAGGCTTCTACCCTGGCCTGGTGGTTAAGCTGGAGAGGAGGGAGGGGACAGGGCAGAAGGACCATGGACAGTAGGAGAGGGATAGAAATTTTTAAATGAAGGTGACAAAGGATTTCTGCTATACGCTGATAAGGAACAGGAAAGGGTCAATGCAACCTTCCGAATAAGTCGACCCTAGATTTTAGCAAACAAAACCGTTCGCTTCTTCCTCCTGCGTCTCTGTTGGCGGCCTTCTATTTCATGGCAATTTGGAGATCATTTGAAGTCCATTCCATAATTATTTTCTTACTAAGCTTCCTTTATACAGAAAAATGATAATGCATTTAGGATGCTTTCAGAAGTCCCAAGGGAAATTAATTTTGTTTACAGGATTGTGTATCCTACGGTTAAACACAGGCCCTCTTCCTCAGCAGCCATCTACAGATGGCTCACGGAGTTAAAAATAGTTGCACAGAATTGAAGCACAGTCAGTTTGCATCGCAGGTAGCCCTGTGTCATCCAGCATGCACCACAGCATACAATTTCCAGGTGACAGCATTTAATCATACATTTTTATCCCCGATCACATGTGCCAAGTCTGCCTTATCACAGTTTCTAGATTAGCAGGCTAGAAATTTAAGAAGACCCTATCATAATTAGTGACGACAGTTTGTCTTCCTTGTTTAACCTCACGAGAGAGACCACTTACCGGATCTCATTCCTCCTGCGACACGGCTGGAACCGTAGGGGCATTTGCAGCCTGCGTCCTGCTCGGCACTCAGCCTGGGTCTCAGGAGCTTGGAGAATCCCTGTGTCTCTCTGGGCCTTGGGCGGCCACTTCCCTCGGCCGCAGCCACCCGCTATCAGTGCAAGACCCAGTTAAATTCTGGATGTGGAATTGGCCACCGTGAAGGTTTGTTTATTAGAGTCGTATGCTTTTTAGAACGGGGGAGGCGTTATTAGAATTTTTTTGTGATTAGAAAGCACACATAGTGTGTCTGCCATGCAGTTGATAGACAAATTCTCTGCACGAATTGGGTTAGTTCTCAAGAAATAATTTCAAAAGCCATTCTAAAGCTTCTAGCCTGAACGAAGTTAAAATAACGTTAACGACGGTGACAGAGGTGGCCATTAGCATGGTTGGTATAAAAGCACTGAGCTCACGACCGTCTAAATGAGTAGCGGAGTATCACGTGACCCTGACGGAAATCTCAAGCGGATAAGCTTGAGACTGGTCTGCTCAGTCTCAAGCTTATTCACAGCCGATGATCTCAGGAGGAATTCAAAAAAATCCTTCGTTCTCATGCCTCAACAAATTCGGTGGTTATTCAAATAATTGGAAACAATCTCCTCTTCAGTATCTTTCCTGCATAACATTTTCCAGACCCAAAACATATTACTGAGCTTCAAACAAAAGCTTTTAGAGTCATCGAAACAATATAATAAGCGTGTAAATATATCTTGTAAAATCCAGAGCTAAAAACCTGATATCTTAGAAAAGCGAGCTTGGCATCACCAGTAGGACTCAGATGCTACACTTTCAGACATGTTCAGGGATATTAATGTCTCGGAGCAGAATTCATTTAGCAACGGAAAAAAATGTCCGTAATTGGTGACGTAGGGAATGGATGTTTTCGTTCCTGTAAGCTAAGCCATCTGATGATTTCTGTTAGAACCTCCAGGGATTTGTAACAAAATTTTATTCCCCAACCCCCTTTTTTTTTTTAAGCTGAAAGGAATTTGTGTGTTATACAGACAGGTCTTTGATGGCTGCTCCCGCCCGGTCGTCTTTACCTTCCTTGTCCCACCACAAAGATCCTGTAAGCAGCTGGTCTGGGAAGTGATGGTGTTAGCTCATTCTGACACAGGATCTTGATAGTTTTAATGTTCCAGCTGGAAGCATTTGAGGAATTTTTAGTCATTTTCTGTCTATACACGTGCTGGCGTAACCTAAAGTCATCCTGCACATCTAAAGCGTCTCACGAGATTGTCAGAAGAAGTCCAGGGCCTGCAGGTACTCTACCTGCTTGCATCCCTCCCGTGCCTGGCCACTGGGGGCCTGGAGGGCTGGGGGTGGGCACGGAGAGGCACTGGGCGGTGAATCTGAGCCCCAGGGCTGGGAGCTCGGAGCTGTAAACGTGGATGCCAGGTCGACCTCAAAGGGAATTTTTAAACTTCAGACCAAGAAAACCGTAGAGAGTCAACAGACAAGTTTGATCACATTAGGAACTCATTTTTACCGATAATCATAAACACACGTCATATTAATGTGATGTAAAGTGGGCAACTTTGATTAGACAACACATTACTTTCATAATAAAACTGTTTACAAATCTACATTTTTAAAAAAATTAGGCAAAAAGATGGCGTGATTGATTCATGTCAAGTGTAATTATTCCTACTTAATCATCCCAGTTAATTTATGATTCGGATATTAAAAACAGTGAAATACTTTCAGATTAATCTAGTTTCTCTCATCTATACTATCAAACAGAATTATCTAAATAAATATTTGAAAAAATAGTTGGTTTGCACTAATCTGTTTTAATAAATCCCTGTACTATCTCAGAATTTGCTATGATCTCTCTCTACCCTCAAAACACATATATGTGCAGACACAGAAATGCTCGAAATAGTTAATTACATTAAATTAATATGAAATATTTCCATTTTTGAATAAATGTTTCAGAATAAGACAGAGGGGCCTTTAGAAATTGTAGGATGAAAAAAAATCTTTGAGATGCTCAGAAATAGGCGATGTAATAAAGATCTCTGAAAGAACACCTAAAAATCTCGGAATGCTAGTAATAATCCTATTATATATACCATTTTGTCCATTTGATAAGCAGAGAATTGATGTAGGTAGAACATCAGGCCAAATGGCCTCAGGCAAATTGGTAGACAGGTGACCTGGTCTCCGAGGCCCCAGGTCCATCCTTGACCGAAGACCAGCTCTGGCACCTGCTTCTGCTTTGTCCCCATGCCCTGGGCCCTGGATCAGAACACCTGTCAGACACCCCTGAACTTCCAACTCTGGCTTGCACCTGTCAGTCCAGTGCGTGCTGACAGAGCTGTCTGATTGTTTGCTGATGAATTCATGGAGGAACAGGAAGGAAGGAAGGAAGGAAGGAAGGAAGGAAGGAAGGAAGGTGTGGCCTGTTCAGAGAAATGAGGAAAGTTTGGTAAGACTGAAGGAGAGAGGGGAAGGAAGGGAGGAAGGAAGGAGGGAGGGAGGGAGGGAGGGGGGAAGGAAGGGAGGAAGGAAGGGAGGAAGGGTGGAGGGTGAGGAATGACGTTCTCCTCAGCCCCCCACCCCCGGAGTGCTGACGGGCATTCCTTCTGCCCGGTGTCTGGCGCCCACCCCATTCGTCACACGCCTGTCCGTTGTGTCCGTAGTGTGTGTCGGGGGGACCCAAGTGGAAAGGCCCATTTCTGTTTCAGCCCTGCGCCTCCCCAGTCTGTCCGCGTGTAAGTGACCTCACCGCGAACAGACCATTTCTCGTGTCAATTAGAAAACAGAGACTTCTCTTGTGAAACCAGGGGGCAGCCCTGGGCTTGGGGAGGGATTCTTCTTGAGTGGAGACTCCTGGTGAACGGGAGTGGTTACAGATGACTGAACGTGGGAACCGGCTAGGGACAAGGTCACTGGGGACCGTTCTCCCTGGGGGCGGGGGCAGGAGCTGCCGGTCTCTGTCCAGGGCCAGGACCAGCCAGGCACCGCGTGCTGCAGCAGGTGGTTCGTTTTCAGAACAGGTGTGTGACCGTCGGATCTCTCGGAGTCTTACTTCCTCATGTGAAGCCCTGGGAGGTCGCGGTAGCATCATCACGTGACGATACTTAGTCACTATGAAATATAACAATGTGTCAGTTAGATTATTATTAACCATGCTGGAGCATTTAGGAGCCACGTGTCATTACTTCTGAAGCCTTTTAAATGGTACTGGGGAAGTATGTAAGTAGAAATATAGCGAATGGGGCAAAATGTTGGCAATTGGTGACTAAGTATACAGTATTCATAGTATGCTATCAACATTTCTGCAGGTGCGACTTTCGAACATGGGGGGAAAAGCTGAGAAAAAAATACATAAAAACAAATAAAATGTTACCACCATCCGTCTCCCAGATGACGCTGTGTGAACACAGACAAGAATCTCATTCTCTCTAAGCCTCTGTCTTAAGAGGTAAAAATGGGAAGAAAACATAAACTATGCCTTTCGTTCTCTCCAAGTATTTTGTGAACCAGCCATAGTAACTGATGTAAAGAGTTTCGCAAACCACAGAGCGCTGTCTGGCACAAGGGTCACCGATGTGATTAGTCGGTGGTCCTAGATCACCTGGCCAGGCCTCCCACCCGGGCTGTGCAGACGCCAGCCAGTGTCTGCGGAGGCAGCCACTTGAATGTGCATATTCATGAGGGACATGCATATTCATGGCTGGCTTTTTG
>NW_006430726.1:5396201-5410219 GCF_000325575.1 Pteropus alecto
TGTTCACTGAAGTCGCTGCCTGCCCTGCCTCTGTTAGGTCAGGTTTTAAGTGGATTGCCGTGGGAAAGCAGGGAGGGGTCTCTGGGTGGCAGAGTTTGGTTTCTCATTATTTTTCATCCAGAGCAGGGAGCAGGCAGGAGTCCTATTGGTAAGATTAGCTGATCCCTGAAAAAGGCGTTTTGCCACCCAAGACGCTGCTTTTGAGGAATCGTGGATAAAGGAGCAAGCACCCTCCTGCCTCCTTTCGTGAAGTCTTCTGAGAATCTCTCACGCTGAGACACCGTCTTCTTTCACTGACCCACCAAAGCGACAGGGCGCAAAGTGTTTCAGGGGGCGGCTGACACTGCTGCATTCCCTCGGCCCCCGCAGCCCCCCACTCGCCACACATGCTCCACGCAGGTGGCCCTGGGGCAGGGTCTCCGCCGGACGCGGTTCTGCTAACACCTCTCTCCCTCGACGCCCCGGTCCGCCCGGCAGCCTGGACTCCAGCCTGAGTGCTGATGACCCGGGGGACAGCAGCGATCCAGAGCAAATCTTCCAGAACATCCAGTTCCAGAAGGACCTCATGGCGAACATTCGCTGCAGACCCTGGACCATGGGACAGAAGCTGAGGGCACTGAGGTAAGGGCCTCCGCAGCAGCTTCCGGCGATGGCAGGCCACAGGGACACCTGTGGGGTCTGGCTGGCCCGGGCAGGGCCTCGAGGCGGCCCGTTCTTGTGTGTGTCTGCGTTGGGGGATGTGTGTTGGAAGTTTTGGGTCTTCTACCTCCTTTTCAAACACTAGATTTTAGCATTGTGTCTAGAGGTGAACAAAAGAAGGAGCCCCCCCTCACTCCCCCAAAGAAAAGTGTATAATGTTGTTGATGTAAGAAACATCCAAACCTGTAAAGAATTGTTCTAAGAGTTTATTGGAGCCAAATTGAGGACAGTCACACAGAACGATGGGCGGGGCTGGCTTAAAACCTTTCCCCGAGGGAGTTACAGGCCCCGGGGCAGGACAGCCGCCGCGCCCCGCCCAGCTGGGGATTCATGACCTTGCGCCCCTTTCCGTCCAGGATCCACACGAAAACATGTTCATCTTACCTGGCCGGCGCCTCCCCTTGGGGAGCTCTGCACGGGAAACCGCGTTTCCATGATACTAACAGCCCTGTCAGTCTGCTTAGGTGATGGCAAAGAGCTATCACCTGCATTCGGACACTGAGCGCGACCTCACAGGCGGCCAGTCTTGGACGTGGGGCTCTCGTCAGTGTGATACAGTGTCAGGCGAGGTCACCTGGGTGGTGACGCTCAGCTCTACGAGTGTTCGCCTTCTGTCTCCCGTGGCAGTGACATTGTGTCGTAACCCTGCAGTTCATCTCGGTGTGACTCCAACTCCTATCCTCCCAGTGAATTCAGAGCGATCAGCTCGTGTGTCACCAGGTCGTTGGGGCTGAATCAGGTTGTTCGTGGCTGTGTAGACACAAGTTTTTTGCTCGCAGTACCCGACACCACCCCGGCCTCAAAGCAGAGTCTCTGAGCCGGGTCTGGCTCTCTCGTCCAAAGAACCGAGTGAGGAGGGAGGGTGTCGTGATTCGGGGGGAGCCAGGATGCTGGCGCCCACCACCGGGGCTTCCCGACAGACAGACAGACAGCTCCCGTGGCATCCGGGAGGGCAACAAGGAATCCCTCGTGACTGGTTTGCGTGTTAACTCATCGTTTTGTGTGAATTAATCCATTTAAATGTTAAAAGAAAATACGTTTTCCCCATTTTATTGGGGAATAATTAACGTCCATCGCTGTACAAGGCATGCAGCTTGAGGGTCTGATGTACACGTACTGTGACATGGTCACCACGGCGAGTTCAGCTGACATCGTCATCTCGTGTGGATAGACTGTGACGCGGACTCTTAGGGTTTGCTCTTCCCCGTGTTCTGCGTGCCCCACGGCAGTGCTAAGTGCAGTCACCGAGCCGGACGTGACATCGCTGGTACCTTCCTGTCTTATGACTAGGAGTCTGTACCTTTCAACCCCCTTCCTCCCCCTCCCTCCCCCACCCCCACCTCTGATAACCCCAAGTCTGACCTGTCGGAAAATGCTTCCCGAGGGCGTGTTCCAGTGACCAGAGACCAGGAGCTGAGAGACTTGCAGACCGCCCCCTGCCCCGCGCCCAGCATTCTGTCCCATGTTGTTCGGCCACGGAGTCCTGTTGGATGTTCGCGTGCTTGGGCCAGATTAGAAGAGTGATGACTCATGCTCACTGCCACGTCTCTCTCCTCCCAGACGAGCGAAGGAGATCGTGCTGAAGTTTGAGGGTCGGCTGACCAGGACGCGGGGCTACCAGGCAGCTGGAGCAGAGGTGAGGGCGCACGCGGGCGCGGCCCCCCGGCCTGCGGTCTCAGGGAGTCGCACCTGTCACTGCAGCTGCCACGTCAGGTGTGCCCATCAGTCATGCACAGCCGGATGGTGGTATGGTGAGCTGCCGGGTCTGCATGTCCCAAAACGTGGCCTTTAGTCCCCAGTACCGTCACTTACCGTTCGTGTGACCCTGGCTAAGCCTGACTTCTCAGAAACGGATGTCTCCCCGAGGGCACGATCTAGCATCTTGCTTGGCTTAATCCCGTCCGTGCAGATTGGATTCACGGTGTCTCTTACGGTGAAAAAGCGACAGGCCTTTTCCAGCCCCATTTAACACAGCGCTGAGGTGTGTGTTTCCTGCTTCTCCCGTTCAGCTACTTAAAGCTAAACTTCAGTATATGTTGAAATTACCTATCTGTAAAGACAGTGCAACAATTTTCATCACTGTTTAGAAGACAAAGAAGTCACATCCCCTTTTTCAGCCGCCTCTTCCGAGTACAGTGTATGGTTAGGAATCTCACGGCTCAGTCGCTGAGTGTATACTCTTCACGTTGGAGTAATTGTGCAAACAGTTCGCCTTCCTTCCCTTACTGGCACCGTACCTTCAGGATCGTTCCATGTTGCTGAGCGGTGTCCGGTGCGGAGTCTCCTCGGCAGAGTGAGCGTTTGGGCCGCCCAGCCCAGGGCCCTCAGTCGAGCCCCCGAGGTGGTGGTGGGGTCTCTGCGTCTCCGCCTGCAAAACCCGCACTGCTTTACTCTGTGCCGTGCGTGGAGATCCCCACGCAAGTCGGGGTTCAGGAGCAGCTGAGCACCACTGAGGGGATTCTGCCTCCGGTAGGATGGGGGATGGCCTCCCCAAGGCAGGAAAGAGCTCCTTCCCGGGGCACAGAGCAGAGGGCCTGGGCCGGGGCCACATCGCAGGCCTCTGACCTTCCTCCGCCCAGTGCCTGTTGCATTTGGGACCAGCGGTGGCCTGAGTCACCAGTGCTGTCCAGCCCCGGGCCCTCCCCGGAGAGTGCTGGAGCCCCCGGCCCCGGACACCCAGGCAGGGCAGATCAGGAAGCGCCGGTCCTCCCCACTGTGCCAGGAGCGAGCAAGGGGCAGTGAGTGCCTGGGAGGACGCCATGGACCACACAGGAGGCCAGAGGGATGGCCGGGCGTTCATGGGCGAAGCGCCCGTGTCTGCGTGTGGGGGGCTCTGGGCCATCTTCGTGGGGTGGTGGCCCTTGAGCTGGGAAGAGCAACAGCTCCAGTTTCTGCTACAACCTGGATTCTCACAAGCGGCCGTTTGGCCCCGCAGACCCGTCCAGGATGGCACAACCCCACGTGTCCGCGTCAGGACCCTGTGCTGTCTCACAGTTGAGGACACTGTGGTTATATATGTGACCTCTTAGCAGAACTTCAGGTGGTCGGTGTCAGAACGGACAGCTGCGAGTCTCAGGGTCAGCCTCGGGCCAGTCTGCCCTGCTCTTCTTTGAGGGAAACAACAGGTGTTTGACCGTGTGGCAGTTGTGTGTCACACACACACACGTTTCCAGAGCTCAGAGAGGCAGCTTCTGGCAGGGGAGAGGCTGGCACGGGCTCCGGCTGCAGGGCGGGGGGCACCCAGTGGGCATGCCCATTTTCTGGGTACGCTCCAGACTTTGGTCCTTAAACGGAGGTGGGAACTGTAGTCACAGGGGTGCTGTGAGCCCTGTGTGTTCTGGGCCTGACTCCCAGAGCCGGGTCAAGTGGGAGCATTTGGACACCATTCCTCCAGCCTCTAGGCCCCAGGCAGGGGTGGTGGGGACAAGGCAGGCCGGGGCCCTTGGCGCAGACACCACAGCTCTGGGCCCGGAGCAGATGGGCTCACCTGGGCAGGAGCACAGAACGGACACGGTGGGAAGCTCTCTGATCCCCCTCCTCCTTCCAGCTCTGGCGGAGGTTTGCTCGCCTGGCCCATAACTTCGTGGTCATCTTCATTCCCTGGGAAATGAGGATAAAGAAAATCGAGAGTAAGTTGGGGCTTGGGGAAGCGGGGCGGGGTGCAGCCATGCCCACCGCCGGCGGGGCTGAGGAGAGCCTGGCGCGTCCTGGCCCTCACACTGGGCAGCCAGGGGCACGGGCACAGGGGTGCCGACCCGCGCTGGACGTGGGACGAGGGGGGCGGGGGGATGCGCGTCTGTCCCCACCTTCCCCAGGACGGGAACAGGCCCACATTCCGCTGCGGCTCATCAGCACAAACCAGGGAGGACCGAATGGAAAATGGGTGAATAACACTAACGTGGGCAACTGCAGAACAGACACAGGAGTCTGCATTTCCCAGCTGCTCCCTCACCCCTGCCCTAGAGGGTCCCGCACTGCAGATGCCAGGCCCACGCCCCTGGTCCCTGGAGGCGGTGACTGACTGCGGCTGCCCAGCCCAGCCCTCTGTCTGCACTGGACCGACTGCCTCTGCGGGGCAGCACCTGCTCCAGAGCTCCCCGTGGGCTCAGGCTAAGCCGGGCTCCAGCCCAGACCAGGTCCTCGCTCCGCCACCCCCACGCCTCCCCGCCCCTCCCTCCCCAGCCCCGTAGCCGGCCCTTTCTCAGGCTCTGCTGGGAGCCCTGACCTTGCAAGCTGCTGGTCACCATGTGACGGCCCCCGCCTAGCGAAAGGCTGGCAACTTTCCCCATGTCACGTCGTGGGGGGCCACCTGCACGAAGCATGGACAAGTCACATGATGGAGCAATGAAATTCGTTTTATAGAAAAACGTTTTTGCATGAAAAAAAATGCTTGTAATATAGCGAAAACTCACGACTCATGCTGTAGTGAGATGCCAGTTTTACATGAAAATTTATACCTATGCCATAGTAACGTAGGGTTACGCTAGATGTTTACTAGCAACTAGTTCTAGTGATTTTCATTTAGTGATCTTGGACTAGGTTTTTGTCGTTATTTTCTTCCTACTTATCAAAACAAACTAAATTTGAAAAATCGAGAGGTTATTTTTCTTTTAAGTGTAGGACAAATTCATCTGCTCCAGTAAGTCATCGAAACGTCACCCCTGTCCTTGTTTAACTTCTCTGCTGTCTTATTTTCTCTGTGCTAATTTGTTTTTAAATACACTTTTTATTTTAGAATGAATTTGCACGTAGAGAAAAGCCACAAGGACAGTTCCCATAACCCCTTCCCCCAGTTTCCCCTAAGGTCAGCACCTAGCAGATCATCTGGAGATGAAGGCCAAAGAATCCTTAGAGAAATTCTTGGAATTTCCAAAGTTATGCAAAATAAAAGAAAGATAAGTTCTCAAAACTTCTGAACGTACATAAAATGTCATAAATTCAGTGAAAGCATTGGAGATGAACAGGACATTGGGGAAATTTCTTAATTGGGGGCTCTTTCTGCACGAGACACTGGTGGGCAGTGACGAGCGGGTCGAGCCCTGCGATGGCCATCTTTGGGGGGACATCCCACCGGCTGCACGCGGGGCGTCGCGGATGAGGAAGTCACCGCGGCGCACTCTGCGGAGCCTCTCGCACCGCGAGGGTCTCACCCGAACTCTCTTTCTCGTTCCCTAGGTCATTTTGGGTCTGGGGTCGCGTCCTATTTCATCTTCCTGAGATGGCTGTTTGGAATTAATATTGTGCTGACGATGATGACGGGTGCTTTTATTGTCATTCCAGAGGTAAGTGCCATCCGCTCAAAGGACGGGGCGTTAGGGAAGCACCACAGAACGGCCACCCTCGCATTCCTTGCGAGGGGGCGGACGTGTGTGTTCAGACTCGTTCTGACGAGGACCAGGCCCTGAACGTTAGGCGTCGCGGGTCCTGCGGTTTGTCGGGGCTCAAATCCGCCGTGGGGGGGGGAGCAGCCACCAACAGTACGCACACGAATGCACGTGGCCGTGTCTCGGTGCGATCTTGGTGACAGATGCCGAAACCTGAGTTTCGTGTGATCCTTATGCGACACAGAATATTATTCTTTCGAATATTTTTCCCGAACATTTAAAAATGCAAAACCCATTCTCAGTGTTGGGCCATAGAAAGAGAGGCCACAGGCTGGATCTGGCCCGTGGGCCAGTTTGTCGACACTGGGTTAAAATAACAGCCATTTCTCAGCTAAACGTCACCCTCACAAAGCGAACGGGGCCATTCCCAAGCTGTTAGCAAGGCCGAGCAACATCAGTGAGCCAGCCGCAGAAGCCACTTTAGTCCAGAGAGAGGACACTCAGCCCGGCCCTCGCAAGGCACATGACAATCTGGCCTCCCGTGATTAATTGTCACCAACGAGGATCAAGCAGAAGTCCGCCCGCTAGAAAGCCGTTACGTGGAGCCTCTTCCGGGGAGCGGGGTGGGGCCAGCCGACCCTGTCCTCTGGTCCCCTCTGGTCCCTTCCCACCAGAGGGCCAGGTGACGTCCTCTTCTCTGTCACCAGCTCATCGCAGGCCAGCCCTTCGGAAGCACCGCCAGCAAGAGCATCCCCTCGGCCCAGGCTGCATCCGCGCAGGACCTGGACACCGTGTGGTCCCTGGGGGTGCGGCGAGGCGCGGCCACACGGGTCTGCCCAGCGGGGCGGGGTGGGGCGAGCGGGCGGCAGAGTGACCACCGGCGCCCCCTGCAGGGCTACCTCCAGTACTCGGTGCTCTTCTACGGCTACTACGGCAGAGAGCGGCGGATCGGCAGGGCCGGCTACCGGCTGCCCCTGGCCTACTTCCTGGTGGGCATGGCCGTGTTCGCGTACAGCTTCGTCGTCCTCTTGAAGAGGTACGGCCGCCCCTCCCTGGGGACGCACGCCAGAAGCCCTGTGCCTGGTCGTCGCATCCAGTCTTCTCGGGGACCCCCCGAAGCTAAGGCCTGATGGTGCCGCTTGCACAGACGAGGCCCAGGGCGGAAGAAGGTGCTTGTGCCCACCAGCCCTCCTGGGCACTCGCCTCTCTGGGCCGGCCTCCGTGTGGGTCCGGAGAGGCCACGGTCACGCAGACGGAGCAGGCCGTGCAGCTGGGGCCGGTGGAGGGGCAGTCACCCGCACTGGGCAGGGGCTCCACGCAGCCCGATTCAGCTCAGAGGAAGGACTTCATTTCACAGTCACAGCTTCGCAGATGATCGGCTCTGGCTCCCAGGCCCACATGCCGTCAGTGACCTCCAGGTCCACTGCAGTGACCGGCCACTGCCATTTCCACATGGTTCGGCAGGGGTGCTGAGGCCCCGCGTGGCCGAGTCATCCCGTGCTCTTGCCCGTGTGTCCCTGGGGGCAGCACGTCGGAGCCACACAGGGCCCTGGGGACTGGCAGCAGCCCCGCGTGGCCGGCCAGTCCTCATGCTGTCCCCATGCCCCTCCCCCGCCGCCTTTGCAGGATGGCTAAGAATTCCCGCACGAGCCTCGCCAGCGCTTCCAGCGACAGCTACGCCTTCTGCTGGCGAGTGTTCTGCGCCTGGGACTTCCTCATCGGGAACTCAGAGGCCGCGGAGAGCAAAACGGCCGCCATCGTGAACAGCATCCGGGTGAGCGAGGCCCGCGGGTCGGCGGGGCAGGCGCGGGCGGCCTGGGCTCTTCAGATCCCAGCGTGACAGCTGAGCC
This sequence comes from Pteropus alecto, assembly GCF_000325575.1. Lineage (NCBI taxonomy): Eukaryota > Metazoa > Chordata > Mammalia > Chiroptera > Pteropodidae > Pteropus > Pteropus alecto. The sequence continues at coordinate 5,404,075 of NW_006430726.1, forward strand.
GCTGGCCCTCTGCCCACGGGCCCCAAGCCAGGGGACCTGCCCCAAACCAAGAACAGGGAGAAAATGTGGGAACTCCTCCTTGTTCTCCTTATTCCGTTCTCCTGAAGTTAGTTTGTCTTCGGTAATTTGCATGGTGGACGTGTGCCGGGCTGCGCGTAGGCAACCTGGACGTGAACTGAACACACGGACACGTGGGGAGTGGAAGCTTTCGGTGTTAACGCGGCCGCCGACGCAGTTAGAGCTTTCAGACAGGCAGCCGAATGGCGCCCCCTTCTGAGGAAAACACGTGTCTAGACGACTTCGCTTGTCTAAACAATTTACTCTGCCACGTCCTCTTCCCGCTCCCTAAATGCCTTTTTTACCTGCTTTTTATCACATGAAGCATTGGTACCGATAGAATCTTGCTATGAAGTCTAGGCAGTCGAGTCATGATTTAAAACGCTGGATAAATCGTTTCCAGTCGTGAAAAAGCGCTAAAGATTGACCGTCGTAGTGATGCTGAGCTCTGAACGCGTGTCTTTCCTTGCAGGAGGCCATACTGGAAGAGCAGCAGAAGAGGAGGAGCAGAAACCTGTACGTATGGAGCCGGCGTGTTCGGTGCAGCGCTCACCACTGCCTGCATGCTGCCTCCACCCGTGGTCAGGCGGTTCTCCCCCCAGACCCGTCCTCCACGCATGCGCCCTGCAGGAACCCAGAAAGTTTCCAACACCGGTGTTTGGGGGTACAGACCCGGACACAGACCTGAGGTCGACCGGCTTCCCATTCTTTTTCTGAGGTGTTAAAAGACAGATGTTTGGCACCACTTTCTGTTTTGTTGTGTTTTTTTAAGCAAAGACTGGTTTGCTGCAGGATCGGGACACAGCGATCCACACTCTTTAGCAGGTGCAGCGAAGCAAAGCTGCAGGGGGTTCTGTGTCCCCCCAGTCTGGGAACTCCAGCCTTAGAAGCCGGGGTGGGGGGGTCAGTGGGTTTCCCTCCAGGGACACCCACTGGAGACACGTGCGCAGGTAGTAGCATCCCCGTCGATTCGGAGGTCCGCCCGCACGCGGAGAGGCACGCGGAGACCGGGTCGGGGGGCTGTCCTCAGGCCTGCCTCTGCCCGCAGAGCTGTGGCCGTCTGCCTGAGGGTCATCGCCAACACCCTGGTGCTCGTGTCGCTGGCCGGGAGCATCTATCTCATCTGCTTCGTGGTGGACCGGGCGCAGAAGCTGCAGCAGGCCAAGAAGGAGCTGACGCTCTGGGAAAAGAACGAGGTGGGCGCCTGAAGTCCGCCCGCCCTGCGCCCGCGGCGCTTCTGAGCGGGGCGAGCGGCCGGGTCCACACAAGAAACTGCGGTCCCCCCTGTTCCGGAGCATGGCCGAGGGGTCGCGCGGCGGCCACGCCAGGCACTTCCTCTGGTCTCGAGGGCGATTTCGATTCAGAAACGGCTTCAAGCTTTGGCGCGTTTTTCGCCTTTGAGCCTTTTCGCTCATGCTTTGCAGGTGCTTCCACCGCCCACCCAGGGTCAGGGAGGTAGGGCTAGGAAGACGTAACTGGAAGTCGCAGGAGACATGCGTGTGAATGGCACACGTGGGTGTTGTCCAGTTAAGGAGCATCCCTGCAGGGAGCAGACCTTCGGGAAAGGCCGACCAGCAGAGATTTGGCTGGGGGCGGGGGGGGTGCGTGGTGTGCGTCTCTCGTGAGAACAGCGTGACCCAAGCCCCGGGCCGAGGCCGGTGTGAGTGAGGCCGGGTGTGGCGCCGGGGACCTCACGCGTGGCGTCTCTCGGCAGGTGAGCGTGGTGGTCTCGCTTGTCACCATGCTGGCGCCGTCCGCGCCGGCCCTGGAGCAGTACCACCCCCGAACCACCCTGCGCATCCAGCTGGCCAGGTACTACAGCCCTGCGGGGCATGCCACAGGGGCCTGCTTCTCGACCCCGACGTTAGCGCGCAGCCTCCCCCGTGGAGGCAGCTCATGGGGGCCCGGCCCGGCGTCGGCACCCACGTCTCCTTCGCAGTGCTCCCCTGGGTGGTCTCCCTTCTGCGTGGAATCGACAGGCTTGGGGGAGGCACCCGCTCCTGGTCTGCAGCCCGCCTGGGTCTGGATGGGTCCCGCCCTGCATCCCCCACAGCTGAGCACAGGCTGCAGTGAGGTCCCCCCCTGACCCCTGGGAGGGCCGCTCTCCTCCAGGCGTCCGCAGGCGTTTTCCGTGGGGGACCGAGAGGGACCGCTTTAGGGTTTGCGGGTCACACAGGCTTGGTTGCAGCTGCCACCGGCCTACGACGTGTGATAGAGAGGTGACCTGTGTGTCCTTGCGCTTCATTCACAGAAACAGGGGCGGGCAGGGTTTGCCTTGGAGGCCGGAACTGGCCGCCCGCTCACATCCCACCGTCAAGTCAGGGACCGAAGGACCCGCGGGGAAGGGGGTGGGGGGCGGGGCCCTGGGGAACACCCCCCCCCACCTGTGGGCCGCGCTCACAGCTCCACAGCCCGGCCTCGGCGCTGGGCACTGGCCGCCGGCTCCGCTGCTGAGTCGAGGGGCGGTCCTGTCACTCAGGCCCGCCTCGTCCTCTGCGTTCAGAGCCGGGGAAACGGCCCCAAGAGGCCAGTTAGGGCAGATTGTGGTGAGGGGCGCAGGACGTGCTGTCTCAGGGCCTCTGACTCACGGGCCACGCAGAGGCCGGGCGCCACCCGGACCCGGAGAAGCGGGCGGATTCGGGAATTCTGTGCTTTCATGCAACGCCCCCCAGGGCGGTTCACCAGGAAACGGAGTTCGGCAGCCGCCGTGTGGGCACAACCGCGATAGGCGCCCCTGGACCGCGGCAGGCCTGGCGTGGCTGCAGGGCAGCCGTCCTGTCCCTCAGGTGGGCTTGTGCCTTTCAGGGTCCTGGTGCTGTACCTGGGGAACCTCTACAGCCTCATCATCGCTCTCTTGGACAGAGTCAACAGCATGAGCGCTGAGGTAGCAGCTTCCTGGGCCGCTGCCCGCCAGCCCCTGTCTGTCTGTCTGTCCGTCCGTCTCATGCACGCACAGTGGGGCCGTGGGCGTTGCTGTCGGCCTCACTGTTTACAGTGGTACTCCCACTCGTGGTCTTCTCAAGGTGAAGAGGGAGGAGTTGGCCTATTTCCCGGGGGAGACGCTGAGGCCGGGGTTCGCGGCCAGGGAGCGACCGTGCTGGGTGAGAGCGTGGCCTCCGACCCCAGCCTCCTCCACCTAGACCCTGTTTCAGAGCAATCAGCAGCTGCAGAGGGTGAGCCCAGGCAGGCGGCAGGTGTGAGACCGTTCAGGAAATGGCCCTCTCGTGGGGAAGGGCTCGGAGTGGGCCGCCGTCCCCACACAGTGGAGGCACCCACTCCCAGCCTCGGGGGGCCTCGGCGCTCACTCTGAGCCCGCCCCACCTGTGAGGGCGTCCCGGATGGGACTAGGGGGGGTGGAGGGGGTCTCGTAGGGTTCTTAGTCCACGCCACTCCCCGCTAGCATCCGAGGCGTGTCGAGCAGGAAAGGCCACAGCGAGGGACGCTGTGCATCCAGGCGCCGGCATTGCATGGCTGGGCCCTCACCTGCCTCTTAAGGCAGAGCGGCCGCAAGTGTTCACCCTCACCCGACTGGGTTCAGTCCGCCCATGTGTGCCGTGGGGTCATCATTCTTACCCGACGCTCTGGTGAGGGTGAGAAGATGCAACGTGTGTTAACTAGAACGGTCTCTGGCCCCGACCAGGGGCCAGCAAGTTCTTCCCATGGCAGTCACGTGTTCCGCTGCTGGGGCCAGCTCTCATCAGACGGTCATTTACCGAGCTAGAACTGAAAGAGATGGGGGTGGGGAGGGGGAGAGGGGGAGAGGGCGTTGTGTAAAGGGGGAGGGGAGGAGGGAGGCAGACGGGGCCAGGGAGGCCCTGCCCCAGCCGTGCAGCGCTGTCCTCGCTGTCCTCGCTGTCCTCGCTGTCCTCGCTGTCCTCGCTGTCCTCGCTGTCCACCACGGGCTCTTACAGACACGTGGGCACCGTTTTCAGTCTCTTCCCACCTCTCCCTCCCTCTACAGGAAGCTGCTACCAAAAATGACACAAGTCACTGGGTGGACTCCAGCATCTTCCCTGCCACCAGGACAGCCCCCGAGGAAGAGGGGTGGCCCTTGCCCACGCCCGGGCCTGGAGGCAGCACGTGGGCCCCGGAGGTGGCTAGCGTCCCACCTGACACCCTGCCCCTCCCAGAGGCCAACCAGACCGCGGTCCACAGCCAGAGTCCGCAGAACCAGTGCTGGGAAACCTACGTGGGGCAGGTGGGGCCCACATCCCCTTCTAAAGCCCTCCCACGCTCAGGCCTGAACCGGGCCCCCACCCTAGCCCTGCACTCTGACCCACTCTGCCTGTCACCTCCCACGGTCACCGCGTGTGGAGTCGGGCCCACGGGACTCCCCGCCGGAGCGGGATCGTGGCCTTGGGTGGTCTGCGGCCAGAACCACAGACCCAGGCTCTCCGGGATCCCTGTCATGCCGACCTTGGATTTCAAAAGTCAAACGCACAGACATTTGCTAGGCACCCATGGTTTGCTGGGAGTGAATGAGAGGGGCCCAGCGGCTCCGAGGGGCCCCTGCAGGAGGAGGCGGGTGGCGGGCAGCGGGCGGACAGGGCCCGGGGCACGCTGCGCTGTGTTTCAGGAGATGCTGAAGCTGTCCATCATCGACATGCTCTTCACCGTGGCCAGCGTCCTGCTCATCGACCTCTGCCGCGGCCTCTTCGTGCGCTACCTGGGCGACTACTGCTGCTGGGACCTGGAGAGGAAGTTTGTGAGTGACAGGGGCGGCCGCGAGGCGGGACCCGTCCGCTCCCCACGGCCAGGCGGGGGACACGGACGTCTCCAGCTCATGCTTGCATTTACCGTTCGCTGGGACGGCCACGCGGAAGACGGTCTCCATCACCTGCAAGAGCATGGAGTTCCCTTCACGGGACCGTGGCACGCTGGTTTGTGCCGAGACGGGAGCATCGACTCACGGCTGTCGATTTTCTCTCGTAGCCTGAATATGGGGAATTCAAAATCGCAGAGAACGTGTTACATTTAATCTACAACCAAGGAATGATCTGGTAGGTGCCACCGCTTGTTCTCACCTTCGTTCACGTCTCACGTGGGCAGAGATTTTCACTGACTCAGAATGGGACGGGACCGTCATAAATGCGGTCGTCACAATTAAGAAAGAACACGGTTTTTAATAGAACTGTTTTGCGTGCATGGTGATTTTAGTGATGGTTTTCTAAGCATCTTGCAGAAAGGAATGCTGAGGGAAATAGTCCATTTTCAGGCAAAAAAAAAAACCCCCAAAAACAAAAAACCACAGATGTGTGCTGGAGCCAGCAGAATAAGCGGCTTAGCAGGATTCAGGGAGAAAAAGGAGGCTGCTGACAACCCTGGGTGGCTTCTAGGAGGGACCGAGTCTGGACTGGAGCCTGGCCAGCCCCGCGCTGAGGCCCCTCCCTGCTCCTCCTCCCTCAGCCTCCACGTTTTCACAGAGACACAGCCCAGGGGCACGGCCATCCCCCAGACCAAGGGCTTCACCCCCGGGGGAGGCTGGGAACGTGGAGAGTCTGCTCGCCCGGGGCACCCCCGGCCAAGGCCACCTCTCTGTGAAGAGCCGAGAGGGACCCTGCCATCTCCGTGGACGCACGTCCGTGGGGCACAGCGCACAGCCCCCTACGCGAGCCAGGCCTCCGTCTCCGGCTTTAAAGCTGCTGGACCGCGCGTCTCTGTTTCTTAAAACATAAGCACACAGAACCTCGGCTTTTCCGTGCGTTCAGGTAACACACCCTGTCCTCATAGCCATTCAGCGAAGCGTCTGCAGATCGAGACACAGGAATGATAGACACAGTCGCGTCCTGTGCTCTTGTCGTCCACTCGCTTTGCAAAGTATTGTCACAGATAAGGTATTAAAAGTAATACATCACGTTTGCCAGACGGGGGGCCCTTTTATACCTGCAGTGACTGGCTTGTTCCTTACAGAAGCCCCTCTGAGAGTCGGATTTTCTCCATTTTAAAGATGAGGCACGGAGAAGCTAAGTGTCATGCCTCATGTCACACGGGCAGGAATGTTTTTGCTCACTGTGAGAAACCCCCCTTGTAAAAGGTCTTTCCTTATTACGCATGTGTTTGCACCTGTCCTGTTTTCCCCCACTGAGCC
>NW_006430726.1:5410231-5446463 GCF_000325575.1 Pteropus alecto
GCACGACCGGAACACGTGGCTTTGGACCTGGGTTCGTGCCCTGGGGGACACTGACTCACGGGATGCCTGGGCGTCTGCCTCCCTGGGATAGTCCGATTCCGGCCTGTCGTCCCAGATCGGTCACTCTTAGAAGCGTCTCAGTTTGGAGGGCGTAGGGTCACTCTTTGTTAGCAACACGGCTTTGGGTAAATCACCTCATTTTCCCAGATTCCCCTTCCGTGACTGTAAACTTTAGATCGTTTCCTCTTCCTCCATGATGGCGGAAGATGAGATGAGCTGGAATGTGTGAGGTCCAGCACAAGTAGCCGCTCCACATAAGTTGGTTAAACTGGAAAGTCCATACTTCATTAACACAGGCGAATGCAGAGCGTGCCCCAAACTTGTTTGCTTCTCCCCCGGAAGAGGGCCCGTCCTCTGCTAAGTGTGAAGACAGACACGTGCCCCAGGTTTTCCTGGGCGGGGAGGGTGTTTTAAAACAGGGTCACCGCTCGCCTGCAGAAGCGACCGGCCTCTCCTCCGGAAGGTGGGGAGTTGGGGTCTCAGACCTTCGGGGGGCTTCCCCAGTTCTCTGAGCGCAGGGTGTAAACCCGGGGTCTCAACCATGGGCGAGTGGGCGCGGACTAACTGGCGCCCCCTGTCGGTTCCAGGATGGGGTCCTTCTTCTCCCCGTGTCTCCCCGCGTTCAACGTCCTCAAACTGATGGGGCTCATGTACCTGAGGAGCTGGGCCGTGCTCACCTGCAATGTGCCGCACCAGCAGGTGTTCCGAGCGTCCAGGTCAGTGGGCTCCAGGCCGCTTCGGGCAGAGAGCCGCCGTCACCACGCTCGCCTTGGGCAGGGCGCCCGCCCGGGGCTTCGCATCCTGCGCCTGTCCGCGTGTCCCTGTCCGCGTCTGCTCCTCACACAGACATCCCAGTGCCCACCCCGGAACTAAGTACTACTCCCCCCCGCCCCGCCCCGTCCCGCAATCACATGCTTTTTTAAAACTTTTACTGATGGCGAATGACCACTAACGAAATGCACACGTCACGCATGTCCAGTGCGACGAGTCCCCACAAACCGGACAGGGGCGCGCGCCACCCAGAAGGCCCTTGGCGCTACCTGCTCCCTACCCCTGCTGCCCGCGGCGGCGCTCACCACGCCTGGCGGAGCAGAGGGGCCGGCGCCGCACGCTGCCTCCGGTGTCTCCCCCTGGACGCTGTGCCTGTGACACGCACGTCACCGCGGAAAGTGCCCCCGTGTCCTCACTGCGCCCGTCGGCCGGCACGCAGGTTGTTCCCGGTGTCAGCTCTGACGCAGGAGGCTGCCGGCACCTTCCGCCATCGTCTCTCACTGGGTAGACGGCAGGAGAGTGACCGCTGGGTCACGGGGCCTGCGTGCCGGGTCCACCTGCAGCCAGGGGTGCTGGAAGCTTCTCCAGAGTGGTCGTACCCCCCACACCCCAGCAGCACTGCGGGGGAGCCCCAGTCGTCCCAGAGCCCGGCTGATGCTTATTCTAGCCTGCAGGGTTTGTTTTTTTTTTTAATTAATTGGAGCTCACATATTTTATTTTGACATGACAGTTTTCACGGGGCCGTATCTGAGTGGCATCCAGACTCCTCGACCAGGACCTAGGTGTAGCTGGTGTGTGTGCAGTGTGCACACGCGTGTGGCGTGTGTGGCATAGAGCAGAGAGAGAGGTTCCTCGAGTAACACTAACCCACTTACTACGTTCCGTGTGCCCTGGTGTTTCCCCTTCCAGCCCGGGCTGTGTCCCTGCAGACAGCGAGGTGGCAGTGTAGGTCGGCCGACCTCTCGCTCGCTCTCCGAGCCCGTGTGCCAGCTCAGGGCTTGACCGACAGCAAGTTCAGTCTGAGCCGCCCAGAGCAGAGAGGACGGGAGTTTGAACGCAGACAGCACCCACATGAGTCAAGAGTCTCAACCACAGGAGGCCACCCGCCCTCAGATCTGAGGGGCAGCTCAAGGCTGGGAACAGGGCAGGGGGGACCATTAGCTGGGGACCAGGGGGACGCGCCAGAAGGTCTAAGATTTTTCCACGAATTAAGGTTCTTGGGTTCACCATTCTTAATTTGAGGTGGACAGGTCCTCAGCAGGTGTTTAGCGGGTGAACAGGTGGGCTGGATGCTCCACACAGGCTCTGGGCCCTGATTTCTAGTTCGCTGAGCTGCCTGTGACCTTGCGACACACCCGTTCTCACACAGTGGTACGTGGACAGCTTCTCTGTGGGCAGAGTCGGGGCTGCAGTTTCTGTGTCTGTCCCTCGGGGACGCGTGTCACCGTGAGCGGCCTCAGCCTGAACGCGGCGCGTGGCACTGGTGTCTCTGCAGGTCCAACAACTTCTACCTGGCCATGCTCCTGTTCATGCTCTTCCTGTGCATGCTGCCCACGGTTTTCGCTATCGTCCACTACCGGCCATCTCCCCACTGCGGGCCATTCAGGTAAGTGACCGTCAACCGTCGGCTCCTCCAGCCGTCGGGGAGGGACCGCGCGCTGAAGGGTCACGGAACAGGCCAGCGGCAGAGAAAGGTCTCAGACTCGGGTCTTCGAATCCGAGATGAGCGTCCTGTCAGGTGGCGGGGCTGCCCGCGGCTGTCACCATGTCTGTAATGCTCCTGAAAAGAAACAGCCCGTGTGGGGTTAAAACAGGGAACAGCAGCGCTTGGTGCTGGAAAGAGATGCTGCTTGGTCAGTCCTCCCCGTCCAGGACTCAGAATGCTTCAGCATGCTCATCTACTACCTTCAGAGCGTCCACGTCACTCTGGATTCGGTCACCTGGCGACATCAGGGCAGAAATCCCTGGACACCCCCCCGAGCGTTCGCTTTAAGGCAGCTCTGGGAGGGCTCAGACCTGGCACGTAGAGTCTGTTTTCGTGGATGCTGTTAAAACTCGCACGTGCTGTGGTTATGGACCCCGCCTTCAACGCCGCATGACCACCTCGTAGGACGTCCCCTGCGCAATGCTATGTGTCCTTTGCATTCAGACGTTCCCTCCAGTTTTGTCACGGACCCTGAGGGTTGGACTGCAGCCATTCAGCCGTTTGGGGGCGGCTGGCAGCACCTCCTGCCGAAAGCAGTGTAACCCAGAGCTGCGTGTTGCTTCCTCGCAGCGGGCAGGAGAAAATGTACGACATCGTGTCGGAAACGATTGAGGAGGCGTTCCCCACATGGCTCAGTGTGGCGGCCGGGGCCATCAGCAGCCCCGTGGTCATCCTGCCGGCTCTGCTGCTGCTCTTGTGAGTCCCCCACACGCCACACACACCTCCCGGCCAGCTTGGGGGGTCTGCATGCGGGGCCAGCAGCGGAAACACTGCTTACCAGTGATCACGTAAAAGCATTGAGTTTGCTCAGCCCTAAGTAGGAACCGAGTCACATGGGATGCACAGAGCGATCGGGTCACCCATGGCATTCGGGGGTCACCATGGCCACTGGGAGGGGGTCGGGTGCCACTGTCATCGTCCCGCTCCCCAGAGACTGAGACGGTCTCACAGGAATGTCACAGTGCAGCTGAGCAGCTGCTGCTTGCCTTGGTGTAAATGTAAAATTAACAGCAGGCGGCTGCAGCTCTCAGCCTGAGAGCCGGAAATGCCCCTCCCGCCTCCGCTCCCTGTCATTCGACCTGGAGTTTTGGGGGGTTGGGGGGGCTGCTGTGAAAAGCGAGGGAGGGGGTGCAGCCCCTGCCCAGCGCTCTGGGGCTGAGAACTTGCCGAGGCCTTCTGTCCTCGGGGCGGGGGCGGGGGGGGGCAGCAAACAGGGGCCCTCACGCCGGCTCTCCTGTCCCAGCATGCTCATCTACTACCTTCAGAGCATCGCCAGGTCCCTGAAGCTCAGCAACCAGCAGCTCAGAACGCAGATCCAAAATGCAAGTATCGCCCCGCCCTGCCGCGGTGCGCGCGTGCGGGCCGCGTGCCTGAACTCAGCAGCAGGGCGTACGCTGAGGCCACATGGCAGATCGCTGGGCGCCAGGCCGCCCCTGCCCCGGGACCTCCCAGAGCTGGTTCTGAACACACCGGGGTGGCGCCCGTCCGTCCCAGGCTTTCCCCGCCTCTTGCAGCCTCGTCTAGCCCTCAGTGTGCTTGCTCTTCAGCGGGCTGTGTGGAGGGCCCCTTCCTGACCTCATGTCAGCTTGGACCTCAGAGCCCCAGGTCACTGTTTGGACCCAAAGGCCCGCCTTTTCCGCATCTTGTAGGTCTGGTTGTCCTTACCCTTCTCTCCCATGTGGGACTCAGGCCTTGGTGCTCAGAACAGTCAGATAGAGGCCTCCCCTCCCCAGACCTTCTGTAATTCCTCCTCTGTACGCCCCAGGGGCTCCCCCAGAGCCAGGACTCGGGTGGGGTGACAGAGCACCGGGTGCCAAATTTAAGGAGCCACAAAGTCTCGGTCACACACACCCTGCCACTCTCTCAGTCCTGAGAGTGAGTACCGCCATAAATTTGAGCCCTCACTGGCCCCCGGTTCCAGCACCCCATGCAAAAAGATCTCCACAACCCTCCCATGAACCTCAATTCAGGTAAAGCCACACCAGCTCATCAGGGAGATAGGCAAACGAACCGTCGTCAGCAGACTCGAAACACGGTCTAGCCGGTAGCCGCCCTGAAAAAGAAACTCTAGGGACAGGACTCCAGCTCTCGGGGGTCAGCGTTTGTCCACCCGAGGGCCGGGCGGCGCGCAGAGCACGCTGTTCCCGCGGAGCAGCGTGACTTCCGTCGCGGCCCTGCGCGCGTGATGGCTCATCCTCTCCCCGGAACAGTATCCGTGACCGCTTCCTGCCCAGTCCAAACTAACGTGTAACGACCAACATCCTTCACGTTTCAGGCAAGATCTGAGGACAAGAGAAAGGTCGCCCAGATGGTGGAAGGTACGTGCGAGGGAGGCGATGGCGTGGCCGGTGCCGTTAAAAACAGCAGTTGAAGGGTTCGCTGCTTCACAAACTCCCCGTAAACTGCGGTGTTCACCATTAACTAGGAACAGGAAAGTAACATCTCGGGATGTAAATGTTTGGTTTAAGTCTACAATTTTTACGTCATCCCTAGGTCTGTTACTAACCCCCCAAATGTGTCTAAAGTCAGAAGATTTTGAAGTAGGAGAGAAGAAGCAGCACATAAATCGGGAAACCCCACGAGAAATCTTTGTCCTGTCCGTCTCTGTGCTCCGCCTCTCCCGGCCGGTCTTCCTTGCAAGGCCGCACCGCAGGGTCCAGCCCCCGTGAGCTGAGCGCACTCTGTCGCACTCCTGCGGGACAGACGGCCCGGCCCCGAAAACACGTTCTCTAGTGAGAAACACAAAGCCAGGGCACACACCTTCGCTCCCGTCTGCCCTGGCTGCATGTGGACAAACACCTTCCGCCGAGGCTCAGAGTGGGGAGCGCCCTCCACCCCCAGAAAGAACGAGCGCGTCAGAGCAGAGGCCTGGCGTGGCCCGAGGGCGGGAGGTCACCTCCAAACACAGGCTTGCTGTAGGTTTCCTCAGGGCTCGGCAGCATTGTCCAGTGTCCGTTTCCCAGCTCGAGGCCATGTTTTCTGTGACCTGTTTCCAAAACCTCATCAGTGTCACATAAGCTCTACGAAGTCCATTGTCTCGATGCAGAACCAGAACCCCGATGTTGGGGAGTAACCTGCTTGGCCTCGTGGGGTACACCTGCGTCCGTGCGGCCCCTCCCACACTCCCAGCTCCAGCTGTCTGCAAACCAGCGGGTCACGTGTCTCTGCCCGTGCCCACGGTTGTGTGTAGACCGAGCCGTCGGAGGCCACGACCCTGGATGTGCCGCCCACCCACCTCACACCCCTTCCTCTTCCTGCAGCACGAATCCAAACCCAGGAGGGAAGCACCAGGAGGCCGCCGAAGGACAGCGACCTCAGCAGCCAGCGGTCCTCGGCCCGTTCGGCGACGCCCCAGAACAACGGCCACGTGGCCAGCTTCGACTCGTCGAGCAGCAGGAGTGGCAGGGTAGAGACGGTCACCCAGCCCACGCCCCCGAGTCTGCGGCCGGGGCCCGGCAGTGCCAGCCCGCCCCTTCCTGGCATCCCTCAGCCCGGGCCGGAGCGCGCCACCGGCAGGTGAGCCTGACCACGGCACAGCAGGCGCCTGCTCCTCGGGCCAGGTCGTCTGCACGGCAGCCGTGGGCTGGTCGGGCTGTCAGCGAGGGTGAGTCGTATGAGGTGGGTCGGTGGTCTGTGTCCACACGCACGGCGGAGGCCGAGGCCGAGGCCGGGCGTCTGGTGGGGCACTGGCCCAAGCTCACGTGGAGAGAGGCCATTGACCCGAGTGCAGCAGTGAAAGCAGTAGATAGAATGCAGGGGTTTTGTCTTTCGGGGGGTTTGGTTTTGTTGTTTTTGAAGACAATAAGTTAACAAAGAACTTGAGTCTCGCTGTATGAGGCATTGTCCTTGTGTCTCTAGAGGATCTTGACAAGGAGAAAGGGGTCATGAGTCCCCGCGGGCCTTGGGGACAGCTTCGTGAGGAGCAGTGCTCCTGGAGCGTGCTGGCACGCCCCTCTGCCCGCCCTGGGGCCGTGCCTGTCCTTAGGTGGACACGGGGGGCTCAGTCTCGGCAGGAAGGAGCCTGCCCAGGTGCCCCGTGCATGTGGCCCTTGGACGCCCTTCAGCACTGGCGCCCTGCTCACAGTGCTCGGAGGGCGTGGGGCTCCGACCCCACCGAGGCCGCGGGGCCTGACGGCCTCTGTCTTGCAGGTGTCCCCGAGGTCCCTGTGCAGGCATAGGTGGCCGCCACAAGACCAGACCCTGCCCCGCTGTGCCATGCGGAGAGCGCGTTGAACGTACTCACTCGGAGCCTCGTTTCCGGGGAGACGTGCAGCCAGTCAGCCCCCCTCTCCGCGCACGGGGGGCCTCGGCGCCCCGGAGTCATGGGCCCCCCGCCCACAGATACTACGTCGTTAGCGACTGCCACTCTCCCCGGAGACCCCGACCTACCGTCTGGCCAGCAGGGCGTGTGGAGACTGATGCCTCGGGGGACATGGTGGTGCACCCCCGGGCCCCGCAGCCGGCTCGCTGGCCGCAGCCCAGTGCGGAGGAGGCACTGAGGGCCCTGTGGGTCCGCGGGCCCCTCCACGGGGCTCATTCCCATGCCGGCGGCACAGAGCACCACGGACGAGGCCCCCGCCAGTCTCGGAAGCAGGGGCTCAAGGGTCACGTTGACCGGCCGATGTACGAGCAGGGGCAGCCAGCCCCCCGGCCCCCGCGGCAGGCCCGAGCCCAGCCCCGGCCCGAGCCCACCTCCCCGAAGTCCGATTCCGCGTCGGCAGCGTCCAGCAGTGACCTGCACGATGGCACTGACCACCTCTGGGTCTGCCACGGCCAGGACAGCTTCCCGCGGCCTGGGGGCCTGTGGGGGCCGCAGCGGGCCGTGGATCTGCACCGGCTGGTTTGTTCAGACGTCTAGCCGCCGGCTCTGGCGTCCTCTGGCGTCCCACTGACAGACACCGGAGCCGGGCTGGGGTGCGGACGTGTCTGACAGTGTGGCCTCCCTTCTGGAGAGAGCGGGGAGTGTGCCTGGTGTGTGGGTGCTGGGGACCCCCGGGGCACCTCTGCGTCCAGCACCCCGGCACGTGAGGCCGTCGTCCCGGAGACTGTCAGGGCTTTGCCGCCACGCGGCCTGACCCCAGCCACAGGCAAGCCTGGCAGCTCGTCCCTGACCCCGAGCGAGCCGTCCGTACTGCGTTGCTGTCTTTGAGAGCCCGGTCTTCTCTGATGAGCGCTGAAACTGAGGTGGCCGCCCGTGGAGGGTGTCACAGCACTCGGCCCTCGTGACTCTTCAGTCGTGACGGCAGCACCTGAAATTTTCAGGGAGCCGGCCCCCCTGTCTGCGGGGCTGTGGTCTGTATCAGCCAGGACGCGTGATAGGAGGTGAGGGGAGACCCACCGGGCAGGACGGGCACTCGGCCTGCCTGGAGGCCAGACCCCTTTGGGGTTCTGTGCCCCCGTCTCAGCTCTCCTTGCCTTTGTGGGCTGTTTCCTTCACCGCCGCAGGCTGGCTCCAGGCCGGAGGGGGACTTGCAGCCCCGGGGAGTTCCGCGTTTATGGCCCCCCGTGTGGGCGGGGCGTGCTCAGTCCGCCATGGGTGACCAGACGTGCAGCCCGTTCCCAGTTCCTCGCGTGACAGCTCTCGTCGCTCTGGAGTCTGAGGTTTCCTGCCTCCTCCAGTGGACCAAGCGCCACGCGAGGTTCCTGAGGAAGCCTGAGTGTGGCCGGCACTTCGCGTGGCCGCGTCTGTAGAGACATGTAAGACACGCGGAGCGGCACGGAGACTGTTCGACAGGCACGCGTACCCCACGTGTTGGTGCCGTCAGAGTCTGAGTCCGTCCGGTCATTGGATCGCTAGCCGCAGCGGGGCGGGCCGTGAAGGACACGTCACAGCTGTCGTCAGGGTCTGCCCCGATCTCCACAGCGCCCTCCCTCCCCTTAGCACCAGGAGTTGGGCGTGTGTCCCGATAGTGGTTGTAGTTAGGTGTGCGTTGCGTGCGTGTGGATACACGTATGGGCACCTGTGAAGTCGCATCCGGTGTGTGCGGCCTCGTTACACGCCGTCGTGCTGCGTGTCACCGCCGCTGACGTTTCTGAGGTCTGTTGAAGAAATACGTAGATCAAGTTCAGTCACGACGGCCACACGGCATTTCACGATCTGAATAAACGACGCGGTAGTTATCCCCGTGTCACGGATGGAGACTGAAGTCGCTTCCGCTTCCTCGCCGCTGAAAATAGAGAATGTTACCCGGCTTCCCCGAACCCGAGCCAGCGTCGACGGAGCCGTGCGGGCCGCTGCCCCGGCTTCTCGGACCCGAGCACAGTCAGGCCCACGCGCTGCTACTGTTGTAGCTCCCGTGTGCCCAGACCCCACACACTCACATACACACACACACTCACACACATACACTCACACACATACACTCTCACACACACTCACACTCACACACACCCCTGTTGTTTTACAGCCTCACTGATACTGCATATGGCCCCATGATGTCATTTTTGCCAACTTGGTGAAAAAAAATGACACTCCAAGTCATTGTCGTGAATTTGCATTTCTCTGACAGCACCGTCCCCTGTGCGGACCGCTGTGCGTGTCCTCCGTGAGCTGACTGCCTGTTCGGTGCCGTGGCTCGTTTCTCTGTCCCCCGCTGACCCTGATCGGAGCCGCAGCGGCGGAAGGCGCACACCGGGACCCCGCTGCCATCTGCGCCTTCGCGGAGCTGGCTTCGCCGCGCCCTTGTTGCGTGGAGCCCATGGCAGGGCGGCGGGGCTGACGGCTCACGTCCGCCTCAGTCCCCCCGTCACTGAGGACGTGGGCCAGGCTGTCGTTCCCAATCTCTCCAAAGACTGCTTATGGAGCAAAGTCCTCGTGGGTCTCAGAGACCGTCGCAAGTGTCCCCATTAAGATAAAGAGGGGATCAGCCCCCCTGAGGAGACCAGTCTGGTGAACGTCTTAGGGACCTGACGGCGTCTCCCGTTGTCGCCACTCATGTTTCTGAATCCGAATGGCAGCCCCGTTAGAGCAGTTTCCTGTGTCCCGAGAGGAGTAACTTCTCTCAGTCCGGGGAGTTTTCCTGCCTTCCAGCTCCTCTGTCTCTTTTTTAGGGTTTGTGCATTGTTTTGGTTTTTTGCTTTTTCTTTTTGCCCGTTTCCTGGTCAGCCTCGTGTGTGGGTAGAGGACGTAGGAGGCAGTAAAGCGTGTGAGGGAACACCTGGCCCACAGAAATAGACTCTGGGTGTGCGCCGCACCCCTGCCGTCTGCTAGCCACCTGGCCGTGGATACCAGATGTGGGCCGGGGGTCCTAACCTGTGAAATGGGCATCGTGGGCTCTACCTCTCAATGCCGTGCGGCTGGGAGGGGTGGATGACACGAAGCAGGTTGATGCTTAGAGTGACTGGCAAGGAGCAGGTGCCGAGTTCCGTGAGCTGTTGCTAAGTGAGGAATAAACAAACACATGCTTACAGACCCACCTAGCGCCTGCGTGAGCTAAGTCAGGAAGCACGCAGACACCCTCTCCCAGAGCGCTGGACACCTGGGCCTTTCCCCGGGGTGGTCCACGGGGTTTAGGTTAGAAGCTCCTGGGCCACTTACCCATATACACCTATTGAAAATTCAACTAGGACTTCAGTGAGGTCCACCCTGGACCTCATGGCAGGGGCTCTGAGCTGCAGAATCCATCGAAGACAGACCCCAGGGAGCCCTCCTTCCCACTCAGCCCTGCAGTCACTGTGAGGCTGCGTGGGCAGTGCCCGCCCGCCCTCTGCCTGCTGCGTCCTGCCCCGTCCTGCCTCCAGTGGCAAAACAGACGGGAGGCCTGCCCAAGGCTGCCCTGGCCTCCCCGGCCCCTGCTGCCAGTTCGTCCCTGGCCTCGGGGGTAAACAGTTTGCTTCTGCACATATCTCGTATGACTAGGGCTTCTCGTTCTCGGGCAGAGACTTCGAGTGCTACGAGAACTTCACACCCATGCTCCTCCAAGTGATCGATGTCTCACGAGAGCCCCTTTCTCCAGCAGGACTTCCTCCCCCTGAGCTTTGTGTTCACACAGTTTTATGCCCAGGCCACATCCTAATGGGCCCCATCCTGACACGGTCTCGAGCCACTGCTTTATAGAAACGTCGTACAGTGATCTTTTTAAAGAGACTTTTAATTTAAAAAGGCCAACTTGTTACTAATTAAAATAGTTAAACAGTATATGACGATATAAAATGAAAAGGGAATGTGCATGGTTAACAGGTTACAGCTTAGGGAAGTGAGTGTTCTCAACATACACGTATGTAAATGTAAGCACATTTCTAGTGGTTTATTTCTCAAAATATATAAATAACACAAAGCACATTTGATAGTACATGTGTTTACTGTATGCGCACACCCTTCCAATTGCCGTTCACTCATTAAATCCTTTGACCCATTTGCCAGCCCTGTGAGCGAGCACTGTTTTCCTCCATGGTCAGTTACTTATCAAGGGCACAGCCAGTAAGTGCTGGTGCTGAGACTCGAACCTGGGCAGCCTGATGTGGGCACTGACTGACTCATCTGCACTACTGTTCTCCTTCAGTGTATATTCGGTGACTGTGTATATATATTGTGGATGTTGTTCCTTGTCGGTGCACACAAGGCGTTTTATTGATTTTAAAAATACTAAGTTATTTTCAAAGTTAAGGTTTAAATACCATTTGTTTCCTTCCTAAAGAGTAAATTACTGTTGATCACAGTAGTCTACTCATATCAACTCACGTTCGAGGCCGTGCTGGGCTCCGTTGAGCATTTCCTGTCGGCTCCAACAGTCTGTGCCACGTTATTCTCATGGCTCCGTACTGTTCCCCAAAATGAATGTCCTGTAACTCTGTTTAATGTATTGACAACTAGCTTGTTTCCAGTTGCGAGATCTTTGTGGAGGATTGCTGGGTCAAAAAACAAGTCAGTTAGAGCTGCATGTTCTTTCGCTCGCAAAAGGTTACGTAAATTTACACTCTCACCCACGGTGTAGACAGCAACTGTTTTCCGTGCACTCAGAGAATTACCAAACCCCTTTCGATCAGATTAAGTGTGAAAAGTGCCCCTTGTTTTGGTTTGTAATCCCCAAACGATGTGGAAGCTGATGCGCCCTTTCCTGTTAGCCTTGTCAATCAACTTTTCTGCAAAGTATCTGTTCATGTCCGATGCATTCTTTGTCTTTTGTGTTGTTTGAAAATGGCTTCATGATTTGTCAGAGCACTTTATACATGAAGAGAACTTATATTTAGTTAAAACATGCTCCGATTTTTCTCTCAGTTATCCGGCGTTTTATGATACTTTTGGCATGCTTACATTTTTTTAACGCGTGCGTGACTTACTGGTCTTCTCTTATTGGCTCCTAGGAATACTCACTTTGTGACCTGGCCCGGCCTGCTTGGCTCTCCACGCCGTGGTCTCAGGGCCCAGGGTCCCGCCCAGAGCCTGCAGGGCGAGGCTGACCCCGGACAGTGCACAGTGCAGGGCTTTGCAGGGCCATGTGACCCGCCGAGCCGGTTCTGCGTCCCCGCCCTGTCTCTGAGTGGGGCGGGTCTGCCAGGGCCAGCCCAATCCGGGGCGGGGGCGGGGGCGGGGTCAGTGCTGAGCTCGGACTTCCAGCCTCTGTCCCCCGGTCCCCGGTCCCCCTGCCACCCCGCCATGGACGCGGCGCTGGCGTTGCAGATGGGCGAGGCGGTGGCCGAGAAGGTGCTGCGGTACAGGCGAGACCCGTCAGGCTGGAGGATTTGCCGGCAGGGCGTGAGTGGGGGCTGGGCGGGAGGGTCCTCGGGCTCCTCCCCTGCTGCTTCGCACGCTGCAGCCCCCTGGCGCTGGGTTGCGGAGACGAGTCGTGGGGGTTGTTTCCTTAAAAAATATTGGGTCATCGTGCTTACTACAGTCAGGAGGTAAGTCTCTGTCCCTTTCCTGGAGTGATTTGTCCAGGGTCACCTGACTGGTAAATAAATGGTGGTGAGGGCTGGAACCGTTCGGAGCGGGAGCCGTCCCTGTGTTCCCAGGAAGGTGGCATGGGACAGTTGTCTTTCCTGACACTTCTGATTTTTAACGAATGGAACTCAATTGCTCAAGGAAGTAAAATGGTGGCACCACCCAGAGCCCTTGGGGCCAGCCAGCTAAGACCCTCTCTCCAATCGCGTCCTGTGGGCAGCCCGGTGCAGGACCAGCCCTGCTCTGCCACTTACCCGTCTGGTCACCATGGAGAGCCACACCTCCTGGGGCTCTGAGTTCTCTTCCGCAGAGCGGGGCATCGGCCAGGTCACCCCCAGAGTGAACCACGATTCTCTTCCCTTTGCCAGGATGGAGTCTCTGTTTCCTGGAGGCCGTCTGTGGAGTTCCCCGGCAATCTGTAAGTGCTATGGTCAGCTGACACGCCCTCCTGACGTCCCTGTGCGTTGAGGAAGCTAGAAGGTTCCAGCGAGCCCCAGAAGCCTGGGACCAAGTCTTCCAGAAAAGCTTCTGTTTTTAACTAAATCATTGCCAGCAAAGCGTGTTCTTGTGAGAGCTTGCCATCCATTTCTGCAGGCAGGGAGGCGGGCTGGTCAGCTCTGTCCCCTCTGTAAGGCTCTGTACAGGCGGTGACAAACAGGACACCTAGTCCTTATCTAACGCCCCAGGACAGACAAGTTGGATTGACGAGATCTCAGGGTCAAATCCCTTTCTGTGCTCCAGTTACCGAGGAGAAGGCATTGTGGACGGGACACCAGGGAGCGTGTGGGACTATGTGAAGCCACTAGCCGGGAGCCTTCGAGAGCAGTGGGATGAGAACGTCACCAGTTTTGAGATTATCCAGAGCTTCACTGACGTAAGTCTTTCCAAGCGCCCATCAGCCACGGGCAGCGCAGAGGGTCCTGTCCCCTGTGCAGAGGGTCTGGGACGCCTTCTGGCAAGGGGAGCCCTTCCAAAGCCCGGGCCCACTGCTTGCAACACCAAAGCCCAGCCTTGGCCCAGATGCAGGTAGCAAACAGTGAGACTCAGTGGGGCAGACACCCCAGGCAGAGCTGAGGGGACAGCCGCGGCTGGCAAAGCGGGGCGCAGGGCGAACGTGAGCTCTCTGGATTCAGGAGCAGTGCCTGGATTCGATCCGCTGGCTCTGGTGTGAAATATGGCCCCTTCTTGGGGCCACGGTAATAACTGAGGGGCCGGCCAAGGGGTCAGGAGTGTCGCCGGCCTTGGCCTCTGCCGGGGGCCAGCGGCTAGGGGCGAAACGTACATCAGTGAGGCAGCCAATGGCAGTGTCCTGTATCACTGTCCAACACGGTGGCCGCCAGCCCCCTGCGGCCGGGGAGCACTGGGAAGGTGCCTGGTTTGCAGAAAGGGGCCGCTGCTTCCGTGTCCCTTCAGTGACCCGGTGTGAGTTTGGATAGCCACGTGCAGCCAGCGGGTGCCCCGTCAGGCTGCAGACACAGAGCACCCTGTCCTGGGGCCCTCTGTCCAGTTAAGAACCCACCGCATTTCGTTTAAGGAGGATAAGAAGGAACATAAAAGGCACAGCCGACGCCGGAGAGAAAGGGGCCTTGGGGAGACACTTGCCGGCCCCCCTCGCTCGAACGGCGCCTCCGTTCTGCCGCCTGCGGGCCTGGCACCCTCTCGGGTGTTCACGCAGATGGTGGTGTGAAACCCCACGTGGCCCGTCGTGGGCTGGTCGGTCAGTGGGACCCGATGTTCTCAGTCTGGACCGAGGACTCACTGGCCAGCTCACCCCCAGTTCGTTGTCACAGGAGCTGATGTAGTGGTTCCTGAGGGGCGGGTGGCCCCCAGGCCCCTCACAGTCCAGGCCCTCACAGGGAGGCCACCCCATGCGGCTTGTCCTTAATCGCTCCCAACTTGAAGGGAGCAGCGTCAGGTAGGTGCTGACGTGTCTGAGGCCTGTGCTGACCCTTCACCACGAAACGGCTGGGCTCAGGCTCAGAATTAGAACTAGACTCTAACAGCTGCTTCTGTGTGCTTTCTGACTGCCTTGAAATTATACCAAGTGATAACTCTTTCCACTTTTGAAAGCTAAAGAGCTTCCTTTTAAAGTCGTGTGAGTTTTATAAAATAAGCACATTTAGGTAATAGGACGGGTGCTCCCAGAGCTAGTAAAAAATTGTAAAGACGGCGTACAGATAATTCCACTTGTACACATTATGCTAGAAGTCGAGGAAAGGTGGGTTAATGCCCTTGAAGACGTAATACAGAGACAATACAGAATGACCACCATGTGTAGACCTTTCTTCTCGAAGGTCAAAGTGGCTGTATATTTCTTCTGCGTGTTTAGACTTTGTGTCGATACAGTGACTGGGGACAGGAGAATGACAGGCCTGAGCTGAAAGTAGAAATGAGAACACCCGAGCTGCCAAAATCACGGTGAACATGACGAGAACTGTCATTCGCTGCGTCCTTGTGCACCGCGCTGCCTGCTCAGTGTGTCGGCTAAACCCCCGGGGAGGGGCGCGGCTTCACCCCAGTTTCTTGAGTGCAGAGCAGGTGCTGAGAGCCATCCGCTACTTGTCTTCCAGTAACCCCCAGCCTTCACCCTGGCTCCTGTCTGGGTCGCGCCATCCTGACCCCTCAGAGGCCCCACACTTGTCCTCAGGCCCCGCTGACGGCCACACTTGCGAGCCTGCCACGGCGCAGAGCTCACCTGTGCGGGTCCCACGCCACCGCACGCCCTTCTCGCCTCCTTGGCCGACTTGCCAGTGGGTTGGTCGGTGACGCTGAAGGGTGTCCTCGTCGGGGGCCCCTGAGCCAGGCCGCCCAGGACCCTCAGTCCTCGGGGCGGGTGTCCTCGGGCTTGTCGCTCACATACGTCCAACGATTTTCGAGAAATTATATGTCATCCCCACACGTTTAGTTGACATCTAAACTGTGCACCACAGATTGCCAAATGTCACTTTTAATGTGATACATCTGACAGTTTGGGACAAAACAATGACAGCATTCTTTCAGAAGTATCTAAACAACAAAGTTTATTTACCATCATCCATTTTTAAAAACACAGGAAAAAACTTTCCTTAGATACGTTGATTTTTGCCTTGGAACTTTCATTCTGTGTAGCTTGCTGAATTTTATCCTAACGTATTTACTCTTGAAAACCATCATTCTGTGTCATAGATCTGTATATTAATTGAAACTAAATTTTCAGTAATCACATATTTCCTGTAACCGCGAGATCGAAAATGTTTTTAAAACTTTGGATTGGGATCTGACCGTAATTTCTTGAAATAATAACACACCACGAATGTGGATGACCCCCCGGCCCTGACAGACCCTGTGTGTAACCAGAACCGCCACCCCCTCGGCCGCCATGAGGCTCATTTCTCCCAGAGACTTCGTGGACGTGGTGCTGGTCAGGAAGTACGAGGACGGGACCATCTGTTCCAACGGTGAGTGACGGCGGGCGCCACGGGGCCTCGTGGGCCCAGGCTGCGCGTCCCCACACTTGCTCAGGCCCGGCCGCGGCTCGCGGTGCCCGGTCTGGCTGCACGGAGCCCTGGGCGCGGTGGTCTCTGAGCCCATGGGGGCGTCTTCCTGGGGGTCTTAGCGAGGGACAGAGTCCTGAGAGCCACAGCCCCCAGCCCCGAATCCTCCCGTGGGGCCGGCGGGGACCGCTGAGGGTCAGCCCCTCGCTCCCAGGCCTTTCTTCCTCACGGTGTTTCCTCTCGTGCTCTGGCAGCTCGGGGGGTGCCTAGCGTGCGTGACGAGGGGCAGTCGGGGTGCAGGGCTCTTGGCCACTGGCGGGGTCCCCTTACTGACTCCCTGGGCCCCAGGTGGTCGGGGCCGGAAGGCGTGTCAGTGGCCACACTGTCTGCAGCCTGGGTCGCCGACCTCTTGCCCTGTCTTCCAGCTTCCAACGTGGAGCACACCCTGTGCCCCCCGAAGCCAGGCTACGTCAGAGGCTTTAACCACCCTTGCGGCTGCTTCTGCGAACCCGTGCCCGGGTAAGGACGGCCTCCTGCACAGAGCGGCGTGCCAGAGCCGGCAAGGCCCCAGTGCGGACGCCGTGCTGTGGGGGCACAGGCATCCGTCGGCCCTGCCGGCGCCAAGCACGCCCCACACGCCTGGGGCCATGATATGGCAGCAGTGGACACGTGGCAGGGTGCGGGCAGGGCCTGGTCTCGTGGCCGCACTGAGCAGGGGAGACTGAGGCCTGTGCTGTAAATGAGATGTTCTCCATTTCTCTTTCTGAAAGTTCATCATGGGTGTCTAAAAAGGCAACCAACTTTTGAATATTAATGTTGTATCCTGATACTTCATTGAATTCATTGATCAGTTCTGACAGTGTTTTTGTGTAATCTTTAGGGTTCTTCGTGTATAGCGTCATGTCATCTGCAAATAATGACAGTTTTACTTCTTTCTTTCCAATGTGAATGCCTTTTCTTTCTTTCTTGTGTGATTGGTTGCTGTAGCTAGGACTTCCGGTACAATGATGAACAGAAGTGCTGAGAGCAGGAATACTTGTCCTTGATCTTAAGGAAAACACGTTTAGCCTTTCCCCATTGAGAATGACGCTAGCTGTGGATTTGTCATATGTGGCCTTCGTTACGTTGAGGTACGTTCCCTCTCTTCCCACTCTGCTGAGAGTTTTTATCGTAAACGGATGCTGGGTTTTGTCGAACGCTTTTTTTGCATCTGTCGATATGATCATATGGTTTTTATCTTTTGATATGTTATGTGGTGTGTCACATTGATTGATTTGCGGATATCGTACTAACCTCGCATCCCAGGAATAAATCCGACTGGATTGTGGCGTATGATACTTTTAATGTATTGTCGAATTCGACTTGCTAATATTTTGTTGAGGATTTTTGCATCAGTGTTCATAAGGGATATCAGCTTATGGTTTTCTTTGCTTGTCATGTGTTTGTCTCGTTTTGGAAATCAGGGTAATGATGGCCTCATAAAAGGAATTAGGGAGCCTTCCCTCTTGAATTTTTGGAGTAGTTCGGGAATAGGTGTTCATTCTTCTTTGATTGTTTTGTAAAATTTGCCTATGAAAGCCATCTGGTCCAGAACGTCCCAGTGTTTTTGGGGGAGTTTTTTTAATTACTGATTTGATTTTGTTGGTGGCAGTTGGTCGGTTCAGATTTTCTGTTTCTTCTTGACTCACCTTGGGAGATTGTGTGTTTCCGGGAATGTGTCCCTTTCTTCCAGGTTGTCCAATTTGTTGGCATGTAATTGCTTTTAGTATTTGGTTGTGATCCTTTGTATTTCTGTGGAGTCCGTAGTTCTCTTTCGTTTGAGTGTATTTATTTGGGTTCTCTCTTTTTTTCTTGATGAGTCTAGTTAAGGATTTATCAGTTTCGTTCATCCTTTCAAAGAATCAGCTCTTGGTTTCATGAATCTTTGTATTATTTTTCTAGATTTTATTTCGTTTATTTCTGCTCTGATCTTTATTATTTCCTTCCTTCTCCTCACTTTAGACTTTGCTGTTCTTTTTCTAGTTTTTTTTTTTTTTTTTAATTTAAAAGGTTAGGTTGTTTATTTGAGCTTTTTCTTGTTTCTTGAGGTAGGCCCGTATTGCCATAAATTTCCCCCTTAGGGCTTGCTTTTTCTGTATTCCATAGATTTTGAGTCATTGTGTTTTTATGTTCATTTATCTCTAGGTATCTTTTTATTTCCTACTTGATCTCGTTGTCAGCGCATTCATTGTTCGGTAGCATGTTATTTAGCCTCCACGTGTTTGTGTATTTTCCATGTTTTTTCCCTCAGTTGGCTTCTAGTCTCACACCATTGTGACGGGAGGAGGCGTTAATGGGGTCTCAGTCTTCTTGAATTCGTTGACAGTTGTCCCGTGACCTAGCTTGTGGTCTGTCTTGGATAAGAATGTATATTTTGCTGCTTTGGGGTGAAAGGCTCAGAAAATAGCTATGAAATCCATTTGCTCTAGTGTGTCATTTAAGCCCCTCGTTTCCTTATTGATTTTCTGGCTGGAAGATCTGGCTGTTGCTGTCAGTGGGGTGTGAAAGTCCCCTACTGTACGCATATTACCGTCGATCTCTCCTTTCATGCTGGTCAATAACTGCTCTATGCATGAAGGTGCTCCTGGGTTGGGCGCACACATATTTACTAGGGTCATGTCCTCTGGAGGTATTGGTCCATCATTGCGTAATATCCTTGTCTCTTGTTACGGCCTTTGTTTTAAAGTCTGTTTTGTCTGATGTCAGTATCGCGACCCCGACTTTCTTTTCATTTCCGTTTGCATGAACTATCTTTTTCCTCCCTGTTCTTTCGGTCTGTGCGTGTCATTTGATCTGAAGTGGATTCTTGTAGACAGTGTGTGCACGGGTCTTGTTTTCTTATCCATTCGGCTCCCCTTTTGATTGGAGCATTTAATCCACTTACGTTTAAAGCTGTTGTTGATAGGTACATAGTTATGCCGTTTTATTCATACTAATGGGGGTTCGGTCCCCCTTCTTCTTTTTACGTAAGTCCCTTTCACGTTTCTTGTAATGCTGGCTCGTTGGCGATGCCTTCCTTACGCTTTTTCCTGTCTGTGAAGCTCTTTATCTCACCTTCCATCTTAATCGATGGACTTGCTGGGTAGTGTATTCTTGGTTGTAGATTCTTGTCTTTCATAACTTTGAATATTTCTTTCCAGTCCCTTCTGGCCTCCAAAGTGTCTGTTGAAAAATCACCAGACATTCTTACGAAGGTGTCTTTGTAGGTAACTAGTGCCTTTCTCTTGCCGCTTTTAAGATTCTCTCTTCGTCTTTAACGTTTGGCATTTTAATCGTGATGCGTCTTGCTGTGGGCCTGTTTGGGTTCATCTGGTTTGGCCTCTCTGTGCTTCCCGGGCTTGTGTGTCTAGTTCCTTTGTCAGGTTAGGGAAGTTTTCTGTCATTATTTCTTCAAATAGAGTCTCACTCCGTTGCTTTCTCTCTCTCCTCCAGGTACTTCTATGATGCAGACGTTGTTGCCCTTCACGCTGTCCCAGAAGCTCCTTAAACTATTCTTTTTTTTTTTTTCAATTTTCTTTTTGCTGTTCCGATCGGGTGCTTTCTGCTCCCTTGTCTTCCAGCTCGCTGATGCGATCTTCTGCTTCACTCCTTTGGGTGTGCGGGTCAGGTGGTGCTGGGCGGGTCAGGTGGTGCTGGGCGGGTCAGGTGGTGCTCTGTCGTGGTCCAGCACCAGCCTCCCCTCCGAGTGCGTTGGTTTCATATCCCCCTGGGAGGGGCTCCCGAGCAGGCCAAGGTCGGCTGCTGCCTGTGACTGACTGCCCCGGGGAGCTCCTCAGGTCTTACAGTGTTCCGAACACAGGTCTTTCACCTCCTTGGTTAACTTTATTCCCACGTAGTTAATTCTCTTAAGTACTGTTCAGAGCTTCAGAGGGCTTTTTTTTGCTCATATGAATTATATCCATCAGTATTAACTGTTTAAATTAAAACTGGGAAATTCATAAAGCATTTCTAAATAACAAATTTATTGCATATGAACAAATATTTTTATGAAAAATAACTATAATTTTCCAAACAAGAAAATAATGCAAGGAGTGGCATCATTTCCTGTCGTCGCTCTCTCTCTGGCGTCAGGCGTGAGAGACGCTCATGTGTCCCATCTCGCACTCCTTGGCCTCGGAGATGCGCACACGCTGCTGTGGGAACGAGTGGACGAGGCGCGACGCATCTCAGTGCTGCTGTGACGGCTGCTCTGACCTTGCAGACCCCTTGGGGAGCTGTCGAGACCCCAGGAATCCCCAGACTGCACAGAGAACTGCCGGGTCCTCCCAGGGCCCGGCGAGCAGAGCAAGCCCTCTGCAAGCAGCAGGAGGCAGGGTATAGGGACTGACGGCCCTGCTGGGCTGGACGTGGGGACCGGCTACTCCCTGCTCACCGCCCACACAGCCACGGAGCCTGCACAGAGCGCGTCTCCATCCTGAGAACAGGCGGGTCCAGAGGGGACCTCTGGGGACCCCTGGGCCATGAAGTCTGTCCCGGCCATAAGCCCTGGCCTGGCCACTAACAGGCGGCCAGACGCTTGGCCCTAGAGCCCGTCTTGCAGAGGCATAACCACCCCTGCTGTTGCTTCACAGGGAGCCCAGCAAGACCAGGGTGGTCACCTTCTTCCAGACGGACCTGCGTGGCTCCCTCCCGCAGAGCGTGGTGGACGCCTTCTTCCCCCGCAGCATGGCTGGGCTGTACGCCAACCTGCAGAAGGCCGTGAGGTAGGCGGCTCGCGTGTGCTCGCGCTCCCACTCACACTGCTCCCTCTGTGGGCACCACCTTGCACAGGTGTCCTCCAGCCTGGTGACATTGCCCTCTACCTGAGCCGGCCTGTGCCCGCTCCGACCGAGCGCACGGTGGAGGTGAGGCCGCCCACCCACTGCGGCTCGCAGGCCCACTGGCTCTTGTGCTCTTGGACACGTGGCCTGGGCACCCAGCCACCACATCACGAGGAAGCCCAGGCCACGGGGAGGGGCCTGGGAGTGTTTAGGCCAGCGTCAAGCACCTGCTGAGTGAGCGAGTGACCCTTCGCGTGGTCCCAGTCCCTAGACTTCGAATGGCTTTAGCTGATGCTATGTGGGGCAGGACTGAGCTGTTCCCTCCAAGCCCTACCCACGTTGCAGGTTCCTGAGGAAACCCAACGTGGCTGTTGGGGGCGGCTCGTCACATAGTTGTGCCACCTGTAAAATCTGCACAGCACACACGGACTGCATGTCGGGTTGGGGCCGATCTCCTTTATTTACAGCACCACAGTGTGCACTTCAAGCCCTCTGCACCGTCTGTAGTCTGTACCGGCCACCCCACCGTGACTGCCCTTACCTCTGGGACAGCCCTTTGCTGGGTGGTGTCCCAGAGGGTCTGGGCCTGGGTAGCAGCCACTGGGCAGCAGCCCTGTGCCCTCTCTCCTCTCGGTGGGGTCGGCAGCGACCCTGAGGATCTGCGTGCCACTGGCTGTGGCATCAGTGCTGGTGCTCGGCCTACGGGTTTCCAGAGGCTGTGGTCCCCTCGGACTGCAGGCCTTTCCTCCTGATGAGAAGCGTGACGGGCCCATCAGGCAGCGCCTTGATGACGTTCCAGGCTTCGAACCGTGTGAGGCCCTGCACGGCACTGCCAGCCAATTGTAAGATTTCATCCCCTGGCCTCACTGTGTCGCTCTGTCCTGACGCTGCCCCTGGAATGAAGGAGAGGAAGAGAGGTGACGAAGGGACAAGGCAAGTCACCTCCTGCTCGCAACAGGGCGGAAACAGGCAGACGTGCAGCGCACCTCTGAAGATCCGGTTGATGACGAGCGGCTTGTCCCCGTGCAGCGAGCCCTTCCCGCCTTCCAGGCTGAAGCCCAGCCCTGCGGAGGTCTTGTCCAGTGTCACCGTGCAGACCGTGGCCTCCGCTGCTGAGAAAGGACCAGGATTTTGTCAGGGACACTCTCCAAGCTGTGGATGCCCCTTGGCATCAGGCGAGCCTGGCGGACACTGCCTGCCGAGCACGTGGACATCTGAGCACAGACGTGCACTTGGGCAGTGCGCGTGGCAGGCTGTGGGTCCTTGGGGCCACAAATAATGGTGCAGCCCCAGCAGGGCTGTGGTCAAAGTCGGCATGGCCCACAGGCCCCACCACACTGAGAGAACTTACCGGATTCTGCGGAGACGTCACCAGCCCCAGATGCAGAGGCTGCAGAGTCAGTGGTGGGGCTGAGGTCGGGTGTGGCCTCCAGCGTCGGCTTCCTCGTGACGATCACGGCCTGCCTGGGGTCCCGAGCTTGGCGGAGGATGGCCAGCGCATCGTTGTGGGTGGCCCCTTTGAGGGACTTGCCGTTGATGGACAGAACCTCGTTGCCCTTCTGAATGGTCCCTTCCCGAGAGGCCAGGCCGCTGGGGAACACCCTGTGAACCTGGGGGACCCCGGGTTCAGTTGCGTCAGATCGAGATTCCCGCCAGAGAGGACCTGAACCACAGTCCAGCTGACGAGGATGACACAGCCGTGTCTTGGACACGGGGCAGAGGCCGGTGACAGTGATGACAGGCTGGCCCTCAGCGTCCTTCTCAACACAACGCCTCAGACTCCATGACCATGGTCCTAGCCACTGGCTGTTCACCTTTCTCGGACCTGCTCTACGTCACCATCCCCAAGTGTCCTCTCCTGCATGTCTCTCAACCACCCGGCCAGGAAGCTCCCTAACTGTCCCAGTGGACACCCCTGCCCTCCGTGTGTGCAGAGCCAAGCATACAGCCGTCTTTCTCCGTCCAGGAGTGCTGTGCTAGCCATCACGGCCAGGCCTTCGATCCTGGTCACACAGCCTTGGCAGGCCCCCGCCGCGGTCATTGGTCCTTCTCGTCTGAACATTCAGTGCTAGCAGGGTGTGAGACACGCTGATTCCCCAGAAGCCGAGGCCCCTGACTTCTCTTCAACCCCACAGTGACTCTGATCGTTTTCAGTGAAGTCATTTCGGGCACCCAGGGACCTTCGCTGTTCACGAGGGATTGTGATGTGGGCCGAATCGGGGGTCACGTGACGGTTACTATGCCCTGACAGCCAACTGCCCATCAGTGGCCGGCTGCCCTGCATCCCTCTGACCCAGCACAAGACCCTTCCTGGCGAGCGGTCGCCCTCCCGGGGCCCCGTCCCTGGGCCACTCACCGTGACCACCTTGTTCTCCAGATCCGCTCCCCCTGCCAAGCTGAAGCCGAGGCCGGCCCCTTCCTCCTTGTGCAGGACGGTGACGTGGATGCTGTCTAGTTGCTGCGAAAGCAGATACGTGTCGTGAGAAACGTCACGCGACGGTGTGAGCAGTCTGACGGGCGTTTCCACGTCAGGCTGACGCGGTCTCAAACCCCAGCTGCATCGTATCACACCTGCGTCACCGTCCGTTAGGAGACGGCTCTATTTCTGGAGTCAGGAAGCTCAGAAGGGAAAACTGGGTGTGAGCCCTCCCCTCTTCGTCCCCCATGCGCGCCCACACCTGCATGAAGACAACCAGGTGCCACCGGGTCGGCGGGGAACCCGCATGTTGGGTGACACAGCGCTGTGCCTTCAGCGTGGGGCTCGAGGTCAGCAAGCCCAGGGTCGGAGCTGGTGTGCAGCGGGCCACTCCCTGTCCCCCGCCCCACCGTGGGGCACAGAAGCAGCATCAAGAAGCTGCTGAGTCCCTGCCCAAGGCCTCACGTGTGAGCACACCCGTACACACCCACGAGCCCACCCAGGCATGCGGGGTTCTCCCGGAGCCAGGATAAGCCCTGCGCGCTGACTGAAGCCACAGACTGTCACCGTGGTCTCGCTCTGGGCTGTCCAGGTCATACCAGAGCCAGGCAGGTCATTGAACGAGCAAGATGAGCAGAGTGGAGTCTGTCATGGAGGCGGGGGCTGCGGAGGGCACGGGGTGCAGACTCGGCGCCCCCACATCGCCCCCTTCAGAAATCTAGGTCTCGATTCAGGGTTCCACAGTCAGAGCACAGCAGTGTCTTGGAAAACCACCCTTCAGACCGGAGGAAGTGCGCCTGCGGGCCGTGTGCTCCAGGCTCCAGCCTGCGCCTTGGGCCGGGGGACAGACCCACGGCGAAGAATCACCTGCCCTGCCGCTGGCTCTGTGGCCCTGTGATTTGGAGTCCCCAGGTCCCAGACGGGCTGAGAGACGAATGGACCTCACCATCCCGCCTCTACCCAGCAGAGGCCCAGATCACCCCACTCTTCCCCAAGGAGCTGCCTGTGCGCCCTGAGGCCCATGTCGGGTCCCAAGGGACACTGCCCGTGACAGGCGGGCTCCAGCGTCACCCAGCACTTTGCCTCTGTGATGCCCTTGGAGAAAGCTCTGGGGACAGCCATGCCCAGGGCATCCCCCTGGAGAACACAGCTCTGACGCCTGTCTGTCATCCCGGTGGGAGGCGGCCAGGGCGGCCCACGAGGGCGGGGTCTGCAGCGAGGGCCTCGCTCTGCCCCCCACCCCGCCCCCACACAGCGTTGGGCCATGCTCAGGAAGTCTACGGGAAGTGGCACTTTCAGAATGACTGACTGTCGTGGTGCAGGGGAAGTCCCGGGCGGGAGCTCAGACCCGCACTGCCCACAGAGCAGCAGCCCCCTGGAGACATGCTCAGGCCAGCGGCCCGCCAGACAGGAAGCAGCAGGACCCGGACAGAGAAAGCCTGATCTTTCTCACTGATAAAACTCAGAAGATAAGCCAGTGGTTGAAAACGCTTCAGCAGCTACAAGACGCCTTCCCACGAAGGCCTCATGGTCCAGTGCCCGGCTGCCCACCATGCAGGACCCCACCCCGGGCTGGCATCCGCCATGCCGTCTGCCTTCTCCAGCCCCGAGGAGCCTGGGCTCCTGAGCTCCGGCCCAGGCCGGTGACCGCACTGTGCGTAGCCAGGCCCTCGTCCCACCGCGCCCGTCAAAGACACCCACCTTCAGCGTTGCTTCATCCAGAACCCTCACTTCCTCAATGAGCTGCTGTAACTCCTTGGAGC
Organism: Pteropus alecto; assembly: GCF_000325575.1. NCBI lineage: Eukaryota > Metazoa > Chordata > Mammalia > Chiroptera > Pteropodidae > Pteropus > Pteropus alecto. Next base: position 5,435,099 of record NW_006430726.1, read on the forward strand.
TCAGCAGGGAGATGACCGACTGGCCGGCGGCAGGGGGCACGCAGTCGTCGGCTCCTGTGGGCTCGCCGAGGCCCTCCGAGTACTCTCTGAGCTCCGAAAGGCTTTCAGGGGAGAACAGCCCCGGCGAGGCGTGAGGCTCAGCGATGGGAGGACCTACCCGCCCCCCTGCCCTGCCCCGGGCTCCAGGGGGAGGTCTGCCAGCAGATGCCCACGCCCTGCCCCACCCCGCCCCGCCCGCAGGGAGGGCATCGGGCGGGAGGGCAGACGGCCTGTCTGTGGTCCTGGCTGTGAAAGCCTGAGGCCCAGGACTCGACGTCACAGGCCCTGGTGTGTCTGATGGCAGAGTCCCCAGCTCATGCTGGACAGATGAGGGCCGATGCCACAGGCTCCGCCCCCAGCTGGCCATCAGGCAGAAGCTCCTCAGACACACTCCCTTCTTCCCTCCCTCCCAGGTGCGGTCCCTGCTGACCACAGAGGGCGCCTCCTTAGCAAGTGGTCTGCTGTGGTCTTTGGAACTAGCTCATTTTGGTTGCAGCTTTGCTTCATATTTTGGGCGAGACTGTGGTTATGGTCACGGGGTTGCCGCCCCCTGTACGGGAAGGGGCCCCAGCAGTCAGGTCGAGTGCTGAGCCCTGCGGTCCCTTACAGCTCGCGGGCCAGAGAGAGCTGCACGCTGTTGGCTGCACGTCTGCCGAGGGCGAAAGGCAGTGGCCGGGCTGCCCCGGGGAGCCGCCCTCTCGGGCCGTCCGCAGAGGCCGACTGGACGGCGCTCGCTGGGCCAGGCGTCTCCCACGTGTCTTGGCAGAATGGTAAATGGGCCTGTGTGCAGAGTGGCCCTACTTCACGAGGGGGGGGCAGGGCCAGGGCCAGGGCCAGGAGGGCGCAGGCCACAGTGCTGCAGGCTCGGTGTCAGCACCTCCCGCGTCCGCAGGTGGACCTGCTGTGGCCAGGGAGTGGGTGCCGGAGCGGGGACCCAGATGTCCTCACACCCTGCCCACGGCTGGGCCCGAGTGCAGCGAGAGTTCCCAAGGGGTCACATCGTGGCACAGGCGGCTCGTCTGAGCTCTGGCGGGCGGGACCCGTTCTACCTCATTAAGTCACAGGGGACTCGTGAAGGGACAGGCCCGCCCTCCCCCCCCCACACACACACAGCAGCTGTTCGGCAGGGAAGGCAGGGGTGTCACACCACGCAGCTGGGAAAGAACAGTGGGGTGACCCTCCGCTCTGAGACTGCGAGGCTTCGAGGCCATGTGCGGTTAGAGACAGGCGGCCACCGACACCTACTTGAGCGAGAAGCCAGTGTCGGAGGCTGCGGATCCTTCGGGACTGTCAGCTGCCGCGTCTGGTCTAGATGAGGACACTGGAGACGGCACTTCCTGGGGGCTGCAGGGGGCCTGGTCCCAGGAGGGTGAGGACGGGAGGCACAGCAGGGACTTCATGACGGCGGAGGACACGCGGCTGCTGATGGAGTACAGCCTGCCGGTGTCCTCCTGCGGCAGCCGCGCCTCGCAGGACGAGGCCCTGGTCAGGGGGAAGCTGCGCGCCCGCTGGCTGGGCGCTTTGACCACCGGGCCTTGAGGGGCCACAGTCTGCATGGACGGTGGTCGCAGCACAGAGTCAGGGGCGAGGGCTGCGTGACTGGGCAGCCGCTCTGGGGGAGGGGTCCCTGGTGCACACGGGGCACTGGCCTCTGTGGCCCCGTGGGAGCCAGAGGGTGGCTGGTCAGTGGGGAGGGCCTCTCGGCCGGAGGGCCCGGGACCCCATCCTCCGTCTGGCTTCCCGGGAGACTTGGCTGTGTCCCCCAGGGTCCCCGGGGGCTGCGGGCCCGGTCTCTGAGCGCCTTTGTCACACAGCTGGGAGGAGCCAAAGGTCTCAAAGTTGCTGATCCTCTGCCTGATGGAGCTGGAGGCCCGCGTGGGCGGCCCCAGGTGCTCCCTGGGGGCGGGCAGCGGCCTGGCGTCCGGACCGCGATGCCTCAGGCCTTTCAAGCTCTGGCGAAACCAGGCTGGCTTCGGGGCCACAGGTGGCCCCTTCTTCACGGTACCGCCATCCGCCGACTTGTATGCTTTGGGAGCATTGCTGGTGGCGTCCAGCTCTGTGGGGCTCCCATCCCGGTGGTCCTGCACCCCGTCCTCCTGAACGAGGCTGCTGGGGGACCGGAGTGGCACGTGGCCGTGGTTCTCACTCATGACGGGGCTGAACAGGCTCTTGATACAGTCAGAAATTCTGACCCAGGGGTCTTCGGCGGCGCTGTCAAGGCCGTGGTCCACCCGTGCCTGCCTGGTGAGCACTGGGTGTCTCGCTGGGGACGTGGGAGCCACTACGGGAGAAACAGAGGCCAGAGCTGTGCGTGGCGTCTGGCGAGAACCTCCACCTCAGTTCTCTTCTCAGAGGCGAGGGGTTCTGGAGGGCGGTGGCGGAGGTGCCTGACAGTCCCCTGGCTGGGTGAGCCGCTGCCCAGGTGCCATCACCTGAGCTGAGGTGCGGCGCGGGGGAGGGAACCTCACAGCATCCTAGCGCTTGGGGGCGGGGAGGCTTCTCACACAGAACGCTGTCTGCTGTGCGGCATTTTAGAACCGAGGACTCCTACGCCGAGCAGAGTAAATGACCCTCGTTATGCCGGCAGCGGCCAGGGCGAGACCCCTGTGTCACGGTCACAGCCGTGGTCATTCTCGCCCCTCCCCCTGCCTGGGAATGAAGGCCAAACCCCTATCCTGTTCCTACCAAGGCTCTGAGTCCGATAACCAGGGCCACCTTCCTCCCTCACGCAGGCGCCAGCACTGACCCCGCTCCCCGACCTGCCGTCTCAGACGCGGAAACGGCCCCGGGCCACCTGCTGTCGCCCTCGCTGCAGCTGCCCCCGTGGTACGGCGCCTGTTTCTCCGGACCGCCCCCCGAAGGCTCTCTCCTGCTGACGCCGCGGCCGGCCTGCACCCCCACCGCAGCATCACCTCTGCAGACGGGGGGACCCCGCCCTAGGCAGCACCCCACTGTCCCGCAGCCAGGGCTCCTGATGGCACCAGCCCCACTTCCGCCATCATGTCGGGCAGAACTGTGACTCTGGGCCCCACTCATCCTCTCATCTTCGCGGAAGGCCCTTCCTTCTGGAAGAGCGAAACCACCCTACCTGGGCTGCCTGCTGTCCGCGGCTCGGCCTCCGAGGGGCACGCTGTCTGCAGGCCGGCAGCAGGTCCCGGGCAGCAGGCCCCGGCCTGGGAGACAGCCCCTGCTGGGACTTCTTGCGGTGGCAGCGGTGGCAGCAGCTCTCTGGCTTCCTGTGGTGTAAACAGGAAGCGAGGCAGTGTCAAAACGGGAGCCGTCAGCCGTGAGAAGGCGAGGCTCGCCCTTGGCGGGGGGCTGGAGGGCGATGCGCAGCAGCCCCGGTGAGCAGCTCCCCAGCCTCGCGTGGGGTCCCACCCTGCGCTGCCCACCGCTGACCCCGAGCCCCCCTCGTTACGACTCAGCCTCCTCATGTTAAGTTGAATGATTGTAAGTGAGATCTTTGGTCATATCGCCTTTTTTTAATAGAAAACAATGGTTTTTTTCTTTTTAATTAGGGAAAAATGCCACATTTTAATACAAAGCAGTCTTAAAAAAAAAAAACATCACGATAGAAAAGCTGACATTACACCTTGCAGGAGCCTGCAGCCAGGTGAACGTGAAACCCAACCCCAGCAGCGCTGCACACGAGTGTGGACAGGTTCGCAGAGCGCGGCCGAAGACGGGCGAGCACACCCACACGTGTGTATGTGTGCATGTTTTTGTTAAAAACATCTCTCTGATATTCGAGGAGGGTGATGGGGATGGGTCGTGCGTGATTCGATTAAGCTCTGTCTCATCAGTTTACTTCTAAATCCTTTCGTTTTTGGTTTCACGGGGACTTTTGTGTAAGAAATAATAATCGAAGTAAAAAACATATGTAGCCCGTTTCTTTCCAGCCCAGCCCCTGAAGCTACACCTGATCTAAAGTTCTTACACTTCGCACGCGCGTGTGAGCTGTCGTTCCTTCTTAGGGTTTGCTGAGGGTGGCGGGGCCGTGGGCCGTGCGAGCCCGGGATGGTGAGGCTCATCAGGGCTTATAGCACAGGCTCCTCTGGAGGGACACACAGCACTGCCACGTCCTGTGGGTTTCAGGCGACTGCTGGTAGCACTCTGGGGAATAACGCTGTCACAAAGTGTTCGGGTTTCGGGCGGAGCACAGTGGGGTACCTAGTCCGAGTCTGGGTCTTAGCTGTTGGGCAGTCGAGGTCTCTGGAGTTACTGTCCTGCTTTATTTCCAGTTCAGCTGTAGCTTTCTGTGGTCTCGTAAAAATTTAACCGTGTTACTGAAAACCCTTGAACGTGCTTCGGTCGTAGTCTGTTCACTTCAGTCACATGACCGTGGCGCTTTTGTTTGTGGCCGTCTCCCGTGGGCGTGTGGCCGAGCACGGCGTTACGCGCTGCTGCTCAGCGTGGGGGCGCTGTGAGGCCAGTGGTGCGGGCGACGTCCGGTAACCACGGACCGAACTGCCCTGTGTGGCAACGTGACGCCGGTGAACAGCGCCTTAATTGCGCGTTCGTCGTTCGCGGTTGCAGTTCCGTCCCGAGCCGTGCGTTATAGTACAGCCAGGGCCTAGTTTGTTCAGAATGGATGGTAGGGTCGCACATGCGGACAGCAAGGACCACGCAGCCGTGATGTGTGCGGTGGTACTCGGGGTTGGCCAGGGCGTAGTCGGCAGGCCGGGTGGAAACTGGACTAGTATCAGAAATTTAGGGTGTCCTCTGGCTGTGCCCTGCATGCCTCCTGTTGGGTCACGGGGTCATGTGTCCCACAGGAACAGTAGATGCCGCGGGCCAGAGCCGAGATGGTGAGAGGGAGCGTGGAGTGGGAGCCATGGAAACGGCGAGCATGGCTCTGCCGGCGGGAAGTCCTCCTCCGATGCACCCCACACGGCGGCGTCTGAGAGAGGGGCTCGCCAGGGGCAGCTCGGTGATGACTGCCGGTCCATGGAGGACGCTCGACCTTGTGCTCGTGTGTAAGTCACAAGTGCCATTGCTGTCACAGCAAACACGATCTTGACGTGTCAGGTTTCTGTAAACGTGTCTTCTGTAATACAGCTCGTCCCACACACAGCAAGAGCCGGGTAAGGAATGTGGATGCTCCATTGGCATGGAAATGTGGCATCACCGAGTGGTAACTTATGTCCTGGCAGATGTGAGTGACACAAGAGGAAGCAGTAGTAGCCTCTGATGAGTGGTGTATCGCTGGGAAAAGTTGTGTTTGGATCTGTAGGGCTCGCCAGACCCCCGAAAGATCTGAGATTTCCTCACGAGGAGGTGCGCTGGAGCCGGTGGGTCCCGTGCCAATTTTGATGTAGTCGACCAAGAACAATGACTTTTCGTGACATTGGTCGTGGGTAGACGCCATGTGGAGTGGCGATGAACTGTATTTCGTAGTGTTTTTGTGGTTTTGGAGGGTTTTCATCCAAACCCTCAGCACCGTATGGGGACTTGGGTTGCTTGGGAATGGAGAGGTCAGTTGTGGAGTCGTGATGAATTTCGATGGCTTTTTCCAGCTCGGTGGTGCTTCTGATTTGTTTCGGGGGGATGCCGGCCGTCTTCGGTGTATCACTACGGCTACTGAACAGCGTTTAATTACAGAAGTTACGCCGGTGTTGCGCAGGTTGGTAGAAGTCGCATTTAAGTCGGAGGTTGGCAGACGGCGCTGTCTGCGACACTGGGGCTTTGGGGCATCTCCGTGAGGGGCCTGTGGGCCTCGCAGCTTTACCTCGTCACGGTTCTGCGCCGTGCGCAGCTGCCGGTTAGTCCGTGGCTACTGCTGGCGGTGTGCGGAGATGACTCGTGGAAACTAACGGTAATTAGGGTCATGGTTAACGCAACGAGAACAGGGCAGAAGTACCGTGTGGGTGGGCCTTTATGGTTGGACACTAGTTTAGAAGATTTTTGAAATTGGGACACTTTGGTAAACCACTTTCTAGTAATAGGGGTGCTGATTCCAGTCCCGCCGCTGTGTGCCTGCACCGCGGGAGGCAGGCAGTGTGGAAAAGCGGGAAAGTATCTGAGGTTAGAGGAGCCACAGCGGCCGGAAGGGCAATTAAAGTTTAGCTTTTGTTATAAGATGGAGTTCACATGCCAGGACGAAACACACTGTGGTTGCAGGTAGGGCCGTTAGTGTCGGATGTTGAGTGCAGCTGTCTGTGGACTAGTCGGAGTGATGTTGGAACGAAACCAGCGGATACTTGCAGTGAAGAGGTGTCGGATGGTGTGTTGGGGCAGGGCTGTTTTCGGGAATCTGGAGCAGGAAGGCACGGTGGCCCTGGCAGAGCAGCGGACAGCCCCTAGGGCGTGGCGGCCAGCGCACAGGTAGGGCGCAGTGTCGATGTGGGCGTGGCAGGAGCTTCGACCTGTCGCCCTGGGCGTAGACTCCTCAGTGGTAAGTGCGGTAGTGGTGACAAGGAATGCTTTGATAGGCCACCTGTCTCTTGGATCTCTTGGTCACCGTTTAGGCTACGAACGACAGCCGGAACATAACAGCAGGGCATGTGGAACACGCGGAGGAACCCCTCAGTGCGGCTGGTCAGTGACAACAGTACATAGCTAACTTGCTGGACGTAGAAAAGACGACTGATTTTTTTTAATACTGTGCGGACTGCGGCGCATAGCATGTGGATGGCCCCTGCGCGTAGTGTTATTGCTCAAGTAAGCTTATTATCTCTTCACGGCCAAAACTGGCTTCGCAGGAAGATGCCCACTACAACGACCGTGCTGGAGGAGGGCCGAGGCGGGTGTGGGCCTTGCACGGCTGAGGGGTTCCCGGTCGAAGTCCCAGTGGGGTGGATTTTCCGGTTGCAGCTAGGAGGAGTCCAGCTGATGGGAGACTGGTATTGTCAGTTGAGTGAAAAGTTGAATAAAAATCATGCCATCGACACGATAAATCCAGTACCCCAGATGCTGCTATGAAGGGTCCCTGGGCGTTTGTGTCTGTTCAACCATGTCATCATCCCATTAGCACAGAGGATATAGTTCTTCCTCCGATAAATATCGATTAATGTCGCACTGAGAAGTGTAAGGAGATCCTTAAAAATCGGTTATTACGGTCTGAGTGTGCGTGTGTCAGGGATTCCGTGATCGGTCATGTGATGAGTAGTGCTGCTAATGCATGTTACTGACTGAGGAGTTAACGCCTGAACCTAGTGTTCTTTTTAAAGTCTGAATAATTATTGTGTGAATTCAAGATTACTGTTTCTTGGCCCGATTGAATGACTGTCGTAGGGATTAGGCTGGTGGCAAAGGCATATGCAATTGCGGCTTTTACATAATTCGGTGCCTCTTGCTTTTGTAGATAGTAGAGCTCGTCGCTAATCAGATTGGTAGGATTCATATAAGCAGAGAAGTTATTACTGAGCAAGCAAAGAGATTTATTACTTTTATTTGGAGTTCCACCCAGTTTTAGTTTTTAAGTCTAATGGATAACTCCCATCCTTTAAAAGGTTGGAAGAGTCACATCGTTCCGTGTGGATACGTGGAGGCATGAGTTAGCAGTTCTTGCATGCTTTTTGGTAAGTGAGAATTTTTAGTCTCTATAATGAGATCCACAATTTAGTGTTTCCACTTAACAGTATTAACATCACGAAGCTCCCAAAAGGACTCTGGGGTGGGAGGGCAGGGTCAGGAGCAGGAGGGGGAGTCAGTGTCTTGGTCTCGGTGGTTTTCTCGTGTGGAAGATGCTTTGATGCTGTTAGGCGTGTGCGACCTTATCGTGTTACAACATGAACAGGGAGTCCAGGGTGGTAGGCGACAGCATTACCTCCCGTAAGAGTGACAGAAATGCTGCCAGCACAGAGGACCCCTCACTGGCTTCATCGTCAGGGGTGAAGGTAGTGTGGTGAGACTGTTGGCGGCCGCTGTGGCCGTGGCGACGTGCCCAGCGTGTGTGTGTGTGTGTGTGGTGGTCAGGGCAGTGGGTCCTCGGCCGCCCCGTGATGTCTGAGCCCCGGGGGATATGTGTAAGCTGCCGCACGGCTGACGGAGGACTGTGAGTGAGTGATCCCAAGTCTGTCGGGGGCAGAGAGATGGAGCTGGTTGTGTCATAAGGATGCTGTTAGGAAGGGTGTGCTGGGAACTTTGTGAGGGTCGCGTCCGAGATTCCTCGGGGACCAGCCCCGTTTTTACTGTGACAGTGGCAGGCACGCTGGCGTCAGCAGCGGGGGTCTGCACCTGTGGTTTTGGTGGTCATACGTGGAGGCTGCAGACAGGGATGCGTGCGGTTAAGTGTTGTTATGCACGGGCGTCCTAGAAAAATGTTAGGTGGAGAGGCAGCTAGGGCTAGTGCAAAGTCGGAGGAGCCTGGAAGGCTTGAGGTGCAAGTCTGTGGAGGAGGTGAAGCCCCGCATTGTCTTTATGTTCGATCTCCTCAGCGGGTGCTAATGATTAGGGTGTAAAGTCAAAGGAGTCTTGTCTGCGGCGGTAAATGTTACAAATAGGAACATTTGTAATAGTTACTATGGTGATGTGTAGCTTTTTGTCAGTGAGGGAGTCTGGTGAGGTGAAGCTTGTTGGCAGTCAGCGTTACTAGACGTCGCGTCCTTAACGGGCGTCGATGGGATCAGAGAAGACGATCGGTAAGAGGTGGCTGTGAGGTTGACCTAGTGTGAATACGCTTCCGAAGCAGCTACCGAACTGATTCAGAGCATGGTGGTTTGATGATCGTGTCCAACAGCTGGGGTAGCTGCTAGCACTGGCGAAGTTCGAGCGTCTGCACACAGCCAACGCCGTGAAGGTGCTGTAACGAGTGCTGGTCCCGGGGCAGCTGCGCGCGCCGTGGACACCGCATCGGTACCGAGGTAACGTCACACGTCAGGGACATGCTTTCTAGACAGACACAGATGACGGTAATCGGGGTCGACATATCAAGCCTGTGTAGGATGCTGCTAGTAAGCTGTTGCCACAGAATAAGGACACTTAATAATTCAGAGTTGAAATCTCTTTGTCACCTGAAGTAATATCAGAGTTTGGCTCAGTGGTTTTGCTTCTTGGTGTCATTTCTAAGTTAGACTAGTTGCAGGACTTTGATGCTATGGCTATGAGACTCGGGAGCTGAGGGTTCAGGGGAGAGGAGAGTGAAATGTGCTGTCTCCCGGAGAGAATTTCACGGAGCAGGGTGACTCCGTTGGGTGCAATCCACATTAGTATGTGCTTGATTATTTTCAGATACACATTTACTTGAGGGTGTCAAAATGTGATCCTTATTGTAAGTAACAAGGCTACTAGGGTGTTAAAGTCGGTGGTACTGTTTAATACCAAAACAACAACCTCATTAATTGATAAAGTACACATACAGCAACATACAGAACTACATCATGGAAGGACGTGGCTTCAGATCCACAGTGGTGACTGGCTTTTCTTTACGATTCCCTTTTTATTAGGCTGTGATGGCCTTAAGTAGTAGACACTTGAGAAGAGTAAGCAGCGGCACAGGTGAGTACTTAACGGCTGTGAGGATCCACCTAGTATGTGGGAGGGATTAATAAACACCTGCAGGAAAAGGGGTTAGTCCACATTAGAACACTTTCTGAATGCACGTTTTGTGAAGACACTGAAACTGTCTACGATAATGTGATATCACCATCGCCAGAAGGTAAGTACATTACTACCCAGAAAACAGGAGGCAGGAAGCTAGAGAGAGAGGGAGGGAGGACTGAGGAGACAGAGAGGGACCTAGAGAGACAGAGACCTTAGAGGAGACATGACAGAGACTGTAGACAGAGGAGAGAGGAGTATAGACAGACACAGATAGTAGAACACACAAAACTTAATAGGAGATGAGAGACAGACGGGGAGAGATGCAGAGAGACGAGGAGAGGGAGACGCACAGACAGACGGAAAGAGACAGGGCGAGAGAGGGACAGACAGACGGAAAGTGAGAGGGAGACAGATGGGGAGACAGTCAGCGACAGGAGAGAAAGAGTCAGGGGCTGAAGGAGAGAGAGAGACAGGAACAGAGGGAGAAAGAAAAAGAGGGAGAGACACAGACAGACGGGGAGAGACAGACGGACAGCGACACAGAGAGAGACACAGACAAGGAGAGTGATGGAGACGGAGAGGGAGATAGATGGGAGAGACGCAAAGAGATGATGGAGAGAGACAGGGATACACAAAAGAACAGAGGGAGAGACGAGACAGACGGACACAGATGGAGGGAGAGACACATGGAGAGAGAGACAGAGACACAGAAACACACAAAGGAACAGAGGGAGAAAGAAAAAGAGGGAGAGACACAAAGACAGACGGGGAGAGAGAGAGGAAGAGAGGCAGAGGAACAGGGACAGAGACAGATGGAGGGGGAGACAGATGCAGAAAGACAGGGAGAGATAGGGGCAGACAGAGACCTTCAGAGAGGGAGGGAGAGACAGGAGGAGACACAGAGAGACAGAGAGAGATAGGGACAGGAGGAGACACAGAGAGATGGAGGGAGAGGGGGCAGAAGGAGAGACAGAGATAGGGACAGAGACAGATGGAGGGAGATAGTTGGAGAAAGAAATGGAGAGAGAGGGGGAGACAGAAAGAGATGGAGACAGTTATAGAATCAGGGAGAGAGACACGGAGGCAGACAGAAAGAGAGAGACAGAAACAGAAACATGAAGAGATACAGACGGAGGGCGGGGCGGGGGGGTCCCTGAAATAACCAGACAAAGTGGAGACAGGCAAGTGAAGAAAGTCGACATAAAGAGGCCTTAGAGAAAAGAGAACAGACACAGAAGAGAGACAAGGGACAGAGACAGGAGTCCAACGGGAGACAGAGGAGAGAGAATAAGACAGAAGATGGAGACACTGGAAAGACAGGGACCTGAAGAGACAGAGGATAAAGACAACTTACAGACAGGAAAGACTAGAGACGGGGGTGACACTGAAATGAGAGGCAGGACAGAGGCCTGAGAAACGACAGAGTCTAGAGTTGAGACATTAGAGAAAGGTCTGTCTAGAGACCGTAGGGACAGGAGACAGAGAGACCAGAATCCAGACAGTCACAGGACTCACAGAACTTAGGAAAAAGACAGGATGGAAATGAGATGGGGAACTTGAGAGAGGAGAGAGAGAGACAAAGAAGAGAGGACAGAGAAAGACAAGGGACATAGGAAAGACACAGGAGACACAGGACAGAGAGACGAGAGGATGGAAACCGAGGAGACAGACCTTAGAGTCAGGACACACAAAACAGAAATAGAGGAGACAGACCAGAAAGAGAACTTGGAAGAGAGACTAGAATCAGGAGGGAGACGGAACTCGAAAGACACAGGACAGAGGAGAGATCGATGGGGAACTTGTGAGACAGAGACACAGGAGGCAGAGAACTCAGAACCAAGAG